>NC_092502.1:98229787-98829787 GCF_047511675.1 Marmota flaviventris
CTGGGATAATATAGAAAGTGCAGAGAATGAAGATAGAGAACTCAGATCTCAGTTAACATTTTTACCAAATTTTGCAAACCTGGTTATACCAGCCAGTCTTAATCAACTATTTTGCTGCTGTGACTTAAAGACCCAACCAGAAAAATTATAGAGGAGGAAAAATTTATTTTCATGTTTTCAGAGGTCTCAATCCATGGACAGCAGGCTCCATTCCTCAAGGCTCAAGGTGAGGCAGGACATCAAGAAGAATGTGGCAGCTCACATGATGATCAGTAAGTAGAGAGAGACTCCACTCTCCAGATACAAAAAATATACCCATAACCACGCCCCGAATGAACCACTCCCTCCAGACACACCCCACATTTGGTCATCACTCAGTTGATCCCATCAGGGATTAATTTACTGATTAGGTTAATGTTACAGCCTAATAATTTCTTGCATTGTCTCACACATGAGCTTTTGGGGAATACCGCATCTAAACCATAACACAGCCTGATGTAGTATCATGATTCAAAAATAAAATAAATTGTTAGTAATGAGAAATAGTATAAATAAGATTTGATGACTGATGGGATAAGGGTGAAGCATTTCCCTCTGAAAGATGCTCTTAATGCATGACCTGAAATTTAGTGTTCAGAAGTACCTGTATTTAGAGGAGGTATAATAAAAGGATATGAGCCTGGACATGGTGGTGCAAAGCCTGTAATCCCAGCGTTTTAGGAGGCTGAGGCAGGAGGACTGCAAGTGCAAGGCTAGCTGCAGCAATTTAGGGAGGCCCGAAGCAACTTAGTGAGACCCTGTCCCAAAATAAAAAATAAAAAAGGACTGAGAATGTGGCTCAGTGACAAAGTGTGCTTGGGTTCAATCCCCAGTATAAATAAAATAATAAATAAATAAAAATACATACATAGGTCTGAGGCTCATCTAAAATTCATGAAGCTAGAAAAGAACCAGAATGGGAAATGTGCCAGAGAGGAAGGAAACTGGCTTCTAGGCAACCCAGTTTTCCCCTCATACTCTTGTCTCCTTGTAGAAGACAATGTTCAGAAATAATCTCTTTTGAGGAAAACTTTTGTATCTCTCTACTACTACAACTACCCTACTCTTTCAGAGGTACTATCCCCCTCTTTTAAGCTAATGCTCTACTTTTTCCACATCTAATGCATGTCTAATAAATCTTAATCTCATCCTAAAGTCATACTTAATTTCATACTTATTGCACATACTAGGCTGTGAGATAATAGTGTTCAGCCTCAATTTCCTCAGAGGAATAGTTAGAATAGGAGGAAAACTTCATGGAAAGATTCAAGTATCTTTTGGGATTGGAGAAATGAATGATGGAGAAACTTGGGACTGCCAACCAAGGGAGTGCGCTGGAATCTGTAAGAGAATATAGTAGGCACAGAAAAGATTTTCAAATTTTCTGGTACCATATTCAGGTAGCAAGGACAAGAAATAATCAAATGTATTTTCAAAGCATAATTCACAATGGAAATGCAGTAGTTAAAATCAGGTTCATTCAAGAGGTTAGAGACAATAATAAAAAATTTACTGGTAAAGCTCTGGCTCAGTATGGCTCAAGAACAATCTGAGGGTTAGTAATGTTGCTCTGGCTCCAAATCTGTCATTCTGGGGATGGAGAAAAGCGATGGTGCAGATGAAGCCTGAAGGTTATCTGCTGGAGAATTTTCCTCTTATTTCCTTCAGGAGGAAACCAAAATGAATTGATTCAAAGAATATCCTGACCTATAAATTATTTCCTGCAGAAGGTGATTACCAATACAAATTATAGAAGCCAAAAAAGAAAACTCAGACTTAATCTAGTTCACATCAGATATAAAATAATGATACTATATAGGTGGGATATAGACCTCCAGGGATTTTATGTCTTAATATCAAGACCCTGTGAGTATGTAAACTTATGTAGCAAAAGGGAATTAATGTTGTAGATGGAATTAAGGTTACTAATCAGCTGATTTTATAATAGGTTATTCTGGATCATAAAGGTGAGCCCAAGGTAACCAATCTTTAAAAGAGGAAGAGGTTGGAAGCAGAAATAAGTGTGCTTTCATGTAAAATGTTTTCAAGAAACCCTTGCAGGCTTTGAAGGTGGAAGGGAGCCAAAGAACAAAATTTGTGAGAAGCCTTCAAGTGCTGGAAGAGGCAAAGACAAGATTCTCCTCTAGAGCCTTCAGAAAGGAGCACGATCCTTGATTTATCCCAGTGAGACCTGCATCAGATTTTGGACTTCAAAACTGTACGATAGTGAGTTTCTTCTATTCAAGCCACTAAACTCATAATTTCTTACAGCAGTAACAGGGAAATAGCACAGAAACTTTATATAGAGCAAAATTCTCATTGCTTTATTATAATAGTCAAACTGAATTGTTCAAAAAGGGAAGTCATTGGTGAGGTAGAGATAATACTGAAATAAAATGAGAGTTAAAAAAAAATCCTGACCTTACTCTTGACCTTTACAAAATAACCAATCAAATGACATGGGACAGTGCTTAAATCTCACATTCTCTACATAATGAAGAGTGAGATTAGATGATTCCTATTTTTTTGTAGTTATCAATTTTTATAAGAAGATGACTGAGTTCATGCATGTGTTTTTCCATTGTTCTATCTTACCATGTGTAAACTTCCCTGAAGGTTTTTGAATTTCTAAGAGAATATGCTTTCCTACAAAAGGGATGGACTTCTGAAAAGGGAATTCTAGGGAGTCTTAGCCAAGAATAGAAGATCACATGGGATGAGGAAATTTCTTGACTTTCATAAAATAAAAAATAGATGGGAATATTTTACCATCTGCATCTCTGGCCTCATGTCTCACTTATTGGGGTCAGAATGAACTAGAGATCTGCAAAGCTCCCTGCAGTATCTAGCCTCACCCATTCCAAGAATATCCTCCCAGGCAAACTCCTACTTTGGCCACTTAAGTTAGCACCTCTCCATGTCACAATATTTTGGTGCTGGGTGTTCACCTGGTGAAAGCACTGAGTTTAAAACTCAAAATATCTACTTTGTCTCTGTTGGCCCTTTGATTTAGAGGTTATATAAAACCATCCATGAGGGTAGCCATATATGGGACACTGTTGAATAAAAATGAAGGACATAGTCTAGAGAGAGACAAAGTAAAAGAAGCCGATGTGCAATGATCAGCAGAGAAGAGAGACTGTTTAGCCCAAGATAGGTTGTAGAGGTAACTACACTCCGGAGAGAGACAGAAGAAAACACAATGAATGACAACTGCCTACCTCTCAGCCCTAGGAATTTACAGCTGCTTTTACCTTTGAGTAATAATGAATGTTTCTGCAAAAAAAAAAAAAAAAAAAAAAAAAAAAAACTCCCCTTATTAGTTAATTAAATTTTATTAACAGACAATAATTATACATATTTGTGGGGTACAGTGTTAGGTTTCATTACATTTATGCATTGTGTATTGATCAACTCATGACACTTAAGCTGTCCGTTATTTTAATAGATATCAGTTTTTTATGATGAGAATAGTTAAAATCCTCTCTACTAGCTGTTTTGAGTTTATATGATAGAATATTACTAACAACTATCATCAATATGGACAACAAAAGACCAGAACACAGTCTTCCTATTTGATTATGACTTTGTATCCATTAACCAATCTCTCCCCATTTCTTCTACTCCTCTACCCTCAATTGTCCCCTAGGAACCACTACTTTGTTGTTTACATCCTGAGCTCACCTTGTAAAATTCCACATATGAGAGAAGATATTCAGTACTTGTCTTTTGTGGGGGGCTTATTTCACATCCATCTTTCTGCAAACAACATAATTTTATCCATTCTCTTAGCTAAATGTTATTTCATGTGTGTGTATATGTTGCAATATTTTAATCTATTCACCTCTTCCTGGATAACTCGATTGACTTCATATCTCAGGTGTTGTGAATAGTGCTGCAATCATCATGTGAGTACAGGAGTCGTTTTGATATGCTGATTTCATTTCCCTTAGATATATATCTCTTCTTTTTAAGGAGCTAATGTGTATTGCTTCTTTTCCTTGTAATCAAATAATCTCTGCCACAACAACAATATGTCTGTGATTTTCCATGAAAATATCAAAATATTTATGAAAAATCAGTTTAAAATAATCATATTATTCAGAGAGAAAAATAATTACTATCTAATAGCTATTCAAATTATTAACAATTTCAATCCACAGCATTTAAATTAAAAACTGAAATATGTTTCAAGATATTTTCTCCTCTGTCTACTATGTGCTTATCATTTCCCATTGAGAAACCTAAGTGTGTATGGGAGAAATATATCCATATTACATATTAGAGAATTAACCCTGTTTATAGGGGGAAGGTGATACAGCTAAAATCCTCCTGGCTTTGCAAGTACTTTTATTAAAAAGTAAACTTCTCTAGATTTATAAAGGTTATTTTGTTTATCACCAAAAATGATGAATGAAGATTTTTACCCTAGGATACAGTTAAATATTCCTTATTTAAGAAAAGTATGCAGCCCTGTTTTTGCATTATATTCAAATATATGAATGTTTTAAATTTTAATATTCTGTCTTGGTTCTGTAAGAGATTATGCCAATTTCTATTGTACCTAGGGATTTTTCCATTGCTTTATGTATAAATATACAAAACCTCACAAAAGGTGGAATTTATTGATGTATTACTTGTGGTATGGCAGTGACAGCTTGTCATATGTTTTGCAAAGAAAGTCATTAGCCAAATGGAAATTTAGGTCAGCTAACATTTCTGAATGATATTTAGGGGATCACTGAAATTATTGAAAATGTGCTTCATATTTCATCATGCAAATGTCAAACTTGATTCCTAATTCATTTATTTACAGTCATGTTCCCAATGTTACTGGAATATGCAACCAGTGAAGATCTGTCATGTAATAGAATTTTACCCTTCCATATTTCTTTTTTCTTAAATATCATTTCACTGCTTTATTTTTAAACTTTTCATTTCATATCAGATATTTTCCTGATTCAGGACACATAGCACTGACTGCTTTTCCTCTAATAGCTGCAAAGACCCTCTCCTTTGTGGTGATAGTGGAAATTGCTGAACCCAAAACTCAGAAATACTAATTCAAAAAATATCTTGTGCAAATTCTATGTATAGGCATACATAGAACTGCCATTGTCACAAATTTTGTAAAAACAAAATATTAGGAAAAACATGTATGCTCATTAATATTGGACTGTTACATTGGCATTAAAGATACAGTAATATAAATAGATTTTTATAACAAGGAAATTCTCCCATATTTCTGTTTTTTTACTACTGAGGTAAATCACTGGCTCTCATGTTTATGAGTAAATCCTCACACATATAAATATATACTTATGCATATTATATATACACAAACACATGTGAAGGGAACCAAATATATAAGAGCATAGGTTCTTATAACTTTTCCTTTTTTTTTTTGTAGCAGAGATTGAACCTAGGACCACTTACCCACTGAGATACATCTCTAGTTTTTTGTTTTGAGACAGGGTCTCACCAAGTTTCTTAGGCCTTTACTAAATTGGTGAGGCTCTCTTCAACTTTGTTATCCTCCTGCCTCAGTTTCCCAAGTCTCTGTGATAACAGGCATGTGCCACCATGTCTGACTCTTTTCATGTTTAAAGAATGTATAATAAACCTTTGTTATGTAATGGCTGGCAAAAAAAGTAGTTGAATTTCCATGAGCCCTGGATTTCCCCCACAGCATCAGGGTGACCAGATCGCAAAGGATATTAGACAATAACAAAGGAGAATTTAACTAGCATTGGTAATTACTATCTAGTTAAAAAAAAAAAAGGAAAAACAAAAATGACAAAAATGTAATGAACTGTACTTTTAGGAAGTTTTGATGAGGATTGTGTGCTATACTTTCTTCTATATAATAATACAGAAAACATGGATTTAAAAATTACCATAATCTTCAGGATTTTCAGAGTCTGAATTGTTTTTCTTTGAATGTGTCACCATGCTAGGACTGAATTTAGCACTACCAAAAAGATCCCCTTGTATTACTTTGGATTCACAGAAATATGTATTTATATGTACTGTCATGTTTAAATACCTCTTATGTTGCAATGACTTTATATATTAAATATTAAGTGAAAATATTACAAAATTATGTGAATATTAAAGGATAACATTGTAGCAATGCCCTCAAAATATGACCTAGGATCAATGCCAATACCATGTGATTAAATTCATATTCTCTGTAGTTGATCTTTACAAAATCCATGGTTTTCCTTGCTGATCCTCCTCATTTCTGGTGATCGTGTTCTCTCTTTAATGCATTCCCATAATCAGATGTTAGAATTTGTTATGACTACTAATTGCATAAACTCCAGATTCTCCATGTTAAGCATCCATTTGTGCATTTGTAACCTTTTATTTTGTTAGGTCAGTCTTCTGTATCCTGATTTCAATGACACTTCCACTCCACTGAAATCTCCAATTCATTGACCCTGCTGTTTTTCCTTTCTCTCTCAATCTCATCCTTCATATCTGGATTAGATTCCATCAATGTCATTACTATTACTCCCTTACATTGACCTTCCCACCTTTATTTTTATTCCTCCATTGTATTTGGTGAGGAAAATACCAACCATAGTCTGATCCATTTTTATATTCCATATCTGCTCAAAGAAATATTCAAAGTTAATTTATGATTTCAGAGCTTTCATAGGTTTCCAGTGCTGCCAGTTAATCCTACTACACTCTCTTAGATGAACACTTCACACCTTCCTCTCTGTCTCACACCACCAAACCGTCTTCTCCAACCACTCTTCTGAGTATCTTAATAACTACTTGGAGGAAATGGAAATGGCCGATGGAGACTTTCTTTATCCACACACAATCAAATTAAGTCCTTTACGTACAATGTCTTCTGACTCTCTCCTCAGTAATAAGTGTATAAAGATAGTTTGTTGTTTCTTTTGTTCATGCTGTTTTTACTATGCTCCTAACACCCAGAACAGTGATGGTCAGATAATAACCCATAAATAATTGTTGAATGAGTTTGATCTATTATCTGATGCCCTACAAATATGGTACTGTCTACAATATCAAATACTTTATTCTCTGTTTCATCTTTTTGGTACCCAGAAAAGTACCAGCATGCTTAGTTCTTTACAAAACTATATGGAAGTATAAGCAAGTTTGAAATTACAGGACATTTAATCTGAGATATTAAAAAAATACAACTCAAATAAGATTAAATTACAATCGGTCCATCTTAGTAAAGGATTTTCTAATCATAGATTAGGAAATTTGTAAAAACTGAAAAGTTGATCTTGAATTAATCAGAAATTTCAAAGCACTGCTTTTTCTTGTAAGTCCAACATATTCAAGTGCAATAATCATACTTTTATTTGTAACTGATATTTATAAGGAAGCACTCCCTTCTCCAAGAGCTATATTATTTTGTTTTATTAGAAAGTGAAGTCTTTGGAGAAATAGACAAATATTTACAAGGCATACTGAATAAGTCCCATTTAAATCAACATTTATTTCTTAAGGGGTAATGTCCCTCTTCATAGATTTTTTTTTTACTTCAATATGGAATCTATCTTATTTTCAAGATAAATTGGAACAAATTCATGCCCGGGAAACTTCTCGAGATTCCTGTTTCAACTTTGTATCCATGAGTCAAATCTTAAACATATTTTGTAACTTGTAAACTTTTATATTTTCATGAACATCATAACACAAGATTAAGTTTTGTAGTTGATTTTTCATTATAGTAAACTTTCTCATCTCTACACTTACAATTTCTGACTCTGATATAATTCTCTATTAAATTCATTGGTGAAAATAGCAGAGAGAGAACGATTTCTGAAATTGTCTTTACATTTATTGATATAAATTGCTCAGCAGAATTTATTCCATAAAAATTTCCAATTTTCTTGTTTTCTTCATCCATTCACAGTCTGTAATATCACAGACAATTGATATCATGTTGTTTGCTCATAAAACTGAGACCAACAATGAACACTCTTAAGAAATGTATTCAACCAAGACAATTTGATTTAAATATATATATATATGATTTAAATATATATATACATATATATATATATATAGACATGTACATGCAATCTCTATTTTGATGACAAAATGAATTATTCCTGGAAAACATACAAAAAACTGACACTCATAAAATGATTCATGTGGAGGGAACTGTGACCACGCACAGAGCAGGCCCAGCAGCCTGCTGAGGGGCAGAGCCGCCCCACACCCCCCGCGCCTGCCAGGTAGGGGAACTGTGACCACCGACAGAAAAGGCCCAGTGGCACGCGGCGGGACAGAGCTTCCAATCACTCCTGCAAGGTAGGCGGGCCTGCGACCCACCGGCAGAAGAGGAGCAGCGGCCTGCTGAGAGGCAGAGCCGCCCCCTCCCCCTGCACCGGCAAAGTACAGGGAACTGTGACCACGCACAGAGCAGGCCCAGCGGCCTGCTGAGGGGCAGAGCCGCCCCCCATCCCCCGCGCCAGCCAGGTAGGTGGAAAGGTGACCACCGACAGAAAAGGCCCAGTGGCACGCGGCGGGACAGAGCTTCCAATCACTCCTGCAAGGTAGGCGGGCCTGCGACCCACCGGCAGAAGAGGAGCAGCGGCCTGCTGAGAGGCTGAGCCGCCCCACACCCCCCGCGCCTGCAAGGTAGACGGAACTGTGACCACCATCAGAACAGGCCAGACCTGCAACCGAGAGACAGAACAGGCCCAGTGGCCTGAGGAAGGGTAGAGCCGCCCCCCCCCCCCGTGCCTGCAAGGTAGGCAGACCTGCGACCCACTGGCAGTACAGCCCCAGAGGCCTGCAGAGGGGCAGAGCCGCTGCCTGCGCCTGCAAAGTAGGCAGAACTGCGACCACCGACAGAACAAGCCTAGCGGCCCGCAGAGGGACAGAGCCGCCGCCTGCACCTGCAAGGTCGGCGGACCTGCTACCGACCGGCAGAGCAGGCCCAGTGGCCTCCCGGCATGGTAGGCACATTGCCCCAATTGGAGGAGGGGCAGAGCTGCCGCCCGTGCCTGCGAGGGAGACTTTGCAACTATACAAGACCAATATAAATATATAGGGGGAAAATTCAATAGCACAACAGTTTCACCAAGTAGAAAGGAACGCGAACAGTATGAAGAGACAAGGAAAGAAAGGACCACAAGCAATGCAGGTCAACTCAACGTTAGAAGAGGTAATAGCTGCAGCAGATGGAATGTCAGATAAAGAATTCAGGATATACATGCTTCAGATGATCTGGAGTCTCAAGGAAGACATCAGACAGCAAAATCAGACAATGAAAGATCACTTCAACAAGGAATTACATAAACAAATCCAAGAAGCAAAAGATCAATTGTACAGGGAAATAGAGGTTATAAAAAACAAACAAACAGAAATCCTAGAAATGCAGGAAGCAATAAGCCAACTTAAAAACTCAATTGAGAATACTACCAGCAGAGTAGAACACTTAGAAGACAGAACATCAGACAATGAAGATAAAGTATTTCAACTTGAAAAGAACATAGACAGCTCAGCAAGACTGTTAAGAAACCATGAGCAGAACATCCAAGAAATATGGGATAACATCAAGAGACCAAATTTAAGAGTCATTGGGATACAGGAAGGGACAGAGTTTCAAACCAAAGGAATGAGCAATCTATTCAATGAAATAATACGAGAAAACTTCCCAGACTTGAAGAATGAGACAGAACTCCAAATCCTAGAAGCATACAGGACGCCGAATGTGCAAAATCATAAGAGACCCACACCTAGACACATTATAATGAAGATGCCCAACATACAGAATAAGGAGAGAATTTTAAAAGCTACAAGAGAAAGGAAGCAGATCACATTTAGGGGTAAGCCAATCAGGATAACAGCTGATCTTTCAACACAGACTCTGAAAGCTAGAAGATCCTGGAATAACATATTTCAAACACTGAAAGAAAATGGGTTCCAACCAAGAATTGTGTTTCCAGCGAAATTAAGCTTCAGGATGGAAGATGAAATTAAAAACTTCCACGATAAACAAAAGTTAAAAGAATTTGCAGCTAGAAAACCATCTCTTCAAAACATCCTTGGCAAAATATTACAGGAAGAGGAAATGGAAAATAACAATGAAAACCAACAGTGGGAGGTAGGACACTAAAGGGGGGAAATTAATCAAAGAGGAAAACAAACCATGTTTAGTAACATAAATAAAAAAATATGGCTGGAACAACAACCCATATCTCAATAATAACCCTAAATGTTAATGGCTTAAACTCACCAATCAAGAGACACAGGCTAGTAGAATGGATCACAAAACAAGACCCAACAATATGCTGCCTACAGGAGACGCATTTGATAGGAAAAGACATACATAGGCTGAAGGTGAAAGGTTGGGAAAAATCATATCACTCATATGGACTTCGGAAACAAGCAGGAGTATCCATACTCATATCAAATAAAATAGATTTCAAGCCAAAGTTAATCAAAAGGGATAAAGAGGGACACTACATACTGCTCAAGGGAACCATACACCAACAAGACATAACAATCATATATATATATGCCCCAAACAATGGTTCAGATATGTTCATCAAACAAACTCTTCTCAAGTTCAAGAGTCTAATAGACCACCATACCATAATCATGGGAGACTTCAACACACCTCTATCACCACTGGACAGATCTTCCAAACAAAAGTTGAATAAGGAAACTATAGAACTCAATAACACAATTAATAACCTAGACTTAATTGACATATATAGAATATACCACCCAACATCAAGCAGTTACACTTTTTTCTCAGCAGCACATGGATCCTTCTCAAAAATAGATCATATATTATGTCACAGGGAAACTCTTAGACAATATAAAGGAGTAGAGATAATACCATGCATCCTATCTGATCATAATGGAATGGAACTGAAAATCAACGATTAAAGAAGGAAGGAAAAAGAATTCATCACTTGGAGAATGAACAATAGGTTACTGAATGATCAATGGGTTATAGAAGACATCAAGGAGGAAATTAAAAAATTCTTAGAGATTAATGAAAACACAGACACAACATATCGGAATCTATGGGACACATTGAAAGCAGTTCTAAGAGGAAAATTCATTGCTTGGAGTTCATTCCTTAAAAAAAGAAAAAACCAACAAATAAATGATCTCATACTTCATCTCAAAATCCTAGAAAAAGAAGAGCAAAACAACAGCAAAAGAAGTAGAAGGCAAGAAATAATTAAAATCAGAGCTGAAATTAATGAAATCGAAACAAAAGAAACAATTGAAAAAATTGACAAAACTAAAAGTTGGTTCTTTGAAAAAATAAACAAAATCGACAGACCCTTAGCCATGCTAGCGAAGAGAAGAAGAGAGAGAACTCAAATCACCAACATACGGGATGAAAGAGGCAATATCACAACAGACACTTCAGAAATACAGAAGATAATCAAAAATTATTTTGAATCCTTATACTCCAATAAATTAGAAGATAGTGAAGGCATAGAAAAATTTCTTAAGTCATATGATCTGCCCAGATTGAGTCAGGAGGATATAGACAACCTAAACAGACCAATATCAATTGAGGAAATAGAAGAAACCATAAAAAGACTACCAACTAAGAAAAGCCCAGGACCGGATGGGTATACAGCAGAGTTTTACAAAACCTTTAAAGAGGAACTAATACCAATACTTTTCAAGCTACTTCGGGAAATAGAAAAAGAGGGAGAACTTCCAAATTCATTCTACGAGGCCAACATCACCCTGATACCTAAACCAGACAAAGACACTTCAAAGAAAGAAAACTACAGACCAATATCTCTAATGAACCTAGATGCAAAAATCCTCAACAAAATTCTGGCGAATCGGATACAAAAACATATCAAAAAAATTGTACACCATGATCAAGTAGGATTCATCCCTGGGATGCAAGGCTGGTTCAATATACGGAAATCAATAAATGTTATTCACCACATCAATAGACTTAAAAATAAGAACCATATGATCATCTCGATAGATGCGGAAAAAGCATTCGACAAAGTACAGCATCCCTTTATGTTCAAAACATTAGAAAAACTAGGGATAACAGGAACTTACCTCGACATTTTAAAAGCTATCTATGCTAAGCCTCAGGCTAGCATCATTCTCAATGGAGAAAAATTGAAGGCATTCCCCCTAAAATCTGGAACAAGACAGGGATGCCCTCTCTCACCACTTCTGTTCAACATAGTTCTCGAAACACTGGCCAGAGCAATTAGACAGACGAAAGAAATTAAAGGCATCAAAATAGGAAAAGAAGAACTTAAATTATCACTATTTGCAGATGACATGATTCTATACCTAGCAGACCCAAAAGGGTCTACAAAGAAACTATTAGAGCTAATAAATGAATTCAGCAAAGTGGCAGGATATAAAATCAACACGCATAAATCAAAGGCATTCCTGTATATCAGCGACAAATCCTCTGAAATGGAAATGAGGACTACCACTCCATTCACAATATCTTCAAAAAAAATAAAATACTTGGGAATCAACCTAACAAAAGAGGTGAAAGACTTATACAATGAAAACTACAGAACCCTAAAGAGAGAAATAGAAGAAGATCTTAGAAGATGGAAAAATATACCCTGTTCATGGATAGGCAGAACTAACATCATCAAAATGGCGATATTACCAAAAGTTCTCTATAGGTTTAATGCAATGCCAATCAAAATCCCAAGGGCATTTCTTGTAGAAATAGAGAAAGCAATCATGAAATTCATATGGAAAAATAAAAGACCCAGAATAGCAAAAACAATGCTAAGCAGGAAGTGTGAATCAGGCGGTATAGCGATACCAGACTTCAAACTATACTACAGAGCAATAGTAACAAAAACAGCATGGTACTGGTACCAAAACAGGCGGGTGGACCTATGGTACAGAATAGAGGACACAGAAACCAATCCACAAAACTACAACTATCTTATATTTGATAAAGGGGCTAAAAGCATGCAATGGACGAAGGATAGCATCTTCAACAAATGGTGCTGGGAAAACTGGAAATCCATATGCAACAAAATGAAACTGAATCCCTTTCTCTCGCCATGCACAAAAGTTAATTCAAAATGGATCAAGGAGCTTGATATCAAATCAGAGACACGCCGTCTGATAGAAGAAAAAGTTGGCTACGATCTACATACTGTGGGGTCGGGCTCCAAATTCCTCAATAGGACACCCATAGCACAAAAGTTAATAACTAGAATCAACAAATGGGACTTACTCAAACTAAAAAGTTTTTTCTCAGCAAAAGATACAATAAGAGAGGTAAATAGAGAGCCTACATCCTGGGAACAAATCTTTACTCCTCACACTTCAGATAGAGCCCTAATATCCAGAGTATACAAAGAACTCAAAAAATTAGACAATAAGAGAACAAACAACCCAATCAACAAATGGGCCAAGGACCTGAACAGACACTTCTCAGAGGAGGACATACAATCAATCAACAAGTACATGAAAAAATGCTCACCATCTCTAGCAGTCAGAGAAATGCAAATCAAAACCACCCTAAGATACCATCTCACTCCAGTTAGATTGGCAGCCATTATGAAGTCAAACAACAACAAGTGCTGGCGAGGATGTGGGGAAAAAGGGTACACTTGTACATTGCTGGTGGGACTGCAAATTGGTGCAGCCAATTTGGAAAGCAGTATGGAGATTTCTTGGAAAGCTGGGAATGGAGCCACCATTTGACCCAGCTATTCCCCTTCTCGGTCTATTCCCTAAAGACCTAAAAAGAGCATGCTATAGGGACACTGCTACATCGATGTTCATAGCAGCACAATTCACAATAGCTAGACTGTGGAACCAACCTAGATGCCCTTCAATGGATGAATGGATAAAAAAAATGTGGCATTTATACACAATGGAGTATTACTCTGCATTAAAAAATGACAAAATCATAGAATTTACAGGGAAATGGATGGCATTAGAGCAGATTATGCTAAGTGAAGCTAGCCAATCCCTAAAAAACAAATGCCAAATGTCTTCTTTGATATAAGGAGAGTAACTAAGAACAGAGTAGGGTCGAAGAGCATGAGAAGAAGATTAACATTAAACAGGGATGAGAGGTGGGAGGGAAAGGGAGAGAGAAGGGAAAATGCATGGAAACGGAAGGAGACCCTCAGAGTTATACAAAAGTACATACAAGAGGAAGTGAGGGGAAGGGGAAAAATAATACAAGGGGGACAAACGAATGTCAGTAGAGGGGGCAGAGTGAGAAGAGGGGAGGGGAGGTGAGGGGAGGGGGGATAGTAGAGGATAGGAAAGGCAGCAGAATACAACAGACACTAGTATGGCAATATGTAAATTAATGGATGTGCAACTGATGTGATTCTGCAATCTGTATATGGGGTAAAAATGGGAGCTCATAACCCACTTGAATCAAATTGTGAAATATGATATATCAAGAACTATGTAATGTTTTGAACAGCCAACAATAAAAAATTAAAAAAAAAATAAAAAATAAAAATAAAATGATTCATGTTTTCTTCAATAGCAGTATTTTCTTACCAAGACATTGAAATAAATCACAGATATAACCAATAGTGAGTGATAAAAACAGAGATAGGTCTTAGTCCTGATAGTTAAAGTTATACATAATGAATCTATTACTTGTTCTGCATAATAGTCACATTTTTAAGGAAATTAAAATCTACCATAACTTGAATATTCTTTTCTTCAAATTAAAATTCTTCATATCCTTTCTATGCTTTCTCTGTTTTTAGATAGTAAGATTTTATTCATCTTTAAAGATTCAGACTAATATCACTATCTTGTTAAAAATCCCCAAGGTCCTTCATCCTCAAAAAGTAAAAACATAAGATGGTCTCTTGCCGCAGTCTGGCTGGGCACAAAATCACAAGCCACTCAAACAGGAACAAACTTTATTTTTGAAACTCCCACCTATGCCCTGTATGCTCCCGGGAAATATGCCGACCCACACACACGGCGTTCTCCGGGGCCACACTACCCCAACAGGAAATCCGTCCTTAGGAATTCCCTCCTACCGCACTTTCCCAACCAATGGGAACTCTTTGGGAGTCCCGCTAGAGCTCCAAAGTAGCAGGCAGAGGTGGACAGCAGGGGTCTAATATCCATTTGAATGCAGATCTTAACATAATTATATCATCTCAATGGCTTGCTGGCGTCACCTTTCAACCAAAAATGCCATGCATCATTACTATTTGGCTATGGCTCTTAGCAGTCTCTTCTGTGTTTTAATTGATATAGCTCAGAGTAACTTCATCCAGCTTCACCTCCATCTGTCTTGTGCTACATTTCAAGATATCTCTGTGGCCTCCTCTGTGGTTGAGAGTGCATCTTCTCATGCTTGTGTTTTAATTGATACAGCTCAGAGTAACTTTATCCAGCTTCACCTCCATCTGTCTTGTGCTACATTTCAAGATATCTCTGTGGCCTCCTCTGTAGTTGAGAATGCATATTCTCATGCTTGTTCAGGACCTAACAGGTTTCCTATGGCATATAATAGGTGCACATTTGTGTGTTCTAAGCTGATTTACATTAAGATCACATATTTCTAAAGTCAGTGAAACATCAGTGTTCAATTGAATAGAAAGAGGCAGCTCTGCTTAGGCATAATTTTGATTTGCTTGCTTATAACTATTACCATAGAACAGTCTTAAAATTAGAAATCTGAAGTTTTACAATTTAATGTCTACAAGTAATATATATTCATTGTAGATAAAAATTAGAAATACAAAAGTACAAAAAAGAAAAATTATGAAATTCTGCCTCTAAGGAAAACTACTTTAGCATTCAGCCTGTAACTTTCTGGACACTGTTTCCCAAAGTAAATTCCACCTGAGGAATTATACCCTACCAAGATGGCAAACTGTGATCAATTAGTCTGGAACTATTATCTAGGTGAAACCTTAAAACAAAGATTGGAAAGATCTGATTATTATTTTTAATTTTATCCTACCAAAGATTTTCATTGATCCTATGTATGCAGTAAAAACAGTTGGCTCAGTATTCTAACTTACTTTAATATTATTCTTACTATTATTTCAAAATCCCCATGAAAAATTGAGATTAATTTGTCTAAATGTCTTTAATTTAAATTTTTTAGTTAATTAGGTCATAATATCAAATAGAACTAAATAATGCTGTGAAATTAGTCACAAGTTGATGTTATACACTTTTCATTTTCATAATTTATGTTAACATCATTTAAATAAGAAAACCCAATAGAATTAAAACAGAATTCAATAGAATTAAAATTAATGAAACTTATCTACATTGTATTATCTAAGATATTTAACTAGTTTACATTTGTCAACTATTATACATAAATGGTCCGTAATTTTAAATATTGTCAGGGCTATAAGTAAAAATTACCTCATAGTTAATGGTATTATATAATACACATTTTAATAAAATCACACATTTCTGAGTTAGTCCACCTAAGTAATCTAAGGTTTAGTCAAGTACTAATTTTAAAGGACTATGTTCTCACAGAAGCAGATAATCTCTAATTTATGATGGTTCTATTTAGGTTTTTTCACATTTTAATGGTGCAAAAGAAATACACATTCAATAGAAATCATATTTGGACTTTTGAGTTTTAAAATCTTCTTAGGCTAATAATATTCAGGATGATAAACTTTTGCAATGCTGGCCATCTACAGCAAGTTACAGTAAATTGTAGCCTCTAGCCACTTGTCCAATCAGGAGGGTAAACAACAGATATCCTGCAGTGTGCTGTATCACTTAGCACAGAGTAGGGTAAGTTATTAAATGCATTTTATATACTATATTGATGACATGATTAAGTTTACCATGGAGTCTATATGTCCTTTGTCAAACAGCAATAAATTATCTTCTTAAAAAGAAGAGTAAAGAAGGAAATGCAAATTATAAGAGATGAGTTGAGAATGCATTTTTGAGACAATGGACCCAGTAGGATCCGACTAGGACTTAGAAGGTTTTATGCACAAACAGAATAATTATAAACATAGAATTAAATTTTGGGAGCCACTGTACACCCTAAAGATTTAGAGAGCAATTACCTAGATGGCTGTCATAGAAAGAAACAGTGATCTTTTATCAAGGAAAGCACTGTTCTGATTGACTTCTCAAAGATGGAGCTGGGAAATGCCTACTTCACTCTCATTTTCTATCTTTCCTCTAAATTTCTCTTGGCCATTGAGGGACTCTTGAAGACTTGGAAACTCATTGATGTGATCCTTTCATGTTAGAGAAATGTGTAGGCTTGATTCAGAGGGCAAGCAGAAAATAATCAGAATTGTTGGTGAACACAAGATAAAAACTGTAGGAAGATAAAGGCAAATTAAAATCAATACAAAATATTTTCTTTATTTTTTTGTAGGTGAGATCAGCATATATTTGTGAACAGAGAAAAGGTCAGAAATTGACTGATATTGGAGAAAAGAGAATATGTGGAGAAAGAGAATAGTGAAAAGAACAAAAACCTTGAGTCAGAAATTGCTGTATCAATGACAGACATATCTAAAATGATCAAGGGATTAGGAAATATGCATCTTTAGTATCAACTCTCAACTGTCAACACAACCCACAGAAGAACTTTCCACTGAACTTTATAGGAACATCTCTTAGGCCATTCCTAAATTACTCCTTTTATTTTGTTATTTAAGAAAGCAAGTTATCTCTCTTATCAAAATTTGTTTATTTAGAATAATATTGATATATTTAATTCAATGAATATACTAAATATTTTATCAGTTGATAAAATTATAAATGATTGCATTATGTAAGACATATATATGTTATACAAAAACAAATAGAACAATCCCTATCTCTAAAAATGAAAAACAACCTGGTGGAATACAATATGTAAAACTCTTATTGTTCACATTACTTTAAGTATGATATGATAAGCAGAAAATAGGATAAGAAGAAAATTTTTAGAAGAAGAGAGGGTACTGAATTTGGAAGAACAGGATGAAAAATATTGTATAATAAGATGTAGGTCTCTGTTCTCACAGTTGAATGCAAGTCTTAACTGGTAACAATCAGATTGAAAAAGTATAGTTTATTGAGTTCATGCAATGCCTACTTAGTTTATTCAATATTGCAAATTCTAATTATGTTCCAAATTATATTGATCAGATACATAAATAAATGCATTTGTTCATCAAAGCTTGACCCTCCCATAAAGCCTAAATGTCTAAGATACCAAACAGAATAAAGAAAAATCTTCTTACACCCTCAAAGATGTTGTAGTGGATGATGAACAAGTTTAAAGGAAACTAAATTCAATTCTCAGAAACATATTAAAGAAAATCTTCAAAATGCTAGAATTATATTCTTTTTTTTTAAAGTTAAATGCTGGTGAAGGAACCTACAATGTTCTAAATGCTTGTGTTCAAGAAAAAGTAATGGGGAAATAGGAAAAGTGACAGGTGAATGGACAACTGTGTGATCTTGAATGACATTTCTAATGTTGCTTTTTCTATGCCACCTTATTAGATGATAATTAATCTCATTTTAAAGCCTTCCATCCTCCCCTTTTTATACCTTATTGCCACAGTCCAGCTGCAGCAAAATAACCGGGGGATGACGAGCAACTTGTGTACATTGATACAGCAGGAGTGGGAGCCATTTATTGTAAGACAGGAGGGATATATACATTCCACACAGCTTATCTTAATTAACATAAACTAGATACAGCAGTCAACCAATAAGGAATCTTCACACTTAATGGCTCGCTGGTGTTACTTCACAAACCACTCCCTCTGGCAAAATGCCAGGCACCATCCTGACTTGTTTACAGACCCTAACAACTTATTCCAATGTTTAACAGTTCACAATGTCAAGGACATTTTCTTTATATCTAATTCATATCTCTTGTAATATTCTTAGAGGACATAGAGCAAAATAGGTACCTATTTTATGAATGAAAATCCTAACAAAGGCCAAAATCATATTAGCTTTCTTTAAAACAACCAAAGAAATGATAGTGGAACATTCAAGTGATGTGATTAAGAACACTCCCAAACCCTCCCAGCCAATCTCCTGAATGATCAGTTGACACTGTGTCACTTTGCTCTCTTCTCTCACTCTCATTATTAAATTCTTCTTATGTAGAGAGCACTATCATAGGGCTGTGTTAGAATGTGGGCACAGCTTGTGTGAGGCCCTGGGTTCAATCCCAGAAATCACAAAAAGTACTATTATATGATCACATCATCCAATTAAATATCTATTGACACTCTAAAATGGATACATGGACTGTTAAATTCAAAAATTGGCAGATTATAAAGTTGGAGATGTAGTCCAGGGTTATAGCACTTTCTCAGCATGAACAAGACCCTGGATTCAACTCCTAGTACTGGAAAAATAATTGGCAGATTTTTACCAACTGAATCTTATAACTTTATACTGATGACAACTTTTAAATGAGTAACATATTGATACATAGTTCTCTTTGTTTTGTTTATATATATATATAAATATATATATATATATAAATATATATATGTATACAATAAATATACAATAATATGAACTTAATGATTAAGGAAACATTAAATATCTTCAAAAGTGAGGGACTCTAGTAGGTAATATGCTTGATATAAAGAAATGATAGTTATAATTAAATATGGTTATTAGTATAGTCAGAGAAATGTTATAAAATACTGAAATACATCTGATAACACAGATGACCTTATTTACAAATATGTTATAAAGTAAGTGTTAATTTTGCCAGTAATGTTGGGAAACTGATGTACTTTGCACACACAAGAAAATCATTTTGTTGCACTATTACTTTTTTAGTTAATTTAAATATTTAAAGCACCATGACAGAGCCTGGCATGAAGTAGTTACTAAAGAAATATCGATCGCATTTCCATTTATAACTTATGATCTCAAGTTACAAATGGCAAGTCATAGTAAGAACTTAATCTTTCTAAAGTGTGTCTTTATAATTCTGCCTCCCTGATCAAGAGCTTTTATGCTGATTTATTTTTGTTCTAAGATCATAACATTTCGGTCAGATCACATATTTTTTCTATACTCTGATCTCTCTCTAGCTACCTAACATTATCTCTACTTTGTTCAATATTTGGCCTCCAGTCCTGTATCCTTGCTGCCTTCCTGAATGCCAGGTTCACTTCCAATACTCCACATTCATTCTTACCATTTTGGGAACATCAAATGTTTTCCACCCCCTCTAGAATGAGTTCACCTAATCTTTCTCTTATCCATGCCAATCACAGTTACCACTACTATGAGAGAGCACTTATTAGCTATTATATTCCACACACACTCTTCCATCTTGGACTTAATGTTTTACTTGTAATCATCACAATATGATTTGATTCTTATTTATCTTTATTACATTAAAAGGTTTTTGGAAAAAGAAAAAAGAGATTAAATAAATAGTCAAATACTATCATGTGTTATTTCTAAAATTTTCACAAATAAATGGAAACATATGACATACTGTGCCATTCATTCACTTATCAGATTTTGACTGAGCACTGATTTGTGTCAGTCACTATTTGGATACTTAGTTTTAAAATATCTGGGGAAAACAAGATCTCTGCCTGTATAACATTTACCTCTAATTAGAAAAGTCATGTATTAAACCATAAATGTGAAAACAAATAGATTATCTAGTAGGTTACAAATAAGACATTCCATGGAAAAGAATAAAGAGTTAAATAGTGTATTGGGAATGCAGAGACATGTCCAATTTGAGCAGTGAATGAGAGTTATAGTAGAAAGTAGAGATAGTATAAACAATTATTTTGAGGAGTTGGACAATAAAAGCGGAGAATTAGTGCACAAGTTTGAAAGGATGGCAAACCCAGAAAGAATTTATTGTTGGTTTTTTGTTAATTTAGAAAATAGCTGAAAATGTAGACTACACTGTCAATTGGAAATAGAGACAGATTTCAAGCAGCTCAACTATGGGAATGCAGACCATAAAGGGAGAAGGCCACATATAAATAGTGATTTGAGATTTCTTTGAGATAAGCAAAACATGAGGCCCCACATCTTGATTTGATTGTATTATCTATACATATGCAAAACATATAGGTTTTATTTCTCCTTTTCTATGCTGTTAAAGGCTAATATAATATAAATAAAGGAAATGGTCTAAGCAGCGTGACTTGGGTCTGTTGGCTCCTGAGGACTTGTTACAGGTAATTTAAGATCTGCAGGGCACATCTATTTCAAAGTGGAGATTTTGAACATGGAAAATCCTTATGAGATGAACAGGAAGGCAAAACTAACTCCTTTGACTGCACTGGAAAAATTGACCAAAAGTTGCCTTGAATGAAATAGTGTGATGCTTGAATCACTGTGATGACTAAGAGCCAGTATGATACCTCTGACCACAAGACTAAGTGCTAAGAATAAATATGAAAGTGTTTCTTCTAAAATATTATAATGAGTTTTTCAATTGTGGCTAAGGATCCACAGCCCACAGAAAGGCTAATGAGGTACTAGATGAGCAATTACACATATTGTTAAAATATCAATCAGCAATGAATATGAATATTTCTGCAATTTGAGAAGAAAATTCAAATTAAATTTAATGAATATGTAATGTCTTTATGAAAGCTGTAGAAACTTACATCTGCACAATTTGAAGAAGAAAATCTACGTGGAGGAAAATTGAGACTCCATTATTCTTGTTTTGTTTTGTTTTTTTCCTTTCTAGATATACAGGACAATATGGCATATTTTGACATATACATATACATATACATTATACATACATAGAATAAGTATAACTTACTGCAATTGAGATCCCATTATTGTGGTTGTATATGATATGCACTTACATTGGTCATGTATTCATATATAAGGATAGGAATGATGTCCAAGTCATCCTACTGTCTTTTTTCTATTTCCATCCTCCCTCCCTTCCCTTAATTCCCCTTTGTCTTGTCCAATGAGGTTCTATTCTTCCCCTCCCTTGCTGTGGAGAGCAGAGAACATTCTGCCTTTGCTTTGGGGACTGGATAATAGATTCAGAACTGTATCAAAATTACTTCAGTGTATTATATCTATTGCAATCAGACAGATTTAGAACTAGTTCTGACTGCCTCTTCACTAACTCTAGGACCTTGAGTGGGGTACTTGGCCTCTCTGAGTCTCAGTTTCCTCTTTTTAAAGGAAAGGTACAAATAGTAATTTCAATTCATATTTGCTGTGAGAGTTTAACACAGAAAAAAATGCATAAGTTTTGTCCTTGGAATAAAATAATAGACATCATAATTTATTGATAATATAATTGGCATTGGAACCAGCATTGACATCTACAAAGTGCAATCTATGACCACCACTAGGGAAATAGGAAAAGAAGAATTAAATGCAAATATTACTTATCTACAAGGGCTGGACCTACTTAGAAACAATATTAGAGCAACTATCATCAATAACTGTGAAGGGGAAGATGTCTGCAATGACTGAAAAATGAAAACTTGCAAACTTTGACAATTAAACTTTATCAGGTTCTTACATGGGCAAAAAAGCTCCCTTGTTGGATCAGGATGGGAGTATTGACTAAAAATAAGGAAATAGTAATCCCTGTTTGAAAGCATCACAGTGTAGACTAAATGAAATACATGTCTAAATTAATACCTGGCACATGGTAGCAATTTCCACACCAGTCTTCTCACATATTACTTCATCTGCTTTCCCCCACCTACTTCCAAAGGAAAGACTTCAACTGGAGTTTTTTTTCCATTTCTGACACCTTTTTATTTTCTGAGGAAATAGGTTTTATTCATTCTCTCAAAACTAAAGTCAATAGATATGAACAAAAAAATATGACAAAATCATGATAATTTTAAATGATTCTTTCTACATACATGAATGTTCTAATAACGGGTACAGTTGGAAAAAATGGTAGCTACAAAAATTCCATTTATTCCCTACGCCTTTACTGAGTTGCTGAGAAATAAAAGCATATGTTAATTTTAAAGCACCTTAAAGCAAATATGAAAGATGTGAGATAAAAAATGCAGCTGCTCAAAGATAATTTCAGTACTTCTATAAAAACATGGACTTCATATCTGATATTTTTAGAAACTGAAAAAATAAGCTCATAGATTAAAAAGTTAGGAGATATATTCCTTTTCTTCTAAAAGCTAAAAAAGAAAGGATTATGACTGTAGAGTTCTAAGAATATAACAAAATAGAATATTGAAGTTATCCATATTTTTAGCTTAATTCAGGTAAAAATTTTGACTAACAAAATTATCAAGACTACTTTACTTTTACTGATTTTTTTCATATTTCTTTTATCTCCATCTCTTTAATATTTTACAATGTGAATGTTCTTTAAATTAGTTGTTCATACCTATATCACCATCTATATTATTAGCTTATGTAGCAGTCATGTATCATTAATCTTTTATTCTTTCAAGTAATTCGAAATTAGTTGTTATTGGTATATATTTTTAAATGAACTTGTGCAGACTCACTATGAAAATGGGCTTGAATTTACCAATTTTTCCATTTAGTATAATTTAGTCATAGATTCTATGACTTCTATTTTAAATTTCTCATTGATTATGAATCAGAGGTAAAAAAATGGGTAACTTATGCAGTGAGTTTTGTGTGAACTTTCAAATACTAACAGATCTATTGTTTAAAGTAAGAAATATTCTCCATTGGTTTTGTTGTTTGTTTTGTTTTAATAAAGTAGTATGGCTGGAATGTTTGGAAATTCAATAAAGGTGATGAAAACTAGAGAATGCTTTGAATATCTGCCTTAAGAAAGGAAGGTATATCCAGGGAAATAACTGAATGGTTTTATTGGGGGATGTGGAGACAGCTAAGAATATCAAGACAAGGAAACAAGTGCTGGTGATTGCTATAGACTGCCACTGTTTCTAAAGCACACTAGATTAGAAGGCATGTGGAGAGGTGAATAGCTAATGTACCCTCATACCTAATCATTTCTAGAATTGCAATAATAAAAGATAAAGAGATTTTGAATCACTATAAAATCCTGAATTTATAAACTACTTTTCTTGCCAGGACAAGTAGGTGTCATTGAACTCAGACACTGAACTTGGAATGAATTCCACAGTAAGCCTTTCAGTCATGAGTCTTATGAGGAATGTCAAGTACATGCTGGCTTTTAAGGAAAACAATGCCAAAATATTATTCCTAAGCAGTACTTGCCTCTCTCTCTTTCTCTATCTCTATCTCTGTCTCTCTGTCTCTCTGTCTCTCTCTCTCTCACACACACACAGAGAGAGAGAGAGAGAGAGAGACATACACTTCAGTGGCAGAATTGAAGTTCTCAGATTAGATCTTTAAGAAATCCCACAATAATTGTTTATTTAGTATTTCCTAGAATTCAAGGTGCCGCAGTCCGGCTGCAGCAAAATAACCGGGGTGGGGGGGGGGGGACGAGCAACTTGTGTACATTTGATACAGCAGGAGTGGGAGCCATTTATTGTAGGACAGGAGGGGTATATATACATTCCACACAGCTTATCTTAATTAACATAAACTAGATACAGCAGTCAACCAATAAGGAATCTCCACACTTGATGGCTCGCTGGCGTTACTTCACAAACCACTCCCTCTGGCAAAATGCCAGGCGCCATCCTGACTTGTTTACAGACTCTAACACAAGGCAGTGTGTGTGTGTGTGTGTGTGTGTATGGTACCTATGTATCAAGATCTCATCCAGGTACCAATCAATTTGTCTTTGACTTTCCTTGGTATATAGGCATGGATATAAATGAGACAAACAAATTATTTAATCATTTTTGATGTTAATAAATCCATTAAAAATCATAAATTCTATAGAATTTCTAACCTGTTCTAAATAAATACAAATGTATCAGCTGTCCGGACACAGAGCAAGCCTGGAACTGCTGCCTTGATTTGGAGTACAGATGTCAGTAGACTTCACCACCCCTCATGCCCATGTCTTAGGGGAGAAGTACACACTGCCCAGATTAAGATATTTCCAGGCAGGAGCATTTATACATTGTTTTCTCATAGTAAAATGTCAATGATTTAGATGAACTACACACTCACTTTTATGTTTGTTAGATTTCTTTCAAAAGCACATTATCAGTGTGCCATCAAGTCTCATTTGTAAAACAAAAGAATCTATCTGGTAAGGGGGCACACACCTGTAATCCCAGTGTCTCTGGAGATTGAAGCAAGGTGGGCCTGCCTAGGCAACTTAGTGATACCCTTTCTCAAAAATAAAAATATGAAAGGACTTGAGGTGTAGCTCAATGGTAGAGCATCCCAGATGAAATTAAATGCAGATTAAATTAAGAGAAAAAAAATGCTGCCAGAATTCAAACTTTTCAACTAAAACAGAGCTAAATATTTCATATTATTATCAACTTTGTAAATGTTTTTTTTTTCATTTGCAGAATTCATTATTTAGGGGTTTTAGATATAGAGAAAAATTGAGCAGCTAGTACAGGATTCATGTGTGTATACAATTCCCCTTACTTTAACATCTTGCATTAGGGTGGTACATTTGTCCCAATTAATGAACCAATATTGACATATCATTATTAACTAGCCCTTGGTTTAAACTAATATTCACTCTATTATTTTTTTATACGGTTTGCACAGTTCTATTGATTTTGGCAATCACATAATGTCATATATTCACCATTAGAGTGCCATACAGAATAATTACACTGTTCTAAAAGTCCACATGCTTCATCTATTAAACTCTCCCACCAGAAACCACTGATCTTTTTACTGTCTCTACTCTTTTCCCTTGTCCAGAATGTCATGTATATGAAACCATTCAGAACAAATTTTCTTTGGACTAGCCATGTGCTTTTAAGGTTCCTACATGTTTTTTACATTGCATTGGATGTGCTTTGGTTTAACTGTCCCCCGACTGATGGACATCTTGTTTACTTCCAAGTATGGGCCATTATGAATACAGCTGTTGAAACATGGTTTACAGAATTTTGTGTAGATGGGAGTTTCAGCCCAACTGAGTAAATACTGAAGAATGTGGCTGCTGGATCATATGAAGTAACTGTACTTAGGTTTGTGAAAAATTACTAAATTGTCTTCCAAATAGGTTGAACAATTTTTAATTCTTACTGGCAATGAATAAGAATTCCAGTTATTCTGCATTCTAACTAGCATTATATACATTCATTTATTGTAGGGGTTTTAGCCATTTTATTAGGTTTATAATGGTCTGTGTTGTTTTAATTTATGATTACTTCATAACATATAATGTTGAGCATCTTTTCCTAGCTTATTTGCCATTTGTATTATCTGTACAGATATTTTACGCAGTTTTAAATTGCCTGTGTTTTTCTTACTGGTGGGCTTAAGGGTTCTTTGTATGTTGGACATAGGTCCCTTATAAGAATTTTGTTTTGCATATATTTTATTCCAGTCTGTGGCTTGTTTTTTTCATTTTCTTAAGAACTTTTTGTTTGCTTGTTTGTTTTTAACCTTTTTTTTCCTTTTTAAATTTATATATGACAGCAAAAATGCATTACAATTCTTATTACACATATAAAGTACAATTTTTCATATCTCTGGTTGTATACAAAGTATATTCACACCAATTAGTGTCTTCATGCATATACTTTGGATAATAATGACCATTATATTCCACCATCATTTCTAAATCCATGATCCCTCCCTTCCCCTCCAACCCATCTGTCATATCTAAATTCATCTATTCCTGATATGCTCCCTCTCCCTATCCCACTATGAATCAGCCTCCTTATATCAGATAAAATATTCAGCATTTGGTTTTGTGGGATTGGCTAACTTCACTTAGCATTATCTTCTCTAACTCCATCCACTTACCTTCAAATGCCATGATTTTATTCTCTTTTATTGCTGAGTAATATTCCATTGTGTGTATATCCATTCATTTATTGAAGGGCATCTAGTTTGGTTACACAGTTTAGCTATGTGCTATAAACATTGATGTGGCTGTGTCCTTGTAGTAGCCACTCTAAGATTTCATCTCACTCGAGTCAGAATGGCAGCTTTTATGAAGACAAACAACAATAAGTGTTGGAGAGGATGTGGGGGAAAATGTACACACATACACTGCTGGTGGGACTGCAAATTGGTGTAGCCAATATGGAAAGCTGTATGGAGAATACTTGGAAAATTGGGAATGGAACCACCATTTGAACCAGCTATCTCTCTCCTAGGTCTACACCCCAAGGACTTAAAAACAGCATACTACAAGGATAACTTTTGCATAGCAGAAGGTTGTTTTTTTTTTTCCTTTTTCAAAGAATTTATTTTTAGTTGTAGATGAACACACAATATCTTTGTTTATTAATTTATTTTTTTATGTGATGCTGAGCCTCGAACCCAGTGCTTCACATATGTGAGGCAAGTGCTTTGCCACTGAACTACAGCCCCAGTCCCAGAGGCTTTTAATTTTGAAATAGTCAGACATTGTTTTATTTTTTATTTCATAGATTATGTTTTTAGTATTGAAATAAAATTTCTTGTTATCATCTAGAACTTTTATGGACTTGCATTTAATATTTAATCCTTTGGTCAACTTCAATTTTTGCAAAAGGTATGTAACTGGATTTATATTTTTTGTTAGAGATGTCCTGTTGTTCCAACATATTTGTTGTAAAGATTATCACCTCTCCACTGAATTTTCTGTACTCCTTTGTCAATGATCAGTTGACTACATTTGCATAAATCTAATTCTGGGATCTTAATCCTAATTCATTCAGCTATTGGTCTATGTTTTTCACCAGTATCACACCATTTTGACCCTGTCGTTTTACAGTAAACCTTCAAGTTGGGCAGTTTTAATCCACCAACATTTTTCTAGTTCAGTATTTTTTTTTTTGTTTTATCATTAGAATCAGTTTGTCAATATCCACACACTAACTAGCTTGGGTTATTATTAGTTTTGAATTGAGTCTACAGATAAAGTGGAAATTATTGACCTCTTAATTATATTATGTCTTGTTACAAAAAGATTTGAACTGTCTTCGTTTATGTGGACCTTCTTTGATTTTCTTCATAAGAATTTAGTACATATTTTGTTAGATTTATAACTAAGTTTTTCATTTCTTTGGTGCTAATACAAATAGTGTTGTGTTTTTAATTTAAAATTTCTGTAATTTATTACTGCCATATAGGAAAACAATTGACTTTTGTATATTAATGGTGTACTTGCATCTTATTTTCCTTCTCAATCTGTGCAGTTTTATTTCCTTCCCTTGTCTTATTAAATCTTTTCCAATATGTGTTCAATGCTAATCTTCCACTTGGCATTGCTTTTGCCAAGTTCCACAAATTTTTATTTTAACTTATTAGATAATATTCTTAGATTTCCCTTGACAATTTTTTAACCAAAATGTTATTTAGAACTTGTTATTTAGTGTAAAATATTTTATAATTTCTTAGCTATCTTTCAGTAATTAATTTCCAGTTCAATTCTACCATGGTCTGAGAGCATATTGTATTATTTCTATTATTTTAAAATTTTTAAGGCATATTTTGTGGCCCAAAATGAGGCTTATCTTGGTGAATGTTTTCTGTGAACTTAAGAAAAATGTATATATTCTGCTATTGTGGAATGAAACAGTCTATAAATATTAATTTCCCATTTATTGATGATACTGTTACTTAAACCACAATCATTAATTTTTCACCTGCTGAATCTGTCAATTACTAAAAGATAGGTTTTGAAAATTCTATTACACTGAGATTTCAACATTTCTTGCAGTTCTTTCAGGTTTTACCTCATGTATTTGTATTTTTTCCTCCATTTATACATGTTAAATATTTTTCTGTCTGTTTAGAGACTTGACCAGTTTTGTTGTTGTTGTTGTTTAATGTCCTTGGTAATAATATTACTTGTTCTGAAACCTGTTTTGAATTTAATCCAGCTACTCTAACTTTCTAACTTCCTTCTACTCAGTGTTTACATGATGTGTTTTTCTCCAATGCCGTATTTTTTTTTGGAGGGCAGGTATATCAGGCAATGAACTCAGGGGCACACTGTCTCTCCTCTCTTAATATATTCACTACATATTTTTAAAATTTTATTATTTGTTCTGTTTAGATATATTTACAGTAGGGTATATTCTGACATATTATACATTGCATGGAGTATAACTTATTCAATTAGGATCCCATTCTTGTGGCTGTACATGTTGTGGAGTTTCACTGATGGTGTATTCATACATGAACCTGGGAAAGTTATTCAGATTCATTCTACTGTCTTTCCTACCACTACACATTTTTAAATTATTTCAGGGTTTAAGGTTCACAATATACATTCACAATGAATCTTAGTCCCCTTTACAATAGCACTGGGCTACTGGGCTGTTTCATGGGTAGTACCTGTATCTTAGGGAATTTGCAATTTTTCTTCTTGTCCCTTATAACATTGCTATCATTAATTTCCACTCATCCACTTGCTATAATAACTTAAAAATTGTTGTCATTATTGTTTTGAGCAAGGATTATCTATTTAGTTATGAATCATAGAATAAAGTATTTTATAACCATTTTTACTTTTCTGATGATCTTCATTAATGTGGGTCTAAGTTTCTGAAACATTTCATTTTCCTTATTTTTGAGGAACTTTTTAAATTATTATTATTTTTGGGGGGGGGGGCAAGATACATTTACTGAAGAGAATCCCCCAATTTGTTTGTCTGAGAAAATCTTTTTTGTCCATTTTGAAGGGTAATCTAATTTGACACAGACTTCCACATTAATGGCCTTTTCTCTCTAAACCTTACTTCATTTCACTCTCTTCTTATTTGCATGGTTTCTAAAAGGAAGTGTAAGGCAGTTCTAATCCTTACCCCTCTGTAGGTAAGGAGTTTTCTCTCCTCTAGATTCTTTTAAGATTTTCTCTTTGTCTTTGATTTACTGCAGTTTAAATATGATATATGCAAATGCAGTGTTTTGGTATTAATTCTACTGTGTATTCTCTAAGCATCCTTAATCTCTAGCTTGAAGACTCTTACTGATTTTGAAAAAAATTATAAGCTATCATTAATCCAATTTTTTTTATTCTTATTTCCCTCTTTTTTCTTTTGGCATTCCCGTTACATACATGTCATAATTTTGTAACTGTCCCAGTTATTTAATGTCTATTTCTTTCTTGTCTTTTCATTTCCATTTGCGAAGTTACTATTGATATCTTCAAGCACACTGATTATTTATTTTTGATGCTCATTCTAAAGTTAAGCCAATTAAAATCATTCTCATTTCTATTACAGTACTTTTGGTTTCTAGATTTTCTGTCTCTGTGCTTAGATTACCCTTCCTTTATTTCATGTTGTCTTATTTTTCATCAGAGCTCCTAAAAAGTTAATCATATTATAAAATTTCATATTCTCAAATCTGTGTCACATACGAATTTGGTTGTAATGTATCTTCACACGTTGTATTGATTTTTTATTTGCTTCTTGTATTTAGTGAGCTATGAGAAATTTGGTTGAAAGCTAGTTGACAAAGTCTAGGTAATATGAACTGATATAAGTGTGCTTTTAGCCTGAGGTTCATGTTAATTTGGCCAGGAGCTGGGGTGTATTCAGTGTTTACTGTAACTACAGATGCCACAGAACTCAGGTTGTCCAAGTTTCTGTTTTCACTTATTTGTTTTTCCTTTTCCTTTTTCTTTTGGAGGCTTAAGGATTCCTTACAAAGTAAAATCTGTGTATTTCATTTCTCTCAGTTGTAATCCTAGAGGTTTTCTTTGCTTGATTTTGGTACTAGGGATTAGGGATTAATCCTAAAAGTGCTTTACCACTTAACTACATGTCCAGTCCTTTTAATTTTCTTTTTCTTTTCTTTTTTTTTTTTTTGAGCCAAGGTCTTGTTAAGTTGTTAGGGTCTCACTAAATTGCTGGGACTGGCCTAGAACTTGCTATCTTCCTGTCACAGCCTCCTGAGTCACTGAAATTACCATTGTGCACCACCACACATGATTAATTGACAATTTTTATACTAGAGCCCTGATAATGTGCTAGTGAATTGTTGAGAAGGTGAAGTGTCCTCACCATTAGCGTTCTTATTATTAAATCTCTGTTTCGTATTAGGCAAATCTCAGTTTCCGTAATTCATTCACCTGTGAACTTCAGCAGTGCCTTTTAGATGATTTTGCCCTAAACCTTATGTAAGACAGGAAGGCTAGATGGTGCTGGAGTGGGGTAATTTCCCCTTCTTCAGGTTCCATAAGGTATGGTGAAGTTGCTTCGCTTGAAAGGCAGGCTTTTGTTAGGGAGGAGAATCTTTCTTTAGTAAGGTTACTTTTCACCTGGGATTTTTCCAAAATGTTTACAGCTTCATCCCCTTTGCCTGAAACTAGGGAGGGTTTTGGTTGTTGTTCATTTTTTAAAAATTTTTGTTTTGTTTTTTTTCTATATGAGCCTAGGATTAGGATTAAAAACTGTGGGGATTCCTGAGGATAAAAACCCACAAAAGTGGGAGGATTACCTGAAAACTAGGTCGTAAGGTATATTTAATTCGCAATCTAGTCCACTCTCAACCTACAAAACTTAATGAAAATTACTGTCCCCAGTCTTTATTGGCCACGGCAGCTTCTGCTTCAGGTGAGTTGATTTCAGCTTCCTGTCTGTATGCCACTCCCTTTATATTTTGAGGTGGTCATTTGTCCTGTGACCTCAATTTCCTGATAAATCTAAGGAAAGATCCTGGTTTTCAGTTTGTCATCTTTATTTTTCTCATGAGGGTGAAGTTATGATTTCCTTCCTTTTTACATGTTTCAAACAACCTAAAATTTTACAAAATATTTTGTTAAGAATTTAAAAATCAAATGTATGGCAACACATAAAGCTAATAATGCAGTCGGATAGAGAAAAATGTAAACTAATGTTTGTTTTGAAGTAAAACTATTTTTATTTCTAATAAACATTGGATAATTATTTTGTGTTTTTCAAAATTTACAAAATTTCCTCTGCTTTCTTAATCTAAAAATGAGTATTAATGAAACCTACACGTTTTTAGAATGAGGTAAGCCTGTTAAGAAATGATCTAACTCGTTGGTAGAATAATTAATTACCTTTAAAATAGTCATATGGTCTCTTCTGTAGTCAAGTACATTTCACTGTGAAAGACTCTGTGAGTTTCTATATAAAAAGAACTAAGAAGTCCTTGAAATGAAGCATTTTCATTTCCTTTCTAATGCAGCTTACTCTGTCTGAAGGTCTCTTTCCAGAGTCCTGGCTCACTGGCTTATGTTCCTTTTATTACAAGTGTTTGCACTTCTGACTCATCTATAGCTTTATAAGCTCTTTGTGGTACAGAATAAAGCTCTTTATCATCAGTTGTCTCAATGGCATACCAAACTTGAATTTTGAGCCAGGAACAATATTGGGGGAATTCTTAATTCAAAAACCAGGCCCTCTTCATTTTCCAAAGACAAGTAAAAGAGAATATAATGAAATGGATCGAGTAAGTGGAGTGAGTGAGCAAAGTGACAGGCACAGTGGTAAGAAACTGCAGGTGCTTTCTTCTTACTCCCTACTGAATCTACCATACTCAATACACTAGCTATAGCCTTATGAGTTCCTGTACATCTATATTAATTGGCTCCAAGCTCAGAAGAAGCAGCAGCATTGTTTTGATTGACATCCAGAGTCTTAGTGAGGAATAACATCTGGGAGAACAGTAAGTTGTCATTTGGTCATTTGTTATATGAGTATTTTTAAAAATACTTTTAGTATTATTCTTAGGGAGAAGTAATAGTATAGAAAATGCTTATCTTTTATATTCAATTTAGGGATAATTTGTATAGCCCATTGCCCTAGCCATTTTTTGGTGACTATAAAAAAATATCATAAATTGGGTAGTGTGTAAAGCAACAGCAATTTATTTCTTATGGTTCTGGTACCTGGGAAATCCAATATCAAGGCACCAGCAGATTCAGGGCCTAGTGAGGACTCACATTCTCACATGACGAAAGGGCCAGGGCAGTGCTCTGGGTCTTCTTTTTGGAAGAAAACTCATTACTTCTCAAGAGTACCACTACCTAGCATTTGTGATCAGGTTTCAGCAGATGGATTTAGATAGAATGCAAATATTCACAGTATAGCAGCAATCAAGTTCTGATCACTAGATTTTTTGGTATTTGTTTATTGACATTAAGTTTATATTTTCAACAGTTTAAACTCTAGTATTGACACTTGCTTTTTTTCAATATCCCATAAGAGTCATAAGGAAATGCCAATGCCTCTACTGTGACAGCACTGTTGGAGAAAGAGTAGGATAAGGAAGCTCTCTCCCAGATATCTTGTCCAAGTGGTTACAGTTAAGGTGTCAACCTTCATCTAAATGCTACATCATAAGAGAAGCTGGCCTTCATAATATAATATAAAGTAGACTTTAATTTTTCTCTATATAACCATTGAGCTACTACTGATGCTTCATAAATCCTGACTTGTAATTGTGAGCCCTGATGTATTTACATTTCTTATATGGAGAAAAACTTGCTGAGATCATGTTGATGTGAAATTATCAAAGGAAAACCTGCTGCACTTCATAAAACAGTATTATTTCTCCAAAAATGTTCTACTTCGTTTTCCTGTATAATATAGTAACTTTCTGAAATAGTTCTTGATGCTAAATACACAAAATGACCAAGTCATACTAATTCCTTGATTTCAAGCAGCTTAACATTCCAAACAAGTAACAGAAACCCAACAAAACTAACACATGTTTTAGACAAAGCAGGCAATAGGGGACAACGGAGGTTCAGAATTTTTTCCCTTTTATTTTTAAAATATTTTCTATCCAATAAATACATATGTCCATGTTTAATATATCAGGCATTATTGGAGCCTGAAGCACTGGCCTGCCCATGTCCTTCATCTATTCTCCTTCTCCTTCCCCTGCAAGTCTCTGGTCACTCTTCCTGTGATGAGTCCTCTGACCCTCCCTACTTCCTCCATTTCCCAGCCATGTCTTAATGAGTCTGATCTCGCTGGAGCACATGCAGCCACCTCTGCCTGTTGACCTTACAAACACACCAGATCCACTGACCTAATGCCAGTGTGTATTATGTGTCAAAAAGAGGGATAATTTCCTAATTTCAAAATTCAACAGAATAGTCCTGGATGCTATTAGAATGCAAATGTCCCTTCAGGTGAACTGCCAAGGATAATAGTACTTCCTGTTTGAAGAAAAATAGGTCACTGATTCTCAGCCCTCTCTTACCTTGTTTCCCTCTTTCCCCTCCCTCCCATCCCAAATAAAGACAACAAACACTAGAATTTATTTATATGTATTGATGTTGTAGGTCTAGGTGAAAAGAAGTAAACCATTCCACTGCTCTATTCATAAACAAACAAACAAGCAAAAATGTCAGGCATTAATATTTGGGAGTTTTTAATATCAATCCATATAGATGGATAAGAAGTGAGATGTGCTTTTTCCTCCCTGCCCTTAGTTTCAGTGCTAACTTATAGAACCTGTCCAGAGCATATGAGAAATAGAAATTCTTGGTGCAATTAAGGAGTTTTAAATAATCAATTATGGAATTCTCTAGAGCTTGGTGATTGACTGTTGAGGAGAAGTAATTTAAAATCTGGAAAGTTGACATTGAATGCTTCCCATTATTTCAATGAAAAGGCACAAGAAATTATGATGATGCTAAACATTAAAAAACGAATTTCCATTTGTGTATATTTTTCATGTTAGAAAAAAATTAAAGATACTATAAAGTGAAAATTTTAATGCATTCAAATGCATTGGTAAACTATTTATTGTATATACTTATGGAGTACAATGTGATGTTTTGATCCATATGTACACTCTGGAATAATTAAAATCATGCCAAATAATCTATCTACTAATTCACACATTTATATGTTTGTGATATAACATTTAAAATATATTTTAAGCAATTTTCAAGTACACAGTACATTAATATCAACTATAGTCACCATGCTGTATCTTGGGAGCTTACTTCTCTTTAACTGAAACTGGAACCCTTGCCCAGCATCTCTCTCTTAGTGGCCCACTCATACACACAAGCATAGCTCCTGATAACCACACTGGTACTTTCTACTTCTATGGGTTTTTGACTTTTTTTACTTTTTCGGATTTTAGAATCTACATAAAATGAAATCACATAGTACCTGTCTTTTTGTTTCTGGTTTATTCCACTCAGCAGAATGCCCTTTGTTGATAGTTTTATTTGTTTTGTAGCAAATGGCAGAAATTCCTTCTTTCATAAGACTAAATAATATTCCCTTTTATGAACATTCCACATTTTCCTTATGTGGTTCTTTATTTATTTTTTTTAATCTATTGAAGGACATTTAGGATGTGCCCAGACCATGGCTTTTAAAATTATACTGCAGTAAACATAGGGGTACAGGTGTCTTTTTGAAACCCTAAATTCAATTCCTTTGGACAAATACTCCAAAATGGGACTGACTGAGTCAAATGGTAATTCTATTTTTAAATTTTAAAGAAAACTTTATGCTATTTCAGTGATGACTGGCTACTTATATTCACACCAACAGCATACCAGAATTAAATCTTCTTTATATCCATCCAAGGTTTCCTTGTTTTGTTTTCACAATAGCTATTCTAAGGGATGTGAACTAAAACCACACTCTGGTTTCAACTTGCATTTCCCTGATAAGTAGTGATACTGAGCACTTTTTCATTTACTATTGGCCATTTATTTGTCCTCTTTGGAAACTAATAATATATTTATTTGTTTTTCTTCTTTTCTTCATGTTTAATTACTGTTTTTACTTTGGAGTTATATGATCTCCTTCTATGTTTTGACTATTAGCCACTTTCCAGATACATGGTTTGCAAATCAATACATGGTTTGTCCTATTCTGTAGGTTGATTTTTTTTTTCATTTTGTTAATCGTTTCATTTGTTTTACAAATTTTTGTTTGTTTATTTGTTTAATCTTGTGTCATTTGTTTATTTTTGCTTTTGGTGATTGTGCTTTAGTGTCCTTTCCAAAAATTTGTTGCCAAGACCAAAGTCAAAGAACTTACTTCCTAAGTTTGTTTTTTTTTTTTTCCTAAGAGTTTTACTGTTTTAGGTCTTATGTTTTAAATTTTTATTGCATTTTCATTTGATTTTTGTATATGATGTGAGATAAGAGTTCAATTTTATTTTGAACTACCTTTTTCCCATTTTGTATTATTGGCACCTGTAATCGTTTGAACGTCACCCTATCCCTACAAAACTCATGCTGAAATGGGATTCCCAGCATAATGGTGCTGCAAGGTGGGGAGATTTTTAACTGATCTTTGGCTCATGCAGGTTACACTCTAAGGAAGCAATTAATGCTGCTCTGGAAAGACCAGGCTACTTTTCATGGCAGTGACAGATTTCTTGTTTGTACTGGATTGATCACTGCAAAAATGGGTTGCTAAAAGCCAGGCCACCCTTTGTGTTTTCTCTTCCATAGATTCCTGTTTGCTCTTTTGCTTTTCTGCTGTGTAACAATGCAGCATCAGGCTTTCACCAGAAACCAGCAGCTGCCAGTGGAATGCTTTTGAACTTCTCACCTTCTACAACTGTGAGCACAAATAGACTTCTTTCCTTTATAAATTACCTAGTCTCTGGCATTATGTCACAGCAAATTAAAATAGCACCCTTTCAAACAGAATTTGACTATATATATGAGTGGGTTTATATGTAAGCTTTCTATTCTGTTCCACTTATCTGTTTGCTTTTATGCCAGCACCATATACTTTGATTAAAACAAAATTTTAGTAGATTTTGAAAGTAGGCAATATTATGTCTTTAGCTTTTTTTCTTTATATATAGAACCAAAATGACCCTGTAGAGACAAAGCAATCTTTAACAAAAGAACAGGTAATTTTTCTATTCCTGTGAAGAATATCATTGGGATTTTGTTAGTGATTGCATTGAACTTGATCACTCTGGGTAATATGAACATTTTGGCAATATTAAGTTTCCACTTCATGAATAAGGATATTGTTTCATTTATTTGTGTCTTTTGAAATTCTTCCGTCTGTTTTGTACCTTTTGTTTAAACCTAAATGATGCAAAAATTTTAAAATCTTACAATATTAAAAACAATTCCAAATAAAAAATGCACATATACAATAATATAAGTGTAATGCATATAAAATATATTTACAAATATAATTTGTAATAATATAGTACATACACAAATGTAACATATAATAACATAAATACTATAATACAAAATACCAGAGGGGATAGGTTGAAGTGAAAGCACAATTAAGTGCTATACTGCCCAACACAGTAGCCACTAGCCACATAAAACTGTATAAATTTCAATTAATTAATTAAAATTAAGTAATATTAAATATTTATGCCTTTACTCCCAATATTCACATATGCTCAATAGTCACTTAAATATACTGACTACAATATGGGACGGCACAGATATAACAAGTTTTCATCATTTTTGGAAAACAGTGACCTAAGAGTTATGAACATAATAATTTATATTAACACTAATGAATCAAAGATGAATTTAAAAATCCATGGCATAACCATTAGAGAAATAGCAAAAATATTTATATTAAATAAGCAAAAATATTTACATTTAATAAGCAAAAATATTTATATTTAATATTTATATTTTATAAATAATAAAAATATTTATATTTAATTTGTATTTAATAGCAGGTAAAATAGAGCAATAATAATATGTACTTCACTAATTAACAAGATTATACAAATGGAGAAAGAAGTAGACATATAGTAGATGACAGTAGAAAAAATGGAGTAAGAATGGAAAACAAAATCACATGTAAATCAAACATTTTATTAAATATGAACAAATCACAAAGACTTTCAAAACCTATTCGACCTTTGTAGAAATTAATAACATGATCCTAATTTATATGAAAATTCAAAGGACCTAGAATACCAAACAAAGTTGACATACTTATTTTATTACAAAAATGTACAATAAAAATCTAAAATGTAGTTTTACATTTTCAGCAGTCAAGGAGTGGTATAGACATAAGGATAGATTTTTCTGGAAAATTACCAAGGTAGTTGATGAGGTAAATGTAGTATACTTAACAAATAATGTTGGATAAATGGAGCCCATCTGTAGATAAGAAGGAAGAAGAGAATATTGATTTTTACTCCACACCTTACACAAAAAAATAAAACACAATGGTTGTAGAACTAAACGTGAGATTACAAAACTATAAAACTACATAAAAGAAAACACAGGGTTAAGTATTGATAACATTGGATTAGGAGAATTTTTTTATGTTTGACACTTAAAACAATTTATAAAAGAAAAAAAATATGATAAATTGAACTTCTAAATTTTCGCTGTTGAAAAGACACTTAAGAAAATTAAAAAGCAATTTAGACACTTGGAAAACATAGCTGAAAAGACTTGTATTCAAAATGTATAAAGAGCTCTTATAACTCAACAAGACAAAAAAAAAAAAAGAAAGAAAAACCCTTAAAAAAACAATGAACATGAATAAACTCTTTATCAAATAAGATATTCAAGTGGAAATAAGCACATAGTACGATGTTCAACATGATGTTTCATTAGGTAAATTCAAATTCACAGCACAAATGATATGCCATTGCACATCTATCAGAATAGGTTAGAACAAAAGTATTCTGGCAATAATGATATTGGAAAGTATAAAAAAAAATGAAGATCTTTACCTTGCTGGTGGAAATGGAATTTAGCAAGACATCTTTGAAAGTTTCTTAAAACATTGACATTGATTTACCATATGGGTAAGTTATTTCACTCCTAGATATCTATCTAGGGAAAACAAAAACTAATGTCCCTCCCTAAATAGTATATAAAAACTGAGAACAGAATTTGTCTTGGTCCTTTCAGGTTGTTAAAACAAAATATCATAAGTTGAGGATTTTATTAAAATAGAAATTTGTTTCTCACAGTTTTAGAGTCTGAGAAGTTCAAGATCAAAGCACCAGAACCCTGTTCTCTAGTAATTTCCCATTTCCTAGTTCATAGAAGATGATCTGTTAAGTTCTCACATGGCAGGAGACAAAGTACTTCTATGTGGCCTCTTTTATAAGTGTGTTTATTTCATTGATAGTGTCTCTCTCCTCATGAGCTAATTACCTCCCAGCCACCCCATATCTAGATACCACCATACAGGGAATTAGGCTGCAACAAATGATTGGGAAGGGTCAAGAATATTAAGATTAAAGAAATTATAACAAAGAATGCAAACACCAGATATGCCCATCAATTATGAAAAGGTAAAGGAAATGTAGTATATTGACCTAATAAAATATTATGCAACAGTATGGAAGAAAGACCATAGATGCATGCTACAAGATGAATGAACATCAAAAGTATGCTACTGAAAGAAGTTATACACAAATAACTATATATGAACTAATACACAAATAACTATATATATAACTAATATGAATTAATTTCATATAATTTTCATTTACATGAAAATTAAACATAATTTAAATAAAATTCATAAGAAAAAAGTAACCTAAAATAAATCAGACTAATTATTAAAAGTTGAAAAAGGAAAATTTACTTGATGATGATAGAAGTCAGAAGATAAGTGAACTTTTAGCAAGGAAAGGAAATACTTGGGAAAGGATGGGTGAGCAGTATTTGAAGTGCTGGTAATAGTCTGTTTCTTGATTAAATTATGTTTAGTCTGTGAGAAGTGAGCTTTCCACCTGTTTTGTGCAGTTTTCTGCATGAAGGCTATACATCAAAATTTTCCTGAAATCAGTAAACATTATATAGGTTAGAAATTTTAAAAATATATACAAAATCTAGATAATACTCTCTTTTTAAAATTTTTAATTTTAATTGTTAATGGATCTTTTTTTTTTTTTACTTATATGTGGTGCTGAGAATTGAATCCATTGCCTCACATGTCCTAGGCAAGCACTCTGCCCCTGAGTCGCAACCCCAGCCTTATGCAATACTCTTTAGAGAAATTCAAAGAGAAATAAGTGCATATAAGTTTTATGTTTAAACATAAAATGGAATGCACACAATTATCTTTAACAAAAAAGAAAATCAACTTTTGAACTACAGTATGTAGGGAAATTGTATTCCACTTAAAATATCTAAGAATCATGGGGGGAAATTAGATTTAAATATATGTTTAATTGTAGAATTATAGTGTTCTTAGGCATTACAATGAACTTTTTATAATTTTGGTTTCATTGAAATTATTACTTCAATTTTAGTGTTATTCTTGGGAAATTATATTCTAAGGATTTAATTTTGGTTTCTCTGTAAATTTGTCACTTAATTATTCCTAATATGAAAGTTTATACATTGTTCATTTTATACATTCACTCAGTTGAAAAAAAAAATGTCACTGAATTAGGAAATAAGACCCTCCAGAGGACCAGCCTCTCCAGCTTCAACTCCTACTCTTCTTGCTTTGGCTTTCAGCACTCTAGCCAAACTGATTTTTCCATTTTTTATTTATTTATTTTTTTTGTCATGCTTTTGGAATCTATAAGAAAAAGCTCCAAAAGCAGAACACTCTTTTTTTAAAACCACTGATGCTCCTCTGAATGCCAATTGTGGTTGATTGCCTGAATTATTGGCCCTGAATTTTCATACCTCTCTGCACCCATAACTTTTGGTTATGCCCTTTGCCCACTGACTCTGGGCCAGGCCCTGTGGCTTATTTTGACTGCTGGGAAAGTAGCAAACTTGCAACAAGCGAAGGCTTGAGAAAGCAATTAAGTGTTCTCACTATTTTGCTCTTCTGCCAAGCCTGCTGGAAGATAAGGACTGGTGCAAAGCTAAATCACTCCAGATGTCCCAGCTATGGGTACTTTATACCATACAGCAGACATGTGAAAGAGTCCAGTCAAGATACTGAGAGCTTGCTAGCAGAGATACTGCTGATGACAGGCCCGTGAGGGAACCCAGTAGAGGCTAGAAGAAGCTCTTAGCTAATCTGCATATTTGTGAACTACAGTTAGTATTTTAAGCCATCAAATGTTAGAGGTAGTTTGTTATGAAGCATCATTCTAGCAAGACACTGATGCAACCACCATTCACTTAATAGATTTTCTTTGCCATACCTAGCAAGAATCAGAAGAATGCCACAGAAGATGAGCCATAGCAGTCTTCTGCTTTGAAGTGATATTTCTCTGTCTCTCTCTGTCTCTCTCTCTCTCTCTCTCTCTCTCTCTCTCTCTGTGTGTGTGTGTGTGTGTGTGTGTGTAATTGTGCCAAATATAGCCTGCATCTCTAACAAATTAAAACCTGAAATTGACACTGACATTATCAGTTATTTGTAAAGATTTTATTTCTGCTTAAAATGTTACGGGCTCTAAATATATACACACAAAAGTAGTAGCTGCTGATCTCTTCCAGGGTACACTTCCCTACAATTTCTTCTTCCTGGGACCACTTAACCCACTGTCTCCTATGTTTACTGAATTTCTGCACCATCAGTTTGCAGAACCCCTCTTCATTCTTTACACCTAAATCATGGCCTCTTGGATGACCTTCTGGACTTCCCTAAATCAGTCAACATATTCCCATTTCATGATATACTTCTTCTTGATAGCATTCTTCACATGATAGTTTTATATTTATTTTTGAATGTTATTTATCTGTTCTTACCCTAGATTTTAAGTTCCATGGGAGCAGAAATAAATGCATACTTTTGCTCACCATTTTGTTCTACCATGAGACCTAATACTTAGTTCATAAAGTACCATAATGATTTGGTGATTGGATGAAAAAAATTAAATTAAAGTTATTAAATAACCAGTGAAAATTAATTTGAAAATTTAACACTGTATTTGTAAATATACTTGCAAATGATAATTTTTATTTTTTATTCTATTTTAATTTTCCATAGTAAGGATATTGGATATATTTGAATTTTTATAAACTAAGTAAATTAAATGAATAAAGTTATCTAGAAAATTTGAGAAGATCCTGCAAACAGAGTAAAGACATGAAACTTTTGAGGACTTGAGCTACATTATGAAAATTATTTTTATTCATTAAAATATAAACTGGTGCACCTCAATAATTATTAAAAAGATTAAAAGAAATCCCATCTATCAAATTAATAAATCTATTTCAGACTCATTTAAGTGGTAACTTAATAATGGAATGAAAATATTCATATTACATTTTAATATCTACATAATCATTGAAGTTCCTTTGTGAAAGTGAAAACAAAGAATGTAAAGCCTATTTTACCACTTAGTGTCAATATATATCCCCTTCTGATTGCAGTTAATTAGATATTTAGTAGGAAATTGAAGTGAAATGTTGAAATAATTTGTTTATGCATTATGTCAACAAATAAATCAGCATCAACAACCGTAAGAATAGCTTTTAAACACACAAATAAATAAAGGGATATCAATATTACCTTTTATATTTTGATGTTATAATATATTGGAATGATAATATTAGATTAGATCATGTAGTAATGTTTTTTCTGCATCTACTTGGAAAAAAACTGATTATTAGATGACATTATAATATCATTATAATGTCAATCAAACTTTTCTGTGTGCACAATATAAACTTGTAATATAAATACCATTTAATGAGCACCACTTACATGGATCTACTAGGTTAAGTACTAAATATTTTTGTCTCTGGAAAATACAAGTTCTTATCCCCATTTTATAAGTTATTTTTATACTTTTATTTTATTTATATGTGGTGCTGAGTATGGAACCTAGTACCTCACACTTGCCAGATGAGTGTGCTACCACTGAGCCACAACCCCAGCCTCTACTGCCCATTTTATAAATTATAACTTAAGGCTCTGAAAGTTTTATCCTTTCATGAAAGGCCCTGCCCATGGGTTCATTGCTGGTAAGTGGCATTATTGAGATTTTTAACCTGAAACTTTTTTTTTTTTTTTTGGGGGGGGGTGTAGATATATACTTTTTAAAATTAATTTTTAATTTATATATGACAGCAGAATGCATTACAATTCTAAGTGAAGTTAGCCAATCCCAAATAACCTGAAACTTTTTATTTAAAACATTACTTTTGGGGATGGGAAGGACTGTTGAATGAGACAGATATTATTACCCTATATGTATGATTACATTCCTAGGGTGACTGTGAAACATGTACAGAAAGATAAATGAAAAGTTGTGCTCCGTTTGTGTACAATGCATCAAAATGCATTCTACTGTCTTCTATAACCAATTAGAACAATTTAAAAAAAAAAAATAGAAGGGAAACCAGTAGAATAGAAGAAGGGGATCAAGGGGAGGGATAGGAAAAAAGTGGAGGTAGTGGGGAAAGAAATCAATCAAATTATACTGTTTTATTGTGTGCACATAAGAATATACTATAACAAATCCTACTATTATGTATAATTATAATGCTCCAATAGAAAGAAAAAAAATAAACTTTAATCACATATTCTTCTGCCTCCCCAAAAGAATGAAAGTAGGAATAAAAATGTGTATTTTATTTTAAGCTGATTTTAAAAAAAAACCCTCTAAATAATTTAACTATAAACTGTTTATTTATAAAAATAAATTTACAATAATTTTTAAATTATTAATCATGAATAATTCTAGATTGTACAGTTTCTTCTACTTTGTTCTCGCGATGTATTCTATACAATATGTGAGACTGATAGTATTATCTCTATTTGATGATGTGAAAAACAGTGCTTCAAAATGGATAGGTAGGTCATTTAATCACACATCACATCAATTGTCAATTGCTAAGTCAGTACATAGCACAGCTTGGATTTGATTTTCCTTCAGCTTTCCTTGTTGCTTCTTCCAAAGGCAACCAAAAAGAAGACCATTCTCTAGGATCTGTTGCATTTATGCACCTTCTACAAGCAGAGACACTGTTTGCTCTAGATTATCTTTCCAAACATGTTTTCCTATGGAAAACTCTTGCATGACCTATATAGTCTTTCACTCTGGAGCAAAAGTCAGCCATACTCACTGTATATAATGAGATCTGGGCTCCCTAAATTCAGGGTACCTCTCCTGTAATATGACCAACTGAGATTCTAAGAATTTGGAATGCTGATTTTGTCCACTTATTCTTTCCATCTTTTAGGTGAGAAATGCATAGAAAATTCCCATTGATTCCCAAAGTTTAGTTATACAGCATTTCAATTTACCAAAAAATAACTTGTATCATGGTTATTGTTCTCGAACAACACTCAAAATTACCTCTTAATTCTGTGCCTTTTGGTTTAAAACATTGTAATTTTTCTTTATAAGAAAATCACATGTAATACATTTTTGTGAACTTCTTGTGTATTGTTTTTCATTTATAATATTTAATTGTTTAAATAACTATACCCAGTGTTTATTTTCCAATGTTGATTTTATTTGGAAGTGCATGTCTGGATACAAATTTTGCTTTTCTGGAATCCATTACAGATTATTGTTGATTAATTATTATAATGATAATTATTACACTCTTTATATATCTTGAATTTGAGGTGATCATGCATTACCTCACATTTATGATGACTCTTTGAGTTCTGAAGTAAATAATCAATGATACCATCTCTTAGAAAGTAAACTAGTATTTGGAGTCCTGATAATCCTATCCTTAGTGAGTAGTTAAGTATCAAAACAGGAGAGATTTTTAGGAATATTTTTCAAAAGCACCTTTAGTCTTGGATCATCTTGATGCAAAATTCTTTGATATATTTTATCTTAGCAATTAACTCCAGGGGGAATTAGTTATTTAGTATTAAGTAGTTCCTTTTTTGATTAGGTAATTACTATTCTTTGGTCAAGAATATTCATAAAGATTGAACATTTGCTCTAAATATATCTTATTTTGCCATCATTGCTGGGTTTTTTTTATTTTTTATTTTTTGAGCAAGGAATTTTCTTGGATATTTTCAGGTCTTGTCAGCATCTTAAGTAAATATCTATTTATTTTGAGCTCACTCAAATGTAAGCAATCTGCATCTTGGTCATGGTAGTCATTTTCCAGATTAACAATATATTGCAGAGATTTAAAAAGTTAAAAAAAATAAATATAAACTAAAAACATATATAATCAGGAATATAAAATATCAAGACTGAAATTATGAGACTAAAATGCATAAGTAAGGAAAACAGTGTGGGTGGCAGAGAAATTGTATGCTATAGAACAGTGATGGATAAAGCTGTAAAGAAATGTAATCATATGTGAACTTTATGCTGGAGGCAATGTAATCCTTGAAAACTGGATACTGTTAGCAAACACTACTCTGAATTACATCCTATCCTAACAAGATGAGCTAGAGAAGATTCTGTATCTTACTTATCTTTTTATCTCTAGAGCATAGTATAGTGACAAGAATAAAATATGTTTTGAGAAAAAGTAAATAAAGAGGAAGAAAGGAACTGGATCCAGTAATAATCCACATTCTGGTTGAAAGAGCCTCAATTCAGAATAAGAGTAGAATTTAAAATTTCATGAAAAAATATAATAAACTGATCAACTTGAAAAAATAAGGTATCAAAATGATACTGAAGTTTTAAACTTATAAACCAGTGGGAAAAAGAAGGATGTCAAAAAATGAGCTAGTTTTGAAAAAGGAATTTTATAAGTATTGGGGTTTACAATGAAAATTCACTTAATAAGAACAGCCATAATCAGCTAGAAAGAAATACAAGACAAAATCCCTAATGAGCAGTCAGTCATGAAAATTTGCACATAAGGTCTTCATACACATCACAGTAAAAATCCCTAGGAACATAAACTGGTTCTTTATAGCTGAGGATCATTCTGACACTGAGCCACAACCTCAGCCCCTCTTTATAGCTTCTTGGTTCTTAGTATCTTCACTGTACAATGCAGTAGTCATTTAGCCATATGGCAAATGGTCGCTTAAAATGTCAACAATCCAAATTCAGATGTGTTCTCAGCATCTGAATTTGACTTCATCTTTAACATGAAACAAAGAATATATAAGAATAATCCTTATACCAATCAGATGTAAAAATAATATTTTGGATAAATTAATGTAAATCAGATATACCATTAAAATTAATTTCACTTTACTTTTACTTTTCTTAATATAGCTACTAGAATATTTAAAATTGAGCAGGTAGTTCCATTTCTATTTCTCTTGAACAATATTGCTTTTGATGGCCAATGATTGATTATGTGTTTGATTTTTATAGTGGTAAATTAGATAGAAAGCTTGGTCTAAATCTGATAGTCTTTGAACTCACAGACTTTGTCTTTTCCATCCTTGTTATCTCTGTCCTCAACAAAATGTCTGGCAGATGTTTAATAAGAAGACACTAATGATTTGTTTTTTGAATTATCAAAAATAATTATATGTAATCAATAGCAGGATTCTCAAAGTGTGGTGCTCCCGTTAGTATCTGCAATATCTCCTGAGAGCATGTTAGAAATGTAAATTTCTGGGACTCAGCACAGACCTGCTACATCAGAAACTCTGAGACAGAAGAGCAGCATTCTGTTTTAATAAGCTCTCAGGTGATTCTAAAGCTTGCTTCAGTCAAAGAATCTCTGATCTAGAGAAAGATGACCACACTTAAAACATTAGGGCAATTTGCTTGAGATATTTAACAATAAATTAGAAATATTATTGTGATCAATCAATATTATGATGTGTGACATTCAGACGACAGAATGGAAAAGTGGAGCTTTGGCGTAATATACCTGAGAATTTAAAGCTCAATTATCTGCCTACTGAGTTCTTAAAAATAGATAAAACTTTCTCAAAGTAAAGTAGACCTGTATAAAAGTTTAAGATAGAAATGAAATTAAAATGTTATTAAGATGTTCAATTTTATTATAATGTATAAAATTTTAAAGTCTGCTTTCTTGTTAAATTAAGGGGTACTATTACATTGTTTATCTACCCATTTTTTTTGTTGTTGTTTCTTAATCAGTGCTTTTGTTTTTACCCAGAAACATCAAGCTTCAATTAACTCACTGAATATCTTAATAAAATCTTTACTATTCTAAAGAAAGACAACCTAAAGAAATGTTAATTACTAATGTATTGATGGATAGGCTCAAACACAAATACATATTGATTTATGAGCTTCACTTCTTAATTGTGCCTTTTTTCTATTTGCCATTGTGGATTTTTTCTCTATGATCATTCTACACTATTGTATTTATTTGATAAACAAACTATATTTTGATTTTATCACTACCTCTAAAGGAAAGGCATAATCGTCCCTCCTTTCTCTTTTGTCTTGCATAAAATACAAAATTACAGTTAGAACTGTAATTCACTTGTTCCTTTACCTAAAAAATAAACAGTGGTAGTATTATATTTTGTGTTTTAACCGTAATTAATTATGTATCCAACACATATTTTTCAATTCCAGAATATCACTGGTGATTACATAGGAAAACTGACAATTTTAATGATCTCAGTGCAGAAACCTATTTAATTCTCTTATTATGAATGCTAAACTGAGTTGGGCTACTGACTATGACATATACAATCATTGACTATAAAACACACATACAGAGAATTCCAATAACTTATCATTTGCTTATGACCACTACTAGTTTTAACAAGGTTGAGTGTAAGTCAAGACAAAAATTATTCACCTGGTAAAAGGAAGAAATATAGCCTACATATCTTGCACCATTAGGCAATCAATAAATATGTCATGAGAGGATGAGTTAAGAAATTAGGATTGGCAAATTTAACATGAATTAAATAAGAGATTTTTCAGCGGTTCATTACAGAGGCAGATATGTCTCTCCTACAATCTTTAAGAAAATGTTTTATGTAACTTAATTTTAATTTTAGCATTGTTATTTATGTGCAAAGTATAAAGAATCAAATGTTTATGTAACATTCCAAATGAAAGACTGGAGTCCCATGGACACTATGGTTCACTCTCTTTGCCCACCACCCACATTTCCCATTGGCGGAAGTATTCAAAAAATTTTACCAGTATGCTATATTATTACATGTCTCAGTGGAAAATAATATACTTACATTATGATTGTCTCTATTTATCTATTTAGGAGTCATCAATTTATCAACACCCATTTCTCTTCTCACACAGAATTTATGTACATGCTACTTTTCTATCATACCAATGTAAATATATAAAAGTTTTGGTTAGACCAATACTGGTTTTTTTATATTTTTATGATCAAATTATTTTCATAACAGAGCCTATAATAATACATGATTGTTTTTTTCCTATATAAATTTTTGAGGTATTTTAATAGTTACCTCAAATTGGTCTCTTTGTTTTTATCACAAATTCAACCTGTAATTCTCTTCCAGTTGAACAAGTCTCTACTCAGTATTCATATAGATTATACATAAAATTTATTTTGTCTTGTTGAATAAATTTCTCCTACCACATTTTTACTTGAATAGTTCAAGTTGATGCATAAGTCTATTTCATAGCTGTCATTTGATAATCTCTTCTCTATCATTCTAAAGAATCCCATAACTAGCATTTAGTTTGAATCCTTTATATCTTGAATATTTGAGTATTTTCTTTGATGACTCTCTTTTAGTAAAATGTATTTTTATAATTTTCTTTAAAAGGATACATAGAAGATACATTTTGAGACATAAAAAGTTCAGAAATTATCTCTATCTAGATGCACATTTATTGAAAGTTTATCTGGGTATTAGATTCTAAGTGGGAAAACCATTTCTCCTCAGATTTTTGGAGGATTTTATTTTCATGTGTCTTAAATTTAAATGATAGCTTTAAGAAATATACCTATCTTTTTATTCTTGGCTCTTTTGTAGAAAACCCTGTGATTTTTTTTATAAGTTAATAGGATAATTGTTTTTGTTCCAAATAATATAAATGTCATAATGAGATGTTGTGTTATGATTTAACTTCTTTCATTTCTTTCAATCTTTTAGGCATTGGCGAGTTTTAATAATTTAACAAGAACTCTCCCAAAGATTTGGGAATTTTCTTAAACTTTTCTTTGATGATTTACTAATTTCCTTTTTTTCTTCTTTTCTTACTAGAATTTTTAAAATTCAGATATCAGGCCACTGGAGTAGACCTTGAATATCTTGCACTTTTTAATGCTTTTACTGATATATATTTTATTTTACTTTCTAGGAGATTTTTAACCAAAAGTTTGTTTCATTAACCTCTTTTTTAAAAATCACGTTTAATTTATTTCTTTTTGGTTATTGTTGTTTAATTCAAGTTCTTTTTATATAGTATCTATGGCTGAAATAAGAAATCTTTTAGAGATTTTGTCTATTTCTTTTTTTGTGGGGGTGAGGTGGTACCAGGGATTGAACTCAAGGGCACTCAACCACTGAGCCACATCCCCAGCCCTATTTTGTATTTTATTTAGAGGCAGGATCTCACTGAGTTGCTTAGTGCCTTGCTGTTGCTGAGGCTGGCTTTGAACTCGAGATCCTCCTGTTTCAGCCTCCAGAGCTGCTGAGATTATAAACCTGGGCCGGGCTTTTGTCTGTTTCTTAACATATGCTAATACTCTCTGTCTCTGCCTATCATGTGAATTTTCCATGTGTACTGCAATCTTTTGGGAGCTCTTAGTGAAATATTTAAGAATGTGCTACTCTAAAACTTACTAAAATTTCTAGGCATTTGATTGTGGTTTAGCAACATAGAATTCATTGTAGAGTGATCTAACTTCCATTTAATTTGAGAAATACATGTTTTTAAGTTTATACACTTTATTTTAATCTGGTATGATTCCCCAATGAACACTTTTCTAGGATCTTTCCTAGAGATAGATAATTCTAAATGCCAGGATTTAGGGAGAGGATGGAATGAGTCTAGAATATCCTAATATTCAACAAATGAACTTTCACCATGTTTTTGACATGATATATTTACTATTAACTATGTGTGATGACCCATGAGGAAATATATTTCTATTTTATTCTTTCCAGAGGGAAACCTTTTAACCTGTGAGAATTCATAGAATGAATATTTGGAGTTCTCTCAAAAATTTAGTGATTTTTTATTTATGTGATTCAGAAAAAATCACTAGCTCAAAGTCACATCCATAGATTTTCCTAGAAATGGTGGATTAGCCAAGATTCTCTGAAGAAATAAAGATGACAATGTGTAGTGTGTGTGTGTGTATGTGTGTGTAAAGAGAGAGAGAGTGTGTGTGCGTATTATTTCATTGGTTCAAAATGTACAGGATAGGTCCGCATGCTGAGAACAGAACAAAGAGATGCTGTTCAAGTCTAAAACTAGTTTTCCAAAAGAATTCCTTCTTGCTTAAGGGAGATCAATATTTGTTTTATAAAGACCTCCAGCTGACTGGATAAGACCCATTCATATTATGAAGTGCAATATGTTTTATTCAAAATCCGCTGTTTTGAATGTTTCTCTCATCCTAAATAAATACTGTCACAGAATACACTCCCATGATATTTGATTAAATAATTGGGCACCACAACACAACTAACTTGACAAAATTAACCTTTCTAAATACTTATCTTTTTAAATTTATATATAGGTACTTTGTCATCAGCCTTCTCCCAGCCCATAATATTGATCATTCTTGTACCCTTTTTCTAGTTTAAAGGATTAACTTGATATGACTTAAGTGTTTATAGCAATCTTAACAAAGCTGATGAAAACAAACAATTTGATATTTACTCTGAAGCTGTTTTTCTCGGAGCATTCTGAATTTGGTCTTATTCCTGAGACTATGTTTTACTGGGTGCACGATTGATTTGGTAAAAAACAGCTCACTTTTCTTAATCATGCCAGTCTAAAGCTCAGGTTCCCTCTTAATTCACTTTTAATTCTACTTATAAACTTAATTTCCCTTTCCTAATTGTGATGTATTAACTAGAAATGCTAAACTTATACTTTCAACATTTTGATTAGAAATGCCTTCCTGTTTCTCTAAAATTTATTAGATATAACTTATGAATTTCACTATATCACAAAAATAACTTTATAGAATAATTCACTATTATATAATAGGATTTATTGTTTTAGCAGTTTTCATAACAGTTTCCTAAAAATTTTACAAGGCACCTATAACTATTTAATTGACCACCTGGACCCATAATCCCTTTTGATATTAGCCCAATTTAATGTGCTAATTCCTTTGCTATTAGTCATTCCTGTGCCTATTATAATGTTTCCAATTTCTGCTGTATCAAATTACTGCAAATTTACTGCCTTAAAACACCCAAAATATATTTCTTGGAGTCCTGAAGGTCAGAAATCTAAAATGGGTGTCTCTGGGCTAAGATCAAGGTGTTGTTAGGGAGGGAGGAATTCCTTCTGGAGGCTCTTGAGGAAAATCTGTTTCTTTTCCTTTCCCATTCTTTGGCTCATGTCTGCCTTCCTACATTTTAAGATCCAGCAACAGCAGGCAGATTCCTTCACAAGCTGCCATCTCACTGGTTCTCTATAATAAAATATTCCTCTTTTTTTTAAGTACCCTGTGTTTATATTGGGCCATCCAGATAATCCAGGATAATATCCCCATGTTAACGTTAACTGATTAGTAATATAAATTTCATCTGCCAACCTTAATTCCCACATTCTGTGTAATGAGACATAATCACGGTGTCCTAGAACTTGGATGTGGGCATGTTTGGAGGACCATTATGTTGTTCTCATACTGAGTAATAAGCAACTATAAAATAGCATAAGTTTAAAACAATATATATTCTTTCTAGCTCCCAAATATAGTGATTGGCTTTGGTTCAGCTAATGTAGGCTGGGTCTTTTGATCTGGGCCTAATCTTCAGTTCTAGTTGAGACTTGCTTTAGGAGATATTAGGGATATTTCTCCATCACAGCTTTTAACAATCTGTTGTTTAAAGATAAAGCGATAGAACTAAGTCAACATCTTTGGGATAGAAAAATAGAATCCATTGAAGGTATGAGAAGAAACATTGAATATTTTCTAAAGAGAAAAAAAAAATCTAAACTGTCTTACTTAGCACGTAACAAACCAAGAATTCCGAAAAGTAAGATGCAAAACCTGTTCACTTCCATAGATATAAATGTTACTCAACTCCATATTGGCTGTTTTCAATCTCTATTTACTCTCAGGTGAGAAATGTTTTAGGTAAATAACAAAGCTAAAAATACCTTAAAATATTAGTTATTGAATATCTTACCAATTACAAAACCACTTTAAATCTCTTTAAAAATATGATAAGATCTATGGTAAAGTGGTAATACTCCTGAGAAAATTTTCTTATTTTTAGAAATATTATAGAATTGTGTTTATTTGTGGTGATAGTCTCTCAAATAAATGCTTATACAGAAGTTTATTTGAGAGACTATCACCACAAATAAACACTTTTGTCTCTGAAATACTTCAAATCAAGTCAAAGTTATCCATACTACGTGCTTATTTTTGCAATCCATTTCACTGAGTTAGACCATCAACTTATTCTGCGATGACCTATTTTAAACCATCTCTTAAGTCTTTAATCATTCTAACCATTTTATTTCTGCACAAAAAAGTACAAAATATCAGAGAAAATAGGTCTGTCTAAAATAAATACATTTTGAAGCTAAAGTTTATAATTCGATTTTTTTTTCTCAAAAGATTTTACCCTCACTGGACTTCTGAGTTGAGTTATTTGATTCTTTTACATGTTGAAAGTTAATAGTTTATAATTTTCAGTCAGGCAGTATTTGAGTTATTTACCTATCTTCCTGCTCAATGATACAGAAAAATCCAGGATAAATTATAGTTTCTGCTGTCTTCACAGAATTTAAATAAACATTTGATAACACAGTCAGGCTTTTGAGGGGGTAAAACACTTTGAAGAGAAATTTTATTTGGCATAACCAACCTACAATTTAGAAAATGATTTGAAACTTTTAAATTTGATTGATTTTTTTACCTTATTTGCTACTAAGCAAACACAAGCTTCTGTTCTGGTACTTTTTTGCATTTTTAAAAGTTTGAAACAATCCCAAACTTAGAAGACATATGAACTCAGTACAAACAAAACAAACAGACATTTCATTGTAAATATTCTGTCCCTAGCAGGGAAATCCTTATTACCTGGCTTGGACTTTGATTCCCCTATGAGGTTTCTGCACAGGAAAGTGTACCTGCTCTGTCCATCTAATCTCTTTAGGAAACAATCTCTCGGGAAAAGAAGAGAAAGGAATGGCTACACTTAAACTTCCAGATTTCTTTGGTAGTCAGGTTGGCTAGTGGCACATACCTTGTGATCAGATACAGCTTTATACTGAGGAATCATGGAAAGTATTACTCCAGAAAATGGCAATTTAAAATACCTTTGTTTGTTTAATGTATCCAAATCACCTGAGTTTTTCTTAGAAATGCTATATCTCACAACCAACAAAACTAATCATGTTAGAACATGACTCACATCCACCACTGGACTACTATGTATTTTTATATCATTAAAACAGTTAACAACATCAATATCTTAGATATTTGGAAATAATCTGAATGCATAAATTTTATTCAATAAGCAGAGACATTTTAAATGCATACTTCACTTAATCTATATCTAAACATTGATAAATATTTTCATGCATTTTTCTTCAATCATTAATTATATTTAATAATGATATTTTCACTACCATTATCCTTTTTGATTTATTTTAACTTTCCATTTTACTGGCTAACTTATTTAAATAACAAATATGAAAAAGTGATAGATCTCAAGCCAAAATGAATACATAAGAAAACAAAGATAGCCTATACTAAAAATAAAAATATTTCTGTTTAATTTCTGGAAAAAAATGATCTGTTCCTCTAAAATCAGGGGCAAGAAATAACCATGCCATTAGTACTAAGTGCATTTTCTACAAGGAAACCACAAAGTACTTTGGCAAATCAATATGTTCTGTAAAAAATATTTTAAAACCTATCCCGAGGGGAAAGAAATTGTTTTCAAAGTCAAAGCATAGTGGAAGATAATGGGCCCTAGAAAGTTTCTTCTTTCTTTCTATTCAGGATGGCTCTGTGTTCTCCCAGCCCAGAGGCAAAAGGAGTTAGATGCAGGGACTGTCAAGAGAGGAATAACAGCTCAGTAATCCTGAGACAGGTAGCAGGACCCTGGAAATCACCATAATAGTGCAAAAAAAATACTTGTTTTATCTCTAATCTATTCCAGAATCTTATGAGGACTTTTTTTTCCCCACTGTGATCCAAGTGTTATAATTCAGAAGTAATTTTTGCCCATTTCCTAACAAATTTCCTCCAATAATATACTTGTATGTCAGAATTTTGACAAACATGAGTATATATATTTTGAAAATCATTTTTCTCTCAAAGCCTTTCACTCAAAGGCCATCATGTAATACATTTCACTTTGCCTCGACAAATCGTGCACATCAACATTTTTGTTGTTGTTGCTTTTATGTTATACGAAAGACCCAAATAGGGACAGACCACTTAACTTCAGACTCATATAGCTAGTAAGAATCTGGATTATAAATATTTATAATTAATCCATATTCTCTGATCATTCATTCAACAGGCCAACATTTATTGAATAACTGCCTTCTGCCATACAATCACAAAATGTTGGTCGGGTGAACACAGAGATAAATGAGATTGCCTGTGGGCCTTAGAGATATTCAAAGTCTAATGGGTGCCTCCATGGAGCAGCCTTCAAAATATTTGGAAAATTGAAAGTGAAAGTCATTCTATCATCTTGTGTTAATAGCCACAAGAAGAGAACATTTACTTTAGAAAGAAGTAAACGGTGAGATTCAATGTACCTATAAAATATTGATTAAATATTAATATGTTTCTATGACACATTGAAAACAAGTAGAAGTTGGATATCCCATATTAAATCATCTAAGGACCTAGAATCTTCACAAAGAGAGGTTATAAATTCTATCAATGTGGTGTCCTCTGCTTTAACCTAAGTAGTTACATTCTATTTATCCAAAAATTAGATAATTAATCTGATGTATGATGATTGAAATCTTGACTCATTCTAAGAGTCTTCTGTTTCCTTAATTGAGAAGATTCTGAAATAAATGTTTTCACAGGATAATTGCCTTAACTTTGCTCTTTACTCTTCCTTTGTGGACATTCTACACAATGGTGTGAGATAATGACATGCTTCATTATATGTTTTATTCATTCAAAAATACTGACTAAATATATACTTTCAATAAGTAATAAAACTGTTCACATTCCATTTGGCTGATGGATAGCCTCTTTTTCACTTTTGTTATTGTGTATCTCAATACAGTTACATGTTTATAGTGTCATTTTAAAAATCAATAAATTCTGAGTTGATTTTCAACCACTATAACTTCTTGTGCCCTATTATATGATCTAGTACAAAATGAGTATGGAAATGTATTGGTTGTCTATTGCTCTGTAACAAACCATTCCAAATTTTAGAGTTTTAAAAAATAATTTAGTACTTCAGATAATTCTGAGGGTCATTTGGATATTTCTACTGCTGATTTTGCCTGGGCTCATTCATGTGGCTGCATTGAGCAAGAGGCTGGCTGGGCTCCATGACACAAATGTTCTCAGCCCCATCCATGTCTGGAAGTGAGTGCCACCATTCAGCTAGAATATTTTGATTTTCCTTCCTTCCAGTAGGCTTGATTGGCCTTCTTTCAAAGAGAGACTTCAGATACTGAGGCAAGAGAATCACATGTTCAAGGCAAGCCTGAGCAGTTTAGTGAGACCCTGCCTCAAAATAAAAAATATAAAGGGCTGGGAATATAACTCCATTGCAAAGTACCTTCCCTACCGGGTTCAATCCCAGTAATGCAAAAATAAAATAATATAAAATAAAATAAATAATTTAAAGCAAATCAATTTGTACTAATCCACTAATCCCTTAACAGACTTCTTCCCACACTTCTACTATGAAGAGTCCCAAAACTCCAAGGTCTGTTGCAGCCTAGGCTCCAAACTCACCCAACATCATATTGGGAAGATAGTATTAAAGAAAGGAAGAATCAGGACCATTCAGGTACAAGGAAATGGAGGAAAAAAGCCCCTTCCATGATGGGTGTAGCATCAACATTGCAAAGAAACCTGAATCCAGCAAGTCTATTCTTTGGAAAACATTTATTAAAGCATATCATGACATTAAAAAATAATATAATTCCAAAATATACTCTACTGTCATATATATATAAACAAATATAAAATATAATTCCAGATATGAGTATAACTTTTTAAACAAATAAAGCCACAGATTCATACAATTTGAATATATACTTTGGACAAGTGAAATTATAGGCTTAATGGATATATATCAAAATAAGAAGTCTTTTTGTCAGAGATTGCTTGTGCCAGTTATAACATTGACACCCAATTATTTTTTAGAAAAGGTCATAATAAACTCCAGAATCCTAAAGCTCCATTATGTCAGAGAGGTGGTTGTTTTGCTATTATAGTTGTTGTTCACTTTGTTTTACTGTTTTATTTTTAAACCATCATACCCACAGCACCAATCAACCTGACAATTAGAATGTATTGAATTGATAGAAAAATACAGTCAGCTTTTATCTTGGTTTGCATGTTCTCCGTTAGTGTCATAAATATATCAGCTTTTTTTGTTTACTGTGACTTTTTTTTCCCCTTTTTGTTTGTTTTAATGTTTGTTGCTAGCTTGTATTTGCACTTGAAGGTTGAACTCACAGTTTTTTAAATAGAAGATACTAAACCAGAGAATTTAGTCATCTTGGTTTAAACATTTGAAGCAGCCAAGTATGGTGGTGCACACATGTAATTTCAGTGACTCCAGAGACTGAGGCAAAATAATTGCAAGTTCAAGGTTAGCTTGGGCAACATAGCAAGACCCTAATGCAAAACAAAAAAAGGGCCAGAGATACAGCTCTGTGGTAAAGTATTCCTCTAGGTTCAAACCTTGGTAATGCAAAAGCAACAACAACAAACCCACCTTTGAAGGAATCCCTTAAGATGTTTCCCCTGTGGGGAAGGTGTGTGTCCCTAATTTTCTTAAAAAAACCACTTCTGACTTCTTATCCCTTTTATGTAAAAGGAGAAACAAAAGATATGTAAAGAATTTAACAAAGGGCACGTGTTAATTTAATCATTATTGTATTCATAACTTTTATTACTTTAAAAATGAATTTCATTGGTTTTTCCTTGGAAATAATATAATTAAATAAAAACATCTTGCAATTGTGCTTCATTATATTTCACCTTCTATAATTTAGTCTTGTCGATGGAGAACTTTTCATAATTTTTCAATTGGAAAACACTTGTGTGTTCATAATATATTTGTGAATTCAACCCCAAAAGATATACATAAAGAAATGCATTGAGTTTAATATTGGCATTACACCTGCAGGAGAATAACCTAAGAAATTAATTATAATCTTATAATTGCTTTAATTGATTCAATTTTAAACATACCTATTATTTTAATTTTAACACAATATGAAATTAAATGTCTATAAGGATCATAGCTTTAAAGATCACTGCATGTGCAAACATAAAGCTACTTAATTTCTTTCCAGACCTAAATCAATAGTTGAATTTTAAAATATATGTTTAAAAAGCATTATATTTTGATTTGGGGAATTACTTGTAAACTCATAGTAAAGATTTCAAGCTTCTCATCTAAGTAACATTAGTGCTATGTTTTGTTATGTTTTCTTTGGAATAATCTAAATGTGGAAAATGTTTATATTTTAGGGAAGTGCTGGGCATGTTTAAATCTTGTCACGAAGATCCATGTGACAAAGATTTCATCATTTCCATAACATTTTTGGACAGCTGAACATAATAAAAGATTCATTTTGCTGTCTGAAATCAATTCCTCATAACTTCTACTCAGTACTTCCCATGTAAGCACTGCCTGAAATCATCTATTCACAATGGAAACCACAGATCTCACCATCCCATCAGGCTTCTCCACCTTTTCTAAGTGAAAGGATTGCCCTTGAGTTATTTGGTGGGCTTTTGCAAACCCAAATAATGGAAACTGACTCACATTCCTAAACTGCTGGAAGAGCCTCTTGCTCTTGGCATCATATTTTCAAGGTCTCCGATTACAATGGAATGTGCTGGCCTCTGTAGTGAAGGTAAGAGACTGCTAACCTCTTACAGATCAAGAGGAAATCTTAAAATAGATTCCTCTCAAGGAATAGTGTACCAATAAGTATTATCAGATATTAATTAATAATGGTTAAAAAAATCTCTAGAAGTAGAATGTTACTATTATGCATATTTTAAAATAAGACAGGGAAATATATATTTTAGATAAACCACCCTAAATGAATTAAAATTTTTAAAAAATCACCTTCTTTAAATGATTATGTCTTTTTTTCTTTTTTTTTTTATCATTTTTTTTTTTTTTTTTTAGGACTGGGGAATCAAACCCAGGTCTTTGCATAAGCTCGGCAAGCGCAATATCACTCAGCTACATCCCCAGCCTTAAAGATTATGAAATCTAATGAAATAATTGCCCACATAAACACCTTCTTAGACTGAAATTTTTCAAATATACATTTTGGAAATTTAGACAATATGATTGACAAAATTCCTTTGTCATATGTCTCTTAAATTTGTCTACTTTATCTTCTCATTCTAATAAAAAATATCAGCTTCTTTAAATAAAATATAGGAAATGATTAAGTACAGTGAATAGGCAATTACGAATAAATATGTTGTACCCTAAACACAATTTCTTAGTGGGCTATCTAAAATAGACTACCAAAGGAAATCATTTTATCAGGTATTGAATATTTTCCTGAGAAAGATAGTTTAATAAAACTGAAAATGATTCAGTAGGACTAGTATATACTAGACACTTAATGCGTGTTATCTCCAAAATTAAAAGTTCTCACAATAATTTTATGGAGGCCTTATTTAAACACTTAAAAGAACAGAAAGGTTGGTGAACACTTCTAATCCCAATGACATTGGAGGCTGAGGCAGGAGGACAGCAAGTCTAGGCTAGCCTCCGCAACTTTGCAAAGCCCTAAGCAAATCAGCAAGACAGTGTCTCACAATAAATAAGAAAAGGCTCAAGATGTGGCTCAGTGGTAAAGCAAACCTGGGTTCAATCCCCAGTCCCAAATAAATAAATTAAAGAAAGAAATAAGAAGGAGGAAAGTGAAGTTCAGAGAGCTTAATAACATTTCCAAAGTTACATGGGAAAATGTGAGAATGATAGTTTATTTGACTCAAAGTCTACGCCCATTCCTTGACACCACAAGCCAAATCAATTTTCCAGACCCATAGGGAGAAAAATCCAATGAGTACAAGGATAATTTGTGGTTGCTTTAGCAGTGCAGCCTAACAGCAAAAGCAAGAATCTGTGAGTCAGGCAATCTTGTCTTGACTTTTTCCTCAATAACTAGAAATTTGAGTGAGTCATTTTGCATCATCATGTTCAGTTTGTCATATTTATAAAACACAAGTTTTAAGCTAGGGGATCTTTAAAACCCATTCAGATTTCAAGTTCTCTGATTCTTTCACACACCTTTAAGTTATATTTTCCTTTTAAATCAAAAATTGTCTGGGTTTAGATAGTTGTAGTTTAAAAAAAAATTTAGTTGTAGATAGACACAACAACTTAATTTTATTCATTTATTTTTTTATGTGGTGCTGAGAATTGAACCCAGTGTCTCACACATGAGGGGCAAGCGCTCTGCCACTGAGCCACTAACCCAGCCCATGTACTTATTTTTTTTAATCACTTATACATATTTGAAACCATAGTAAGTTTTATCTGAAAGATACTAACAATATCTTGAATAAACCTTTCAAAGTCTTCTTATGCTGATATCAAATGTTATATTTCAAAATGAGTGATGTGTGACTGAAGGCCTTCTGATGCTTGTAATTCTCTTCTTATTTGTAAACTGTAAGGTCCTTGGTCCATGCATTCAGTTGAATGTCTAAAGCCCAATATAGCAGTGCTCCATTTAATATATTTTATGTAATTCAGTCATTTGTTCATTGGAAAAAAAACTAATATTTTTAGATGGAATTGAAAAATAAAAACTATTCAACCTGTTCTGTTACCAATTTATTTTTGTTACTGAAATTGCCTTATCCTTTGTGAATTAAAAGTGAGAATATTTTCCAGCCAATTTTCCTATCGTTATTCATTTTAAGTCATATGTTTTTATTTCTTAAAAAAATATATATAGTTAAGCAAAAAGAAAAGTTGCCTTTAACTAATAATACAAATGAGACCAATGTTTTAATCTTTTGGTATAGATTCTTCTAAACTTTCTCTAAGAATTTACTTACATAAAAATGATCATAATATAAAAAATTTTAACCTGAATTATTTTGTGCACGATTTTACATAAGTTAAATCATAATGACTGATGCTTCCAAAGTATTTGATTATGTGGGTAATTTAATTCTTTAATATTCATCTTTCAGTGGTTTTCCCATTTTTTACTTTATTACCAATGTGCAACAAATATGGGCATATCCATCTCTCCTTAATCAATTTTTCCCTTAGGATAAATTACAAAATGCAAATTTGTAGGTGAAATATGAAACACTTTTAAATGTTTCAATTTACTATTCAATTTGTCCTCAATTTTTTTTTTAACATTTCACATTTGGACTTATTTCCCAATACTCCCTTAACACTGAAATTCTCTTCTTTAAATAATATTTAAACATTTTAACATTTTGTTAACATTTGATCCATAGGCTTATATAAGCTATATCATTACATAAATTTTAAGTGCTAAAGATGAAGCCCCACAATCACCAATTGATACTAATCTTAAAATGAAAACATGAAAAGAAAATGGGTCTTTGATCCTCTAAAACCCATTTTCTTTCTTTGATTTTCCTTTCAGGAGTGGCCCACCCCACTTTCAGTCCACTGGCTTTCAGAGATACATCTGGCTTAAGAGTGTGCTTTATTCCATTTTCCGTCAGGACAGACTACTTCAGAGATGGGCATTCTCCTCCATCTGAAACATTGAATCAGGACTTTTTCCAAAATAATGGAAGAAGACATGTTGTTTGAATACACTGAAGCCGAGAGTGAGTAAAGGCTAAAACTTCTGCAGTCTTCTTTCCACCACAGAGGCTTGTTTTTCTAAGGACAGCCAGCTGAGACACAGAACCAAGACATGAAGAAAAGTCCCTGTTTGCAATTAAGTTAGATTCTCTGAATCCAGCCACATCAGGGGTGTAAACTATCTCTGGATTTAAGCATAGAAACAACAACTTTCCATTCAAGATGACCTTTTCATTATTTGCAATTAAAGAAATCAATGTTAGCTGGTGTGTCTTCAAAAAATTATTGAAGCTTCAATAACCTAGTTGTCACTGCATATTTTCAGTAAATAGATTCATTTCTGAGTGTTTCAGAATTTGGGGCTTCCTTCTATTGCTTTCAATATATGCTCAACGCCTCTAAGTATATTTAGACACACATTGTATGTCATTCACTGCTCTCCCTCCTCTCTGATCTGTGGACACCAGGACAGTCACATGTTATCCCTGATATAAAGAGGTGAACTAATAAGTAACAAAATAACAACAGAATTCTCAGTAATTATTGTTGAACTGTATATCATTAAATTATCCTAATGATCTTTAAATGTTAAAGTCCCTATACCCCCACACAGCTTTTGAAAACCAAATTTTGTTTTGTTTTGTTTTGTTTTGTTCTGAGTTGCTCAGGAACTTGCTAAGGTTGTAGAGGCTGGGTTTGAACACTGGGATTACAGGCGTGTGCCACCCTGCCCTGCTAAAAGCCAAGTTTTGATTCCTCTATTACCTATGTTTTTTCTGTAGAGTCTTGAGTTTAACAAAATAGGAACTCAATTTTAAAAATGTGTCAATGGATTGGAAATAAGAATTTATTGACAAAAACCTTTTCATAGGATATCTGCCGGCTCTATAATCCCACAAAATCCATATAAAAGATGAGATAAACAAACTGTAAAACTCCACAGGCAACATAGACTGTAATATCCCAAAGATTAGCAAAATCATGTGCCTTACAAATTACACATAACAAAAACTAGAAAATAGAATTAATCAGACCAGTATGCTAGCCCAGTTCTACTTTCAGTAAGTTTGTTTATTCACACATCTTCTAATTTCAAAAGTGTATTGCTTTTCCTTGTGCTTAAAAATAGAAAAAAACAAATTATTTTATTATAACCCTTGGTGTACACATTAACCAAATAAGTAATCCACACAGATAATTCGCATAATATTTTACTGTCTTAAAGAGTTTCATTTATGAAACTGAAAAAAAAATTAGGTAGAGATGAAGCCTTTATTATAGGAATAGAGGGATTTTTACAACATGGAAAGCAAGACTTAGATTATCACCTGATTCATCAAGATTGAGTTAAAAATTATCAGAAAACTCATGGACTCATCAAGACTTATAGTAATGCTATGAATTTGAAACTAGAGTCAAATGAATATAAAAAATCTGAATAGCAAGAAGTTTATGTGAATGAAAATAGTTTTCTATTATATGAGTGTGGTATATTATTTTGTCACTTACATGCTGAGCATCAGTATATTATGTTTTTAAATATAATGGCTTTATAATTGCACAACAAATTTCAACAAGCAATACATGTAGTATATGCAATTTTTCAAAGAAAAATGACCACATTAAATTCCAAAATACTCTTAATGGTATGCTTTAGTGATAACCTTTGCTAATATTTTGATAGAAACCTTAAAAAAATGTTTCCTATGTATCTATGAACCAATTTTAGCAAAAATTACATCATATTGTATTTGCTTTTAAAAGTTCCTTTTATTGTTTTCTGGATCATGGCTCTTTTTCTTTTATCAATGACTATTTTCCAAAATATAAAATTAAGTGTTATATGTATTCCATTTTGGGGAGTACTTTACTTTTACTCCCACAATTATATTTAGCAAACAACATTTATATATTATCAGCCTTTTAACATTTCTTAATTTTTATAAACAAATTGTTGATGAATAAAAGAACAAAATGTCCATCTGTCTGTGTTAAGACTTGCATTTGTTTATCACTGTTTGGATGGTTTAGATGATGCTCACAGTGAACCATAATCTGGCATCATTCTATAACTTCTTCTACTTTTTCTTTCCAAATGTTTATAGTTTACCAATTACTGAGCAATGGATTGATTTATTGAGGAAAGACAGGCAGAGCAATTTTATAGGCTTATCACAGTTTTCAGTAGAGACAGATTTACCTTGATGTCAAATGAAGCTCAAGTTCCCTGACCTCATTTGCAACAATTTTTACAAGGTCCTGGCAGGAATCTGCCAACGGGTTTATCTGGTCAATGTTTTTGTAAAAATCAGAAAAATAAAGTTTTAAACAGTGTCACTTTTTCTAGTTCAACTCTCTCTTTGTCATTCCTTTATGAGGAGTGACATTTGGTGGATCATGAGAATTTTAGGGATTTGACTATGAAAATGTTGAGTAGGGGATATATTTATTTGGGTCTCAGAGACATATTTTTATATGGTTTGGATAACTTCTATCTAATAACTGTTCACTATTGTGATACATCAAAGATTCCTTGAACGTTCCTCTACTTACTCTTCTGACTGACCCAGAGCAGGATATTAGAATTTAGGGCTGGACTGTAAAGAAATAACCAGCACCAACTGTGCATGGATTATAGAAGAAAAGTATGGTTTGAGAAATAGAAAACCAGAGATCTAATCCATAGAACTTTCCTTTAAACCTTACTCCTTGTTTATAAAAGAGAGTTGGTAAGCCAAGCTAAGTAGTACACACCTATAATCCAGCTACTCAGGAGGCCTATGTAAGAATATTACAAGTTCATGGCCAGCCTGAACAATTTAGTGAGACATGGTTTCAAAAGAAATAGAATGGGTTAAGGATATAGCTAAGAGTAAAATACTCTGGGTTTAATCTATAGTAATGAAACATACATAAATGGATAGATAAATAAATATAAATTTGTGGCATTATTGACTAGGAACTGGAAACAAAGATGGCTAATTAAACTAATAAAAATTTTGATTAATCATGTTGAAGAAATGATCAAATCTCTTTTGTAGCAATTCCCTTCTTAAAAATTGCTTTTAAATGAAGAAGTGATCAAACAGAATATGTCCAAAAAAAATTCTCAATGGTTCCAGCTATTCAATAATTAATATATTTTGAAATCTTGATATATTTCTCAATTTTTTTAATTTAAAAGTAATCTTGGCAACTTTCAATGAATGCTAACTTGTGTATCTAAGTTTTTATTTCTAGCTTTAAACTGTTTTTCACAGACAGGACCAGAACAATATAAAAAAGTGACAGTTACCACATTACTTGGACCTATTCTTTGTACTCATTCATCAATATGAGCAAGGAAAACATGACACACTTAAAGACCACATATAATAACAAAGAACTTTGGTCCTTCTTCTTTGTTTTTATGTAAGACAGAATATTCTTCAGTACTAAAATACACAACTAAAGAAATTAGCAAAAAATTACTAATGAATAACTAATATTTTTCAGATAAGTGGGCATTGTCGGCTTCCTATGCAAGACAAGTGGCTTTCAGATTTGCTAGAGTCAAAAATGTGCAATGACATGACAAAATGATAGCTACCTATTAGTTTTACTAACAAGAAGAAAATGTCTCTCATACACATGCACACACACACACACACACACACACAAAGGAGTTTTACTCAGCCATAAAGAAGAATGAAATTATGTTATTTGCAGGTAAATGGAACAAACTGGAGATTATCAAATAAAATAAGCTGGTCCCAGAAGGTCAAAGGACAAAAGTTTTCTCTCATATGTGGAAACTAGAGAGAGAACAAAAGGATATCATAAAAATGAAAGAGGTAGAAGAAGGAGTAGAGGAAGGGGATTGGATCAAAGGAGGACATGGGAAAATAGTAGAGAATAAATTCAACCAAATTATGTTGTATCCCTGTACAAAGAATATACCACAATGAATCTCACGTTTATATATAATTATAGTGCACTAATTAAAGAAAAGTAATAGAAGAGAAATGAGTAAGGTATAACAAAGGATCGGAGGAGGGAGGAGAGGAGGGAAAGAAGACGTACCAGGGGATGAAATTTAGCAAACTGTATTATTTTCATGTATGAAGAACACAGCAGGATGAATCTCACTAGTGTGTATAATTATGATGCACCAATAAAAATTTATATAAGCCCTTTTAAAAGATTTTCTATAGAGAATTTATATAAAAAGCATATATAATATATAATGTTATATGTAATAAAATGTTTATTTTAAAAATAATCTAAATTTTATACACTTGCAAGTATATCATTATGCAAAATACATTACAAGGATCAAAAAGTATAATGTAATAGTCTGAATTTTTTCATGTAATATATGCCTATGATGGCATAATAATTAAACACAAATGAAAAGACTGATAAATTATGAAATATTTAAAACTTCTATGCAACAAAATTAAAAAATAAGAAAAAAACCTATGGGAATATTGAGACATATTTAAGAAAATATACCCCCACTACATTAAATTAACAGTGAATCTTGCCATCTCACCATTAAGTACATCCACAAGACACTGATTTAAAATAAAACTATAAATAAATAGCAGAAAGGGAAGGAAACAAGGGGTGTGGAAGATAGGAAAAAGAATGGGAAGCACTGGTGAGTGAATTAGAACAGTATATATTACATGCTTTTGTGATTAGGACATGGTATATTCTATTGTCATGAATAACTAAAAAGAACCAATCGAAATTCGATTAAAAAAGTAAAATATTTTAAGAAAAATATTTTATAAACTTATGCAACAAACAAAACCCAAATCTCACAATAAAAATGGGCATGATAAGTAATTCACTTAAGATGAAAGTTACTAGTTAAAAAAATGGGGCTGTTTAATCTCTAGCAATTAAAGAAGTGCAAATCAAAACTACTCTAAGACTTCATCTCACTCCAGTCAGAAAGACAAACAATAATAAATGTTGGTGAGGATGTGGGGGAAATAGCACACTCATGCATTGCTGGTGGGACTGCAAATTGGTGCAGCCAATATGGAAAGCAGTATGGAAATTTCTTGGAAAATTAGGAATGGAACCATCATTTAACCTAGCTATCCCTCTCCTCGGTCTATACCCATAGGACTTAAAACAGCATACAATAGGGACACAGCCACATCAATATTTATAGCAGCACAAATCACAATAGCTAAACTGTGGAACCAACCTAGATGGCCTTCAGTAGATGAATGGATAAAGAAAACGTGGTATATGTACACAATGGAATATTACTCAGCATTAAACGAGAATAAAATCATGGCATTTGAAGGTAATTGGATGTAGTTGGAGAATATAATGCTAAATGAAGTAAGCCAATCCCCCCAAAACAAATGCCAAATGTTTTCTTTGATTTAAGGCTGCTGATTCAAAATGTGGTTAGGGGTGGGGGGCATTGGAGGATTAGATGAACTTTAGATAGGACAAAGGGAAAGGAGGGGAAGGGAGGGGGTATGAGGGTAGGAAAGTTGGTGGAATGCAATGGACATTATTATACAAATGGTGTGACTCTACTTTGTTGTGTACAACCAGAGATATGAAAAACTGTCCTCTATAAGTGTAATACGAATTGTAATGCATTCTTCAGTCATAGATAACAAATTAAAAGAAAATAAAATGCTTTTAATATAAGATATTCTACTTAGTAGAAATATAATATTCAGAATTTTCCTTGGTATTATTATGAAATGTTTATTGAGTATTATGGACCATAGAAAATTTATATGATCTAATTTATGATATTGAACTGGAATAGAAATTTTTAAGAAGCTCCTAAATGATATTTCATGCATTTATTTTAGGTTTTGGAATGAATCAAGGGGTTAATAACAAACATACTTTAAAATAAAACTTTTATCCATAAAAAAAGAATGGAGATGTTTAAACTTACTGAAGTGGTAATACAAATTTCAGTAATGAGATATTTTTAATTATCCTGTTTGTATAAGTTCAAAGGGTTTGCTAGTATCTAGTTTTATTTGGGAAAAAAATGGGTACTTTGCTATTCTGCTAGATGTATGACTTGATACAAATTTCATGGCAAATCTAGGGAAAGTCTATTAAATTATTTAAAACTCTGAAATGTATACATTTTCCACCTAGTGACCCTTCAAATAAGAATCTTTCCTACATAAATAATTGCTTTAATTGCTAGAGTTCATAATGACTTTTTGCCATTCTGTTTCTTATGGCATTATATATTATGGAGAGCTCATCAACAATAAAACATTTCAGACAATCCAAAACACAATCAATAAGAATTTGGATTATTATGTTGTATTTATTATACAAAATAAAGTTCTGAACCCTACATTGAACTGCCTCTGGTTGCAGTGGTGCATGCCTGTAATACCAGCTTCTGGAGCCGCTCGTGGAGGATAAGGCAAGAGGATTTCAAATCAAAGCCAGCCTCAGCAATAGCAAGATGCTAAGCGACTCAGTGAGACCCTGTCTCTAAAGAAAACACAAAATAGGGCTGGGGATATAGTTTAGTGCTCGAGTGCCCCTAAGTTCAATCCCTGGTACAAAAAAAATACAATGAACAATCAAGCATGCCCAGTGACTTAGGAGTCTGAGGCAAGAGAATTGCAGGTTTAAGGTCAGCCTGGACAACTTAGAGAGAGACTTTGTTTCAAAATTCAAAAAAAATGAATGAACAAATGAATGAATGAATGAATGAATAAATAAATAAATAAATGACAAAGAGCTGGGGACATAGTTTGGCATAAAGTGCCAGCGGGTTCAATGCCCAGTAATGCCCCAAAATACAAAACAAAACAAACAAACAAACAAACAAACAAACAAACAAAAAAACTGGCTGAATATGTAGCTTTCTTTCCTGCTTTGATTACTTTTAATTAATCATTGTAATAATTTTTCAATGTAAGTTTTCTTCATATTTATTGGTACATAGAAACTATACAAAATAGTAAGTTTCATTGTGAATTTTTCATTTTAATTAATAGTTTTGATAGTCACAGAGAAGACTTATCAGGATTGAACTTTGTTCTGGTTTGCAGAGAAAACTATGTTGTTCCTTTTGTCTGAAGCTAGTGTTGTAGTCTGTATTGAATATGAATAGATATGTAGTCCTAGAAGACCATAGTTTGGGGTATGTATGTGGAGAATGGGTATATATGCACGTAGCTTTATTGAAGAATAAGAAGTTACTGGAACATGTAAGTTCTACAATAATGCTAATAAAGACAAATATATCATCATTTCATAGACTTTAAATTCAATAGCCTTAAAGGAAATGCTTTGTACAATACCCAAGACATAGTATATGGTAATGTTTTCCATAATGTATGAAATAGATGAATGATGGAATATCATATAATAATATTTTATTACTGATGAATTGGAGATTGAGTGTGAAGATTATAAGTTATTATAATAACATTACTAGAGAAGACTTACAGGAAGACTGTAAGTTACATGGAAACTCTATGGCATTTTACATAAGAAACTTGAGCATTTTTAGATTTTGATATCTGTGGGGATCCTGGAACTAATCCTTCTCGATACTGAGGAATAACTAGTACAAAATGACAGAAACAGCTTGAAAAATAAAAAGCTTTAAGCCCATATCAGAGTATATATTCACATGTTCAACATCTCTAGATTGAATTCACTGTGGATCAAAATTATTCAGAAAAATAAATGCATCTGTATTGAACACGTATAGACTCAATTTCTTATTGTTCCCTAAATAATAGAGTAGAAAAACTATTAGAATAGCATTTTTATTGTACTTGGTATTATAAGCAATTTAGAGATGACTTAAAGTGTACAGGAGGATACACATAAGTTATATGAAAATGGGATAGCATTTTATATAAGGAATTCAAGCATCTACAGATTGTGGTTTCTGTTGGGAGCCTGGAATCAATCCCTCAGGATCCTGAGGAATGACTGTAGCACAAAATGACAGAGGGTCTGGCAATGCTTACCATGGACTTAACTTCACAAGTAAGATAAAATTCACTGTCAGAATGACCAGAGAGACAGATTGATCACAAAGTTTAACTGCCAGAAGTGTTACGAGGTGATGTTCCAAATAGAAAAATTGGATATGGTGTTCAGACCATTTGGGTTGTTCTTATGTTTTTATATAGTAGCTCAAGTCAGTGTGAAAGCTGTGCCTTACTAATCCTATGGGACATGGCTATAGTACATTTTGACTATTCTGTTTGTTTGTTTAGAGAATCATACTTCACTTAACATATTGACAATGAAGTGAACTTAAAGAAAACGAATTATACTAAAATACCAACAATGTCTGTGCTTGCAAAAATTCATGAGACTGATTTTGAAGAACAAAGTACAATAGCAAAAAATAAGCCTTGAATATTTAGAATGCAAGTGAAAAGTAGTCATTACTTACAACTTCTAATTTTTTCAAGTTCTCTCATGATTGTAGGCATGTCAGAGAGACTAAGGTCTCTGCTTCTTGTAACATGTTTTGCAGATGTTTCCTCATTTCTGCTGTGTTCTACTTCAGGCTCTTCCTGGACCTGCCATTTCTTCTCCCCAGCTTGCCAACTTCTCCCATTCCAAGTACACATTCTGAGTTCTGATCACTCCCATGTCAGAAGCTATCCATCCAGATATCCTTTATTGGAGAGTGGCACATCTCTCTGTCTTTCCTGAGAAGACTTTAATGCATCCCCTCCCCCCACCATTCTTTTCTGCTTTGTGTGTTTTTAAAGAAGAGACAAAAAAAAAAATCCACCTAGAAATTAATTTTCTTTATCAGATTTATTTTTAAAGAACATGTTCCAAATGGATAATATGTCTTCCTTCCAAGCTCCGGATATTTGGGAGAAAACTGCTAGAGACACAGATAATCCTGCTATGGTATTCTTTTGTAAATTGGTTACATCTGCACACCTCTACTATGGTAGTCTGGCTAGAACACCACTGACAGTTCATACAAATGAGTTATTTAGATTTCCATGGAAATTCTGGACAGTACAACTAGGAACTAAAATAAAGCAGCAAGACATAAATAGATATATGAGGAAAAAGTAAAAAATCATTTGCATATGTTTATTTGCAAGAAAAAAAAAACACTCAGAATAACTGAAAAGATCCGAGAACTTTGGAAGAATAACAAGTTAGATACTATAGTTTTTTAATTTATAAAAATCACTTAGAAAACCATGACAAAAAGTCACAATAGAAACAACCACATGATATTTTGAACAAATGTAAAGAGAATGTTTAATACTCAAAAAGAAAGACAAAGAGAGCTCCCTAAAATTTCATTAAAGTCCATTTAAGGTGCGCATATATTGAAAGACATATATCAGATAAAATCAAATAATTCTATGAATACAGAAGCTATTTTCATATTGATCTACACAATTAAAGTGAACCCACTGAACCCATCACATTTCAAAAAAAAAAAAGTTCATCTATTAGAATAAGGATAAACATTGCCAAAGAAATAGCTTCTTCATGTAGTGGATATTAAATAAACTATGTATTCTTAAATATTAAACTATGTGACATTAGTAACAGGAAAGACAGAAGGAAAAATAGGAAAGTATGCAAAGTCTATTTTATATGAAAAAAATAATATTTGAAAAATGTAAAATTTTAAATCAGGGGATTTACTAAGTATTTAATTAGGAAAAAAGGTAAATTAGATATGTCTGAAGAAGGATAGAAAACATGAAAGAACAATGAAATGTCTAAGAAGTGAAAAACTAAATAGAAATTATTTTAGAACATTTGCAGTTTATCAAACATATATGGAACGTCTACATCTACAAAGAAATTATGATAATATCTAATTTTCTTTTCACCCCATACTATGGGCTGAATGGAAAGCTTGGCCACTGTCAGAAAAATTATCTTTAATTCATGAACTTACTTATTAAGGACGGACTGAGCTCAGAAAGTAGAAGCAACAGTAGTCTGGTCATTACTGCAAGCCATCTGTGAGTTGATGCTCATTGCTCCCATGAGAAGACCTCCTCAGCCAGAGTCCCAGCAACTGCCTGGGGCAGTAAGTTAAGCTCTCTGCTCTCCACTCCCTCCACAAGACCTTGTTTTAGGGCAAAGGTGCCATCTGAGACTACAAAAGGAGATCAGTATTAACAGGGATTTTACAGAACTAATTAGAAGCAAAATAGCTATCAGTCTCCCTCTCAGGAATGTAAGCTATTGAGAGAATTCAAAAGATTAACTCCCTTCATTGGAAAAAAAATTAAAAATTTTAAAAATTATAAAGCTAAAAGAAATTTGATAACAAAGTACTAGTATAGTAGAATATAAAGGATATGTAACAATGAAACATTTTGCTGTGTTTAAAAAAAACATAAAAATTAAGGGCCCACATCTTCCTTTATTTAAAGCAAACTTGCTAAAAGTTGTGGATCATTTGTTTCTGCACTTGTTACTCAAACCAGGGCTCTCTGTGGGGGAAACTTTCTGGTATTCTCAATCATTGCTTATCATCCAACGTGTAATCCTGGACAGAACTGAGTCACTGTCTCAGACTATAGCCTAGAGTGACAGATTATTTACTAGAGTACAGGAAAATGTTAATGCAAGAATATTTTCAGCTGATGCTGACTGAGATCATCAAAGGCAAAACAGGAAATATTTCCACTCCTTGCCTTATTATGTTGTCTTCTGCTTATATATAGAAAAAGTAGGAAAAAAATTTATTCCTACAGTAGTTCAAATGAAATATTTATTTATTTATTTCTGTGGTATTGGAGATTGAACCCAGTGTTGCTCTACCACTGAGCTATATCTCTAACATGTTTTATTAATTATTCTGAGACAGGATCTTTTTAAGATGCCCAGTCTGGCCTCAAACTGCAATCCTCCTGCCTAAGCCTCCTGAGTCACTGAGATGCACCAACAAGCCCAGCTACAAAGTATTTTAAAAGTTGATAGAGTACCTGTCTTCCATTTTGATGTACTTTTAATTTACTCATCTCAAATTTGAAAGATGAAGAGATCCTCCAAGTTTATTATTTACAGAAATCATTTCAGATTGATTTATAATCTCAGTCTTTCAAATTCATGTTAGTTTCTCATTACATTATATTGCAGAAAACATTCAATAATGTATTCCTTATAATTCAAGAGTAACTGATAATTCAGTTAAATAGAAAATTAATTTTTCTCAGTGTAATTTGGTGACAATTGGATGAATGAAGTCCTACATTATAATGGGTTTTTTACTATAAAATTTAAAACTTTTTAGTTCAAAATGTCCATCTAATCATATTGCATATCACAAATTATTTTACAAATTAAGTGGCATCATCGCTATAAATAGTAAGACAAAAAATTATGTAAATCAAACCAAGACCTTTGAAATCTCTAAGAATTCAGTGAAGCATTTATGCAATATTGCAGCATTGCCTTTTTTATACAAGCTTTGCAATTTTGTTTTGAAATTGAAAGTCTGTCTATGAAGCAAAGTCCCTAGGATAACTAAATGAAACAAAGACATGATGTCATTGTGATTATAAAATATTATAAGAATCACTAGCTATGTGTGCAAGCTCAGTGACAGAGCACATGTTTATATGAGCCTCTGGGTTTAATCCCAAGCAACAACAATAAAAACAAACAAACAAAGAAAAATAAACAAAAAAATGCACTTGTTTCAAATTTCTTATGTCTGTGTTGGTCACTTGTAAAAGCATAAAGTTATCTCAATGTGATGTTTTGATATATGCATACATTGTGGCATTATTAAATCAAACCTATAAACATATAGTCACCACCTTACCATAACTGTCTCATCCACCCAACTTTAATGTAGGTATTACAGTTTGTAAAGAAACATATGGACAACTCAGGAGGTTGAGATAAGAGGATCAAAAGTTTAAATTCACTGAGCAACTCAATGAGACTTCATCTCCAAATAAACAGTACTAAGGTCTGGGGCCTAGCTCTAAAGTAAAGCACCCCTGGGTTCAATCCCTAGTAATGCAAAAACAAAAAGAAAGAAAGAAAAAACAAAAAAGAAAGATTTAAAACATTTAATTAAATATTTCATGTATTATAATTTCAATTATAATTTAAGATAATTGTGCTGAGACATGCATAATGTTATGTTTTATTGTAAGGAGGTATTTCAAATTACTTTAAATGTTAGGGAAAGTATGTTAAAATGATTTTACCTACAGCCAGAAGTATAATAATCTATGTCAATATTTTAACCTATAATATTAAATGTTATTCTCCCCATGGCTGAAGAAACAAACCATATTTTAAGTTGCTGAGACAAAATACCATGTAATAAAGCAATATAACATTTCTATTTCTTATATTTTTATAAAATAGTAATTGTGAAGAGGAATGTTTTTATTGACAGACCTTTTACATTGCAGCCCATTTTGGACTAAGAAAACCCTAAAGGATCTTATTTATTCATAATCTTTGGCATTTATTTATGGATAGCATAAATTGTTTTAGACTTAATTTAGCTTCATATTTAATCTACTTACTCTGTTTAAGAATTGTATATTTTATTTAAATAAATATCTGACTCAATTTTCACCAAGGCTATAAATGGAGAAAAAAGTGACTAATGCTAATAAAACTTAGAAAAAAGGAAAATAGTCTAAGATATGTTTTGAACTGTCATAATATGATTTTCCCCAGATGACTATATATTCAAATAGATGCAGCTATAATATATAGAAATATATTATTTTCCTTCTGTTTCCAATCAGAAGACCTAAGTTACCATTTTCTGCCAAGTGCAACCTCAAAATTTAGGATATCCAATCCTGCAAGATATTTACTAGCCTCTTTTTCTTTTTGATTAAAAAAAGAAAAATATGTCTTCTTCCTTTATTCTATCCTGAACATTCATGAATATTTTATTTCTTTCTGAGTTCACATTAATGTTTTTACTCCTTAAAGTTTTTGTTTGTTTATTTGCTTGGGTTGTTTGAACAAATTCTTATATATGGAAAATGGCTTTAGTGATTGCACTTAACTCTGAACAAGAGGCCATATGCCATGCCCATTAAGGATCACTGGAGTGGTTACATTACAATACGGAATAAATCAAGTGCGTCCATTTATTTAGAATTTATGTGACACCCATTGTAAATCTGATAGGAAGAAGAAATAAGCATAAAAAATTATAAAGGGAAGGTAAAACTAATGTTATCTTCATAAGACACAATCATTTATAGAAAATCCAGAAGACTCACCTTAAAAACTAATATAAACAGAAAATGACTTTGATAAAGAAACTAGGCTTGACCTTCATGCACACACAGACAATACACAGGAATGGCATTTTTTATATACATACAAGAGCTAGTTACAAAAAGTAAAAATGGCATTTAGGCATGTAAATAAAAAGAAAATACCTAAGTAGAAACCAAACAAGAATATAACAGAAAACTTGAATATATAGGTAGGTATATTAATATTATAAATACACTTATTCTTATTTTTCAACTAGGCAAACCCATTCTAAGGTTTATATAGGGAGAAATAAATGCACATTAGTCAGACAATAGTTTTTAAAAGAAGTGAATGAAAGCATTTTACTTTAGCGATTATCAAAAACATTTTAAAACAAGAGTGTGGTAATGGCACATGAATTCAGTGAAAAGATCTATTAAAGCCAATATAAAAGACAAATATATAGTAACTAAGAGACTGAGTTGTCATATCAATTCCTTAGACACAGATTTATTCAATAAGTGGTTTTAGTATAACAGGCATTTGGGGGGAAAATAAGTAACATCTAAACCATTCCTTCACACAAAAAAATGAGGTGGATAAGAATAGCAACCACGCTCATGAAAACAGAATACTCATTAAACTTTCTATAAGAAATAGGACAACGTGTTTATAAACATGAATAGTGAGAGAATAGAATCGTGAGAACCTACGGTAGAGAAGAACAAAAATTGGAAATCATGAAGATGGATAAATTTCATCACCAAAACTATATACACTTTAGCACAGTAAAATCAGACAAAACAGTTACAAACTAAAGTACAAACACCAGCTGGATAAATTTTTTACATAAATATAACACAAAGTGGCCTAATTTCTTTAATATATACAGAGCTCCTACCAATCGATGATAAAAAGGTCAGAAATCCAATATAAGAAAAGAGCAAAAGATATGAAATGCCAGTTCACACAAAGAAAATATAAATTATCTTTAAATATGTGAAAAATTGCTCAAACCTAGTAATAATAATAGATATTCAAAATCACGTGGTGTTATTTTCATCAGGTTGACAAAATATGAGTGCTAAGACATTGTAGTGGCCAAGCTTAGAGAGGCCTGCTTTTGGTGAAGAATAGATGGAAGGATGGATTTACACATTTTTTCTAAATGACAATTTCATTATTTTTATCATAATTATAAATGCACATACCCTTAACTCACAATATCATTTCAAGCAGTCTATCCTAATGAGTTTGTCTCACTCTTGTGTACAGAATGTATATTCACTGCAATATTGCTTGCAATATTAAAAAATTACAAACAACTTATATGCCCATCAAAGGGGATTTACAGTACACAAATATTATGCAGGCCTCTACAAATACTGGAGAGGTAATTTCTGTGAAAAAAGCAAGATGCATGGTTATATAATTTAATAACTATTTTAAAATCACATTTGTATATACATACCCATTATATGTACATATATATATATATATATATATATATATATATATATATATATGTTTGTGCATTTGTATTTGTGTATGTGTTTGTGTGTATAAACAATATAGAAGCAGTCGCTACTATCTACTGACAGTTGGTCTGGAGAGGGAGGAGACCTTGGACAAGGAAAAGAATATCATTAGAAGGGAAAATATTACCTCCTGGCACTTTAATACCACTGAAATTTCATTGTATACATATATATTCAGAAATATTTCAGGAAGATAAAAACTGAGTCACTGTGGGCTGGAGTTGTAGCTCAGTGGTAGAGTGCTTGCCTGGCATGTGTGAGGTACTGGGTTTGATTCTCAGCACCGCATATAAATAAATTAAATAAAGGTCCATCAACACCTAAAAAAATAATTTTTAAAAAACTGAGTTATTGAAATTGGCTGAGGAAACTGGAGGGAAGGAATTAGAAGCACCAGAAATTTCTCATACCAAGGTCAGACATTGGAGGCAAAGGTGACCTCTTGCTCATAGACCTTGCACATTCTCTGGAAGCAGCATTCATCTGGGAGTCCAGCAGGGGAAAACTGTAAACTAGAGATTTAGTATAAAACTTGTGGCCTTAAAGATTAATTTTCCCTAGTGTTCCTAGTAGAGAGACCAAAGAATTTTAACATAACACTCAGCTATGTCTAAGGCATGCAATTATCTAAATAGCAGGAGTCATTTATAATTCCTTTGAAAGATAAAATTAACATGAATCAAACAACCAAAGAAGAGTGAAAACCACTGGTAATTCTAAGAAACGATGGTTCTGTGTTGTTGGAATAATTTGGTTAGGTCTTCAGGGGAGATGGGAATTCAGCTAGTGGGTTTCATAAGAGGCCTTCCAGCTGGCAGGAGTGAAAAAGTGTTATGAGTTATGCAAATATTTTAGAGAATTAAAAAATGTGCTTGGAACTCTACATTCAAGCAATATATATTCTAAATTAACAAATCAAGAAGGACAAGAGAATGTGGAGTGTACTAAAATTGACAGTTACAATTTTAGGTACTTATATTAAAAACCTAATATATATAAAGTTAGTTACACCACTGTCTAAACAAGCATTAGAACATAATAGTTACGAAAACAACTCCTGGAATCATACCAGGAGTCAGATACTGGATCTTGTCTGCATCTCTCATGGCCTCTTTGATCCTGGACAAAATACTAAAATGTTTTGATGCTTGGTTTCCTCAGCTGAAAACATTTACCTCAAGAAGTTGTTTGGGAGATTATTTAGGGAAACAATATTTGTAAAAATGTACCATTTAGCATACAGTGAACTCTCCATAATTGGTGGTAGCAAACTGTAGTGTGGTGGGCTCAGGATTCAGATTGCTTTTATTCAATTATTAGCTCCAACACTAACTTAATCAATTAACTTCTCTCTATGCATTATCCTTCTCACTAAAGAAAAAGGATAACAGTGACCTATTATTAAAGTTTCTATTGCTGCAACACAAAAGACTACAAACTTGGCATTTTAAAACAACATCAATTTATTACCTTACAGTTCTATAGGTCAGAGATCCAGCTGTTCTTAGCTGAATTAATAGTAGTACTGAGTGTAATCTGGTCAAATAATCTAAGATTATATCTATATCTCATTTATAGTCAATGTTTTAGTCAGGCTTTTTGTTGCTTAACCAAAAGACCTGAGAAGAATCATTTTAGAAGGGAAAGAGTTTATTTGGGGCTCACAATTTCAGAGGTTTTAATCTGTAGACAGCTGGACCCATTGCTCTGGGATCAAGATGAAGCACACCATCTGGGCAGAAGGGAACAATAGAGAAAGGCAGCTAAGGACATAACAATCAGGAAGCAAAGAGAGCTCTTGCTCATCAGAAACAACATATAAACCCACAGGTCCACTCCCAGTGACCACCTCCTTCAGCCACACTCTTCCTGCCTACAGTCACCATCCAGTCAATCTCTACCAGTGAACTAATGCACTGATTAGGTTAAAACTCTCATAATCCAGTCATTTCACCTCTAAACTTTTTTGTACTGTCTCACACGTGAGCTTTTGTGGGACACCTCATATCTAAACCATATGTCAATAATGACAGAGATAATATGAAATACTGGATTTAGTTTTTTTTGTGTGTGTGTGTGTGTGTGACTTGACAAATTGAAAGATGAGTTTCAAAATGTCTAGATAATCCAAGGGCTGGGCAGAAAATGTGGAGTGAAGATAGTCAGCTATTAAGGAAAACTCTTTTGGAATTCTGTGTATGACTAAAGTTTCCTTAACATCATCATCATCCATCATCATTACTACATGGGCTAGGAACTTTTGTGCACCACAATAACTTACCACTATGAGTTTTGTACTATTATTAACTTCATTTTACAGAGGATAATACTGAGAGATGGCAATTAATTGATTTAATTGAGATAAGGGAGTTATAGAGATAGAGACAGTCTTCCAATTTAATTATGTCCTAAATTCAAGGAATTCCTGAATCCAGGTATGCTTCAGAATCTAAATTCCCAGTCAATAATAATAATTCATAAAAATTGCTTCAGTGGGCTGGGGTTGTAGCTCAATGGTAGTGCTTGCCTAGCACTTGTGAGGCACTGGGTTTGATCCTCAGCACCACATTAAAAAAATAAATAAAATAATGTTGTTGTTGTTGTTGTTTTTTTAAAAGAAAAAAGGTTGTATTAAAAAAAAGAAACTATTGTAGTCAGTTTAGACTGCTACAAGAGGTTATAATAGAATGGGTGGCTTGAACAACATATATTTTCAACTATTCTGGAGACTAGGGAATCCAAAATCAGGGTACTGGCAGATTCAGTATCTGGTGGGTGCTTGCATCCTGTTTCATAGATGTCTGTGTTTTCTTATTATTGTGTCCTCAGATGGGAGAGAACAGGGGGAGGTCATCTCTCTGGAGTCTTTTCTTAAAAGGACAGTAATCCCATTCTTAAGGACTTCACTCCTCTGACATAATTGCTTCCTTAAAACTCCACCTTCCGATATCTTCACATTGTGGATTTAGGGTTAAATATATGAATTTGGGAGAAATGAAAATATCCATTTCATATCAAAATCCAGTAAACTTCTTCAGGTTCTTTTTTATTTTTTTCTGCTACTTAACTCTGTTTTAAGGAAGTGTTTTCACTTTATTTTCCCTATAGCTACAAAGTGTTAACAGATGTTTTGAGAAAAAGTTTGTCATAATAACAAAGAGAGATGTTTCCAAAATGTGGAATTAAATACTCTTGGACATGTTTAAACTACATAACCTTTAGAGTATTTAATATTGCTAAGATGCTCCATGAATGTCCAAGAAGCTGGTTTAAGGTGTAATGTTGCCCAAAATTATTTGACCATGGTATGTTGTTGTTTTCCAGAAACCTATTAACATTTTGGGGAAAAGGAGGCCTGCAGAAAACAATTTGGGAAGTGCTGTCAAATGATGTATAGATTCATTTTTAACAATTTAGGCACAAATTTGGAGAAGCTATAAAACTGTAGGCTCAATCATGTGTGATTAGTAAGGTCCCTTAGCACTTTATGTGAGGTAACAGATTCATAATAGATATTTTTAATCTTTTCTTTTTTTCTTTCTTTTATAATTTATTGTGGTCTTTTAATATTTCTTACGTTTAACATTTGAAGGGGCTATACATGAGCTCAGTAAAAGTGAAATGAATGGGATAAATGTAAGTTACAGAAATTGCCTGAAATTTTCAAAATGAAAGACTAAATGATAGATGGTCATTATCAATAAGTGGGTAAAAAGGGGATAACTGCATATGCTGCCTGAGTATAAGACCATATATTATTATTTTTTAATTGAAAATGAGACTTAGTAGGAGAGATATTAAACTGGAAACATCTTTCACATATTGTGTACCAGGTAATAAAGAATGGCATTTATTATCATGACTACAGTTATTTGGGTACAGAATATGCATTTTAATGTAGTTTTATGCCCACTGGAGTTTTAAAAACCCCTTCTTTAAATTAAAAGAAAGATAAATGTTTAGTAATGTATACAGTTGCCAAAAATTATTTAGCTTCCTAACATGCTTATTAAGGTAATATATTAACTCAAAACTGGAAATGAGGAACAAAACAGGAAACTAAAAAAGCCTCTTAACTCATTCTCATCCAGAATATCTCATCACATAGAGACTGGTTTCTAATTTTACATTTTCAGGATTCAGTACTACCCTTTAGAAATAATGCCTTAAAGTAATATTAGACATCTCATTTAAAAAATAAAGAAATACTTTATGATGTACATGCCACATGATGACAGGAAGTATATTTACTCATCTAAGCAAAAATGTTGTGCCAAAAAGTTGAAAGTTGATTGTTTTAAAGTATTTTGCTACAACTCTGGACAATACTGCCTCATTCTAACATCTGTGAACTTAAGCATAACAACAGACAGTAAATAAATGACTTTTTAAAAATCTGTTTTGACCCTCATGAGATTTTGACAAACATTGTTCAGAAAGGGGTTTTCTATTAATTTTTATTGTTTTTGGTTGTTTGCCTGTGATACAATGTCTCTACTTCTCCCTAGCAATTATTTGGTATTACTTTTCCAACCATTTCCATCCCCCTTGAATTGATGATCTCACTTCAAATTCCAAAAGGAAAGCAGAAGTTTAAGTTTGAAGAGCTCAAGAAAATAAATGAAGATGGTTGCCTGGCTAATTGCCTTCAGGTAAGGATACTTATAAGGATACTTATCTTGGGTAAAATTTTCTTTCCACTTCTTGCCAAGGAGAATATTTCCTTCAATATCTGTGTTTCTGTGCTCCGCCCCCGACCCCCCCCCCCCCGCCCACTTTCTCTCTGTTTCTCTCCCTCACTCCCTCTCCAGGAAGGAAAAAAAAAAAAAAAAGCCCAACCCAAAAAGAGCTGTTTCATTTTGTTACCTGCAACTGCTGGAATTGAATCCATGTACAGTAAGCAATCATTCTAACCGAAAACAGAGGAGAAAGCACAATTGTAAGCCAGGGGCTGTATTTTTGGTTCAATCACTTTCACTGCAAAAACTAGTCCATTTATTTTAGTTTTGGTGGGTAACAGTGAAATTTAAGCCCACCTGAGTGATGTTTCAAGATTCTGTCATTGCATTCTATTTTCTTGTATGGACCCCAAATTCGTCCCACTATTTCTCATCTAAAACAGATGTCCTGCTTAACTAGATGCATGGAATGTATGTCTCCTATTTGCTTTCATCCGTATATGAGTCCACAACCCTTTCTCCTCAGCCCTAGAGTAACTGAAATGCAGTCCATACAGTGGAGCAGCCCAGTCTTAGCTGATTAGCATCTGGCTGCTGACTAAGTTGCACTTCCTGAGAAATCCGGACCAGGACAATTCACTTTGCAGGGTTCGGTCTCTCACGAAGCTTTGTGCCCCAACAGCTACTTATTTTCCCGGGCTATACTGAGAAAGGAAGTTCAGGGGAATCCTTTACGTGGTTAATTATAAAGCCAATGCTAGAAACCAAGAGACTTTCAGACACCAAAGATGCTCCCCTTAACCCCTCAGTACCCAGCTGTGTGAAAAAGGTACAGGCAATAATGTAGGAACTTCGGAGGTGGTGGCAGGTGCCAGGGTGTGGCTGCGGCTGTCTCCCTTTTCTCTTCCAGCAGAAGGAGCCACCTCAGAGGGGGAGGGGGAGAGAAGGAGAAAAAGAGAGACGTGGGGGAGAACGCGGGAGGGAATAAGAGAGAGGGCGGGGGGCGGGCAGGCGCCCAGGGAGCAGGGAGCGCGCCTGCCAGGCTCAGGCTCACACGCACGCCGCCTCTGTTTGTACACACTGCGCTCACGGCCGCCGGCTCGCTCCCCTCCTGCTCACGCTTCATTGTTCTCCAAGTCAGAAGCCCCGCAGCCGCGGCGGCGTTAACAGCGCGAGCTAAGCGCACTGTCCTCTCCACCGCCCGCGGGTCCGCCCGCCCGCGCGGGAGACCCGGAGCCACCACGGGAGTCCGCGCCCCGCCCGCCGAACCTCGGCCAGGACCCACCCGCAGCAGAGGGCAGAGCCCGCCAGCGCTTCCAGGGAGCTCACCCACCTCCGCGCGCCGGAGCGCAGGAAAAAGGGGGAGGAAACGTTCCTCTTGGTGGCCACCACTCTTTCTCGCCCTCTCCAAGAATTTGTTTAAGAAAGCGCTGCGGGAAGAAGACATCTTCTTGAATTCTCTAACAGGGGCGGAGTCTACTGCTGACCTGCGGTGCCACCTCGGTTTCACTGCTCTCGGTGACGACCCCTGACCAGCCAGGGTCACGTCCGGAAGACCGGATCATGAAGCGCTTGGTTTTCACCTGGCTCTTGGTTGGGCTCAGCCTCGGTGTCCCCCAGTTCGGCAAAGGTGAGGCGGCGGGGCCCGGATCGCTGGATGCGGGACGGGAGGGGAGTCCCCAGGGAAATGCTGCGCAGGGGCCCTCGGGCTGTCCTCGGTGCGTGCCACCGGTGGCGAGCGCCGCGGGCGGCGCGGAAGAGGCGGCGCGCCCTGGGTGCCCTGGAAAAGTGCTAGCAAAGTCCGAGCCGAGTGTTCCGGGCTGAATAGGAAGAAAGGTGCGATCTAGGAAAGAGGAAGACGGAGGGGGAAAGGTGGTGGGAAGATGACGGCGTTCCCCGGCACCAGCGATTCTGCTACTGGGTCGCCGAGCGATCCTTCACTAGCAAGTGCCCATGATTCTGGCTGTGGAAGCCGGGCGGGGCTTTCGTAGGGGCCGAAGCCAGGGAGACAAGGGCGCCAGGGTGTCGTCTAGTTGATGCGGGAAGAGGCTAGAGAACCGCAGGGCGGTCGGTGCTTGGCGTGCGGTGCTCTGGCACAGGGCCCAGGCTGAACCATTTGTCAACCCGAACCGGCACTGGGAGTTTTGGCCGCGGGTGAGGTGGAGAGGGGTCTGGTAGGTCACGGGCTTTCTCTCACCGCCCCTTCCCTGACGCACGGCATTGATTACAACAACCCGCCCGTCTTCTAACCCCAGGGGCCTGGAGCTTTGCTCTGTACTACCTCTAGGTAGGAGCGTAACTCTGGGTAATAGAATCCTGCAGTGCGAGTCAACCTTCGCGCCCCCAGCCCAGGAGCAGAAAAGTTGCAAGAGCTGGTCTGGTCGCTCTTTCCATGACTTGCATGGAAAAAAAGAAAAAGAAGGAAAACAAAACAGCCTTTAAAAAATATCCAAGACTTCGAGGAGTCTCCAATGGAGATGTTTAGGTGACTTTCAGGTCCTCAGAGGGTGGCTGGTCAATGCAAATCTTGGTCCAGACCTAGGTCTTGCCGCTGGCAGGGGCTGTGTTGGCGTCAGGAAGGCGCTTGGTGCAGCGGCAGAGACTCTAAGGGGGGTATTGGGGATCTGTGCCCCTCCTGCGCTCACGGATAAGGGAAGCCCCTTCAAAGGGATCCGCGGGTAATAGAATCCTTTGCAGACAGCTTCAAGTGGAGAGCCAGCCGAGTACACTACAGGGTCTCAAAACGCTGTGCTTCTAAAAAAAAAAAAAAAGTAGTTGGATTTAAAAATGCGTTGACTGAAATTCATTTAAGATTAGACACTGCATGAATATTCTACACCATCCATCCATGCACTCATCTATCTGTTTTAGATGGACTCTTGAGTGACTGAATGTTTTGCCTAAGTCGTCGAATGTTGCTGGCCAGATGCCCTCTCATCCCCAATAGTAGAGATCCATGGCCGCGTTTTGCTTTGGTCTCCTTCCCTCCCCCCAGAATGTGGCTATTTTTCCCAGCCCGCGGGCGTGTATGTAGGTGTATGCCTAGACTGTGTTTACCAAAGTGTCCTTCTAGTTATCAGGCAGCGACATCCGCTCCACTGAAGGTTAAAGAATCGAAATGGTTTCATAGGTGTTCGGATGATTCCCCAGCATTAAGGAAAAGATAAGTGCCCTGATTGTCTTTATTTTCCCTTTATTTCCCCTCTGGATTCCTTTTGCACTTTGATCCTTAGCAAGAAGGGAAAGGGAAGAACTGCAGGCACTCCCCTCTCCTCCTTCCTTCCCCGCCTCTGTTCCTACCCAAACACGAACACATTCACCCACTCACATGCATGTACACCCAGCTAGTGCCTCCACCTTCTGTTCCCACTCCGAAGTGGATAGCGGCGGGGACGGGAGAGGAGAAAGTGCATATAGCATGTTTGGCCGCTCTTGTTTCTCCAGGTCTGGTGACAGGAGCCTTGGGGCATGGTAAATCTGGCTGCTGGGAACTCTGTCTGCTAAAGATACCCACGCTGAGGGCACAACTTACTCTATCAGTCAAGCTAGGCTTTCCATTTTGGTTCTCATAGATAGTTCTGGGGCAGCTTTATACTCCATATTCTTCAGATTTATTTTTTCAGCCTGTCTGTGGGGCAGAGGAAAAGAGGGCTTTAGGAAAGCACTGGCCATTTTATTCCAGCTCTTTCTGTAAAAACTCAACCTCTCTCTGTTTTCCCCCTCTCCCAGCTCTGCAGAAGGCAGAGTACAGCTTGCCTGAAAGCTCTACACAATTAAACTTTGGGCAAACTTTCACAGTGCTTACACTGAGACTGTTCCTCTTTCCACACACGATACCATATATCTAATGTATTTAATGCTTTATAGGAATTGGTGTTTCCCTCTGTGTGGGTTGTGCATTAATGCATGGGATATGATAAAGATATGCAACTCCTTTTATTAGTTGTCTTTATTTTAAAATTAAACCAATGGATCAGTCAGATTGAATATTTTATTAACTCCTAAATTATTCATCATTATGGGTTTGCTTTAAAAAATTCAATAACATGCATACAGTTGCAGCAATCACGTGACATCTTATGCAATCTGTCCCTCACTGCCTGCATGCAGTTTTGTGCCTGAAGTCTTTAAGCAAATGGCACTATCTAAAAATGTCTAGACATGTCCTAAATACTATGAATCATTGACATTGCATTTCTGTTTTTAATTAATGGTGATTTTTAGTTAATTCTACATAAGGATAAACTAATAACAGTCTTACTCCATATAATACTATATATTTATATAGTATTATCAATATTTACGCTGAAATAACAGGTTTCTGTTATTATTACACATTCCTGCCTTCATTTCCTAATTAGCATGACCACTAACTTTATACTTTAAAAATAAATACTAATTTCAGACTCAAGCTGAAATATTTAAAGATAATTTTGAAATGTTAAATTAAGAATATCTGAAAATGAAGTATACTGCTGTGGTAGTTTGTCACAGATGCAAAATCCGGCTATGCCTTACATTGCCATGGTACAATAAGTTTTTCCTTCCGTCCTGAAAAAGTTTTTCGGATTATTTCTCTAATGTTTTCATAGAATTAAAATGTATTTTGTTTTAAGATTATATGACTTTTGAAAAACACTTATAATAAAAATGATGGTGAAAACATTGAAGTGGTCTATTCTTCCTTATATGGTCTTGAAGTTGCAAAGATTTCCCCAAAGATGCAAATGTATTGCACTTCTGAACATTTCCTTAAATTAAAACTCTGTTGTATTTTTTAGCAAATATCTTCAGGTAAATGTTCATATAAACCATGTATTCAGATCTAAAAATGCTTTAAATAAATATTTTAATAAAGTTTGCTTTTCCTTCTGAATACATGTGATTTTTTCCTTCTTACAAAATTACAGCAACATAAAGGAATAAATTTACATGACTAAAATAAAATAGCATGATTACTCAATACCATTACAAAATATATTTCATAGTTTTTAACAGCTATATTAGTACTCAACTCTTAAATTCCTTGATTTTAAGATCAAGATTTTAATTAGGTTATTTATTCGTAGGTGTTTCATCCTTTGAAGAGTTTTAAATAATGCTATGGAGTGTATTTGTGTTTAATTTTTTAGAAACTCTCTCATTTGAATTTCCTTAAAGCCTAAGAAAGTAATTCTCATATTTGTTGTTTGCTGCACATTCGCAGGTGCAGGGGCTTTGAGTATGATTTATGATGTAGCAGTTTTATTGAATCCTTGCCAAAAAAAAAAAAAAAAAAAAGGTGCAGGCTTCAGAACTCAGTTCAAGCCAGAAGTAAATCATAATGAGAAGGTACTGAGTAAAAAATAGCAAATTTTACAAATATTTAATTAGTATGGCTTCTATCACAGCTAATCAGTTTACTCTTTTTATTTGCTAAGTAGTTTGAAAACTGGCATTAGTATGAAAAAAAAAAAAGGTAGAAAACCAAAGCCAAGCCACTCCTATTATTAAATTCTTATTTGTGTTTAAAAGAAGATGCTTAGCACATTTGTTCTTGTTTTTGTTCTTTTATCATAATCCATGTGATGATTACAATATTTTTGGGTTAGTCAAAGAAAATATGCATTTATGGACAAAGTCATATGGCTGCACAAATAAAGTAGAGCAACTATTAAAGTATTTCTCATGGCTTTCTTTGTAAGACTGATAGATATTACTTAAACTGAATAAATTAGGGCTTAACTGACACTAAAAATATCTATAAAATTCTTTAAATATTTGCTTTTAGAGAGTTGTTGAAGGGAACAATACTGGAATTAACCATGCCCTCACCAGCAGGTGTCAGGATATTCAATAGAGATCTTTTAAAGAAAGATGGAAAAAATAAAAACTAAAAAGAAGTAGAGAGTAAGTGCTAACTTACAAATTCCCATAAAATGACCTTCTATGAAACTGATGTATGAGTTTTCAGTGCTCCTAGAGAAGGAGAGGAAGGGTCTTGTAAGGAGCTAGTGCCTGTACCATAGAATTTTAAGTTGGAAAAAGAATTGCTGTGCCACAGACAACCAAGCTCACCCTTAGGTTTGAACCATTGTTTTCAGGTGTTTCCTGACTATAGTCCAAGGATGAACACATAAGTCTATCAGGTATTTGGTAAAAAAAAAAAAAAAAATTACGACTTAAATTTCTAGCATATTTTCTAACCTTACTCTCCATACCTACTCTTAAGGTTCCCCTATATTTTTGATGTCCCTCAATGCAAAGAGATGAGTGCTTATATTTGTTCTTTTCTGTTGTGATGGTAAAATGTATTTCCTGGAAAGGACAAGTATTGGAATAACATAAGTCGTGTAACCAAAAGAGACTAAATGTGATGTGAGAAATAAATCTTTGTTATTATCAATTTTAGGCAGTTATTAATCCATATATGCTAAATATAGATTATATATGTGCATATTGTGTACCAGACTCTATCAGTGACTTGAAGTCGTTTTTTTAAATTGACTCTTATCAACATTACTTCTCACATCCATATCTGCTGATATAACCCTTAGTGGTATATTTACATTTACAATCTTGCTAGCAGTTTTTTTTTTTTTTTCTTTGATCAGGGACTGGACACAGGGGCACTTAACCACTGAGCCATATCCCCAGCCCTTTGTTGTGTATGTATGTATGTATTTATTTATTATTTCGAGGGAGAGTCTTGCTAAGTTCCTTAGAACCTCACCCAGTTGCTGAGGCTGGCTTTGAACTTGTGATCCATCTGTCTCAGCCTCCTAAACCCCTGGTATTACAGGCATGAGGCAATGCATACAGCTCTGGTTATAACATAGTCACTGATGTACCAAATGACCTGTTTCCAGTGGCATCCTGTCTGTGTTAAAAGTCTTCCTGAACTTAAAAACAAAAACAAAACCCCTCTCTCTTTTTCCTTCTTCCATTTTCTTGCTAGTTAGCAACTAGAGCACATTCACTATAAAGCTGTATGGTATTCTGTTGTCATTATTCAAAGCTTGCAAATCTACAAAACACTGTCAAATCTGCACTTTTTTCTTTTTGGTAGAAAAAATGAAGATTATCATTTAAAGCCCACCTACTAAATTCAGAGATTTATAAATGAAAATAAATTGGAATTGGAACTAAGGAGCAACTCGAAGTTTTACACCTTGATTTTATCAAATTGCCCTAACTAAAGTTATCAACTGAGTAGTAATTTATCTTCACCGTTCAGTGTAGAAATCACTTGCCTCGCAACTTCATCCATATAACACACAGCTGAGAATCTAGAAGAAAGTATCAAAAACTCCTGACCACCTAAAATAGATGTCACATTTAGGCTTTCGATTATTCATTGTACAATAGTCTATTTATCTTGGCTTTCACAGTTTTGCATTGTCTGTAACCTGTATCCAGGAAATTAAAGGTATATGATATAATAGGTCAGGCTTAATTGGAACAATAAAACATGCCAGCTGTTAGATGAAGAGAACAGTAATACTTTTCAGTGTAAGAAACTGGGGACATTTAGGGTGTGTGTGGTGGAGGTTGTACAGACTTCAAGGTATCCCTCTATGAGAGAACAGTATAGTAATTGATACAAATATTGCTCTTGCATCCTAGAGAAACACTATCTGCAATATGTTCATCATGTTTCAGTACCAAGGCAATGATATTATTGAGAAGAGATTTTATCAAAAATATTTAAGCTTGTAAACCTGTTTTATGATGAAAGAGTTAGAAATCTGAGAAATTAATTTTTAGCCACTTGGCCCATCATGCCAGTGAAGACAGCATACATTTTTTTTTACTCTAAGTTATGAAATGAAGGTATTATGAGACATAGTATTTAGCATCTAGAAAAGAGGTACACCTCAGAAATCATATAAGATACATGCAATTATTTGGTTATATTTTAGAAGAGAATACTGCTATTTTGGTTTTTAATATGCATTATTGCATTGATTGTAACTGTAAGATTTGTTCAACAGAAGATTTATGGTGCATGAGGTAGAATGGAAGATTTATGTTCAAGAAACTAGGTGAAGGTGTTTTAAGCACTAAAGCACTTTAGAATGTGATTGTTACTATGGCGAAAGAAGATTTACTTGGCTTTACTTTTTCTCTTTTCTAAAACCAATCTGTATCAAACCGATTCATCTATTTTAAAGTAATTTAATATGATATAATATTTCATAAATCCAACTCTCGTGTTAGATGATAATGTGCTTGATGTAAAGGTAATCTTTAAATGGGTTTAGCCCACCATGCATTCCTTAGGGTTTATGCGTGACATTTGACAAAGTAGTTTATTTTGAAAATGCAAAAATAATCCTTTAAGTCCCTTGACTTAGGTCTGGATGACCATTTAGAGTCTACTGACACCAGAGGTTAGCTGAGGTAACCTGGGCTCATGACCCTTCAGCAGACAAATCCAGAACAGTCAATTGGGCACATTGGAGAATGTTTTTATTTGAAATAAAACAAACAAATGTGAACCTCTAATTTACAACAACCTTCCACCTGCAGCTATACTTTTTGCTTGTCCTGACATCCATGTTACCCTCTCCCATCACATTTTTCTAAGTGTACATGTACTCTAATTTTATGCACATCACTTTTCTGCTTGTGCATTTATCTTTTTCTTCCTATGGTTTAACTTATATATTCTAAACCCTAACATTTTGGAATTTTTTATACATAAAAACAAAAACCAAATTACCATCCATAAGGCTTTGATATTTATATTTCAAGTTCTTGTTTAATATTTTTTGCTTTTTACAGAGGCAGGGCTTAACATAGTGCTGGGCAAAACAAACAACAAAACCAAACAACAGTAGTAAAAATCCAAACAATGAATATATGCTGAACTTAGTGGAACAATCCACCCCCTTCACACACATGAGTGAGTGTTGCTTAGGAAGTACTTGCACATTTTAAACAGCAGTGTGATATATATATATATATATATATATATATATATATATATATATATATATATATACACACACACATACATAAATAGGTCAAAAGCAGTTTCAGGAACTTTAAAAGCTTTGTTTCTCACTCTCTTACATAACCATTTCTTACTCTCTGTGTTGTAGAGTGAACCTACTTTGAAAGCACTCCTAAATGCTTCTGCGAGACTATTGATAAATATGTAATGTAGAATATAGAGTGCTTTTTGTTTGTCACGAATCTTCAATTAAGAGAAAAGCTTCTTTTCAATGATAGATTCCTTTGTTAGATACAAGGTTCTGACACTTCTGCCTAACTTTAATTTTGACTTAAAAACAATGGTTTTTTTGCATAATCCTGTTTCTCTTTTCTTTCTTTCCTTTACTTGAAGCCTGACATCATGTCAGCATAAATGTCTTGATAGACAAATTAAAAGAGACTTTCATTCTGATAGCTTTCTTAAGTACAGCAAATAAGTCTAACTTGTACTAAGTACATACTGTATGTTTCACTGTTCTCATTATGATCTCTAGTTCTACTACACAGGTACTATTATGATTGACAAGTGAATGAGAAAATGGAGATACAGAGATGTTTAATGATTTTCATGATAATAACTTTCAGAGCTACAAAGTAGCTTATACATTAGAATCAAATTTGAATCCAGAGTCTCCCCTTTTACATACTAAATGATACTGTCTCCAGTAGTGAAACATCCTGTATATAATGGAGAGACCTTGTTAAATGTTAATATTGTGAAACATACAAATCACATTCATTCATTATTTAACTAGTAATTATTTTGGAAGGGGAAATCATTTGAATTCTTAAATTATTTGAAATTCAAAATTTAAGTTGATAAGGTGTCTTAGCATTTTTCACATTCAGAAATGAAAGAATATGCTGATTTTATTCAACAAAACATGGTGTGTCTGTCAGAATGCATCACTAGTGAGAATACTGAGGGAGATAGAAGAGGTGCACTTGGGGAGTGATTTGAAGCAAATTTTCCTTAAAATCTTTTAACAAGATTTTTATCATGTATTTTGGCATTTTAGGATTTGGCCATTCTAAATTTTTCCATTGCTATTCAGTAAGGTGTGTAGGAGCATGGTTTCTCTGCAATTTTCAGTTACATAATATAATATACAGTGATTTTAGAGGTTAACAAAGTTTTTATGTCTGCTAGCTTAATGAAAGAATTTAATTTGCTTTGTATTCCATCCTCATTTAATTTTATTTCCATATAAACTCATAAGAAATATTAACCAAACAAAGGCACCAAATAGTCTCAAACCACATCAAGTAGAATATTATGCTTTCTAGTTTATTTAAACTATTTAAACAAAACTGAAGTTTTTCTTAAAAAGCAAACTAATAACTTTAAATATTTTACAAAATAATGAAAATCATATCATCTACATGACTTCATCCTCGTTAATCTCCTCTTCCATGCATTAGTAGCTAAGAGTTGAAATGGACCTCAGTGTGCTTCATTGGGTATATCCCTTAAAATAATAAAATGATAGTAAAAAATTGAGAAGTATCTTGCACCTCTGTTTTAGGGAACACAAGAAGAGAAGGTGTTCTTAATATGATTTTACAGATAAGGAACCTGAGATTCAAAACAGACACACACTCTGGAGTTTAAAGAGCTCATAGAGTCTGAATCTGGATCTACATGTTCTCGTTTCAAACATTTTTTACTCCTTTTTGCTATGATGCTTTGCTTGACATAATTATAAGTTATACTTTTTTTTCAATTCTTGAAGTCACGAGATGAAGAGGATGGATTAGAATACTAGTTGTTTTTTCAAAAATGATTCCAAAGAGCTTCTTTATCTAACATTAACACTTTCTTTCTGACCACTGGCATATAAGCCTTCCTTTTCTTCTTGGATCCCATTATTAACCTTCATGACATCCTTCACTTCTGACTTCAGAGCCTTGTTCCCTTAAAATTTGATGCTTCCGGCTTTTTAACGTCCTGATATAAATTTCCTGGAAATTCCCAACACTAATGATTCCCTCCCCTATTTCCTTCTGGCAGTATTATTCATTGGAATTTCTGATCACATGAAATTACTCAGCTATAAGTACTTTAAGTACTTCGAATGTCTCAGATATTCCACCTCTTACTAGAATTTTCTGTCTTTTATTTTTCCTTACCCTTCATTCTCAACTGAATCCATTTGTGGTCACTACTCTGATTTCCAGTCATTACTACTTCTTTTTTTTTTTTTTTTTTTTTTATCTCCTTTCTAGTCTCTGTAGTTGACCATGTATGGATTTATCCATTATTTTTATCCATTTTTGTTGTTGTTCAATGCCCAAATGACTTCTCTATTTCTGCCTTATTAAAGCCCAAACTCAGGTACTTTCCAAAATTCTTTTTCCTGTTCCTGACACTAAGATAATTGGTGTTCTATCAAAGACAGAGAATCCATAGATTGGAAGTCCTAATGGGGCTGGACTGAAAGGTTGAATTTAGTACTTTAGGAAGTGGCAGTCTGACATTATGGAGCTGTTGCTTTATAATTGTAATTTTGGCAATATAAATTGGGCTGTATCACTGTAGGAATTATGGCTGAGGAAGGGTAGACGGTAAAATGATTACAACAAAAGAGTCAAGACACTGGATGACCAGATGTTGGGAAAATCATCAATGTGAGTATTAAAATCTCTCTCACACACCCACACCCACACCCAACAACAATAACAACAAAAACAAAACAAAAACCAAAACATGCCAGGAGAAGTGTTGTAGAGGAATGCTGAACTAGGAATAGAAACCTCGAAGAGTTAAGGGGATGGGGTACTGAAATCAGGGGTCATTATTTTAAGCAGGCATATGGGGAGTAGAGAAATATGACATAAATTAGACGTGGGTGTTTTTGAGAGGAAGGAGGAAGAATGTTCTGGAAATGACACCCATTGAAGAACAGGGACTTAGCATCACAATTTCAAATCTAGAGATTAAGAGAGAGAAAACAGTATCCAGTTCAGAAGGCTGCAGGACAAAAGAGTGACCTGGAGGAGAGATGGTCCCATTAGAGCCCGATGACTGACAGAGCCTTGTCCCAGGCACTCTTCTCTTTCATAGTCCTTGTCCTACAGACTGTGACACATCAAACTCATAATAATGGTTGATAAATCTTAACTTACAGTGACGCATTGTATGTTCTCATACAGCAGCTCTTTTAAACTTCATAACAACCTAATGGGGTGTTATCCCCATGGACAGGGGAGGATTCAGACTAAGAATAGGATACATTATCAGCACTAAAAACTAGGTCTTATAGATCCAAATCCAGGAATATTTTCATTGTAGCACAATTAGAGAAAAAAGCCCCAAATCCACAGAAGGATCCCTTCTAAATTTAAAGCTCAGCTGGGGGATAGGAAGGTTTCTGCAGTTCTGCCCTGACCTACTTTATCCCATTTAGATGGGCCTCTATGTACTTTGAGGTCAGCATAGTTACTGGGGACTGAGAACGTCTAATATGTTAGATAAGTGGCCCTAATTCTTGCCTGTTTTGGATCATTTGTCCAAATGGTTCTTACTGAAAAACAATTAACATCATTGCCAAGGACATATATATTTCCTTTTTAATATACTCATAACTGTGTAACCTTGTATACATGATTTCTTTTCCTCAAATTTACATTTTAAATATTTGTAAACCGTAATGTTTCTTCTTTAGTTTTTGACATGCTGAAGTTGTATACATTTTTTTTTCCTTTAATCTGTCCTTGTAAACCATTCCTTTCATCATTTGAGTTGTTTCGCTTGGCATCCATCCAAGTAGCCTACATATTTATTCCACAGGCTTGCCAAAATTCAACAGAGAATTCCAGGGATGTGCTTCCTTAAAATATTCCTACATACATTAATGTGTATGTGTGGGTGGGTGGGTGTGTGTGTTTTAATTTTGAAACTACATGTCTTAATTTGTTTCTTTAATTTTACTTATTGGATCATTCCTTGCTAAATAATGCATAGGTAGGCCATGCTTTTATTCATAATTTTATTTTACACTTGGCTTCAAAGGAATTTTACTTAAAGTTTTGGCATTCTGTATTTAGCATATTTGTTGTTACTATTATATGATGCATGCTTTCCCACCATAGATCTTCATTTCCTGCAAATGGCATTATGCTATTTATTGGTATTTTTATGTCATGAACATATCTGCTAAATAAAAAAAAAAACGCAGTGTGCATATACCGTCATTAACTTTTTATTTCATAGTTATTCTTTCTTGAGGTCTTCCAAGTATTCATAATCTTCTGGAAACTGAAATTTATCTATTTCTATATGATTTTTTTCTATTTCTGTATCGATTTCTAACTATCTCACATATGTTCCCATTTCTCTCCTCCAAGCTCATTCCTCAGCTTAAACTGCAAAACCTCAGAGAATCTCTCTCTGATTGTCTTCCCTAAGTAATGTACACTTTAACAGAAGTGTGTGCACGCATGCACACATGTGCACACACACATGTATACACAACCATATACCCCTTGCTATTATTCTCTAGCAGTCTATTGTTTTAAAAAGAATGAGCACCTATACATTGTTAGTAGGCCTGAAAACTAGTATACTCACTATGGAAATCAGAATAGAGATTCCTCAAAAAAACTGAAAATGTAGCCACCATGTGACCTAGCTGTTCCATTCCTCAATATTTATCCAAAAGAACTGAAATCAGTATAGTATAGTGATATATGCATTCCTGTCTTAATGTAGCTCAATTCACAATAGTTAAGGTATGGAAACAGCCTAGGTTCTCATCAACAGATGAATTGATGAAAAAAATGTATATACACACAATGGAGTTCTACTCAACCATAAGGAGAAATTATATCATTTGCTGGTAAATAGATAGAACTGGATGGACAACATTATGCTAAGTGAAATAAGCCATATTCACAAAGTCAACAGTCCAATGTAGAAGGTTGAAAGAAAAAAGGAGAAGATTTCAAAAAAAATAGAAATGAAGTCTGTAGATCAGGGGGAGGAGGAAGGAAGGGAAAGGAAAGAACAGGGGAATAAAATTGGCCATATTTTAGATATATATATATATAATATATATAGTATATATATAGTATATATATATAATCACTGATATGTATATCAGTGATTTTCACTTTTATGTAAAATTATAATTCACCAATAAAAAGTATATATGTGCATAAAGAAATAGAAGGAAGACTAGAAGAGTAGCAAAATGGAAATGGAGACAGGAAAGAGAGGAGGGGAAAGGGAAGTACTAGAGAATGTAGTGAAACAAATTATATTATGTGCATATATGAATATGTCACAATGAGCCCCACCACTATGTAGAATTATAATGCACTAATAAAAACACAAAAAGAAAAAAATTGAATATTTTTCAAAACTTTTAGTTATATTCACTTTTAATTTGCTTGTTTATTTTCTATTGTGTGTTCAGTAGACCATATGCTTTGTAAGGGCAGAAAGAATAATTTGTGTCATAATGAATATCTAGCTGGAAACATGTTGCTACTAGTAGGCACTCAGTATTTGTTTGCTTAATTTATGTATGCATGCTTAAGGGAGAAGCAACCATGTTCATATATAAAAGTGCGCGCAGGCACACACACACAAACACACATTCTGGTTAAAAAGCATGTTCCTTTGATAGATCTCTTTACTTATTTAACAAGTCCTTATCTATTTGAGGCACTGATGCATTGACTTGTGGATCATAGTACAAGAAACACATTTTTAAAAAGCAATATGTGCTTTAGTAGTGGCAGGCTACAAGAGCAGAGTAAATACATGGTCTAATGTTTCCCTAGCCATCTCATTTATGAACATTTTATAAGGAAGATTTAGGTTTTATCTTAAAGTATCAAATTTGAATAAAATAGTTGTATGTGGAAGATAAACAACATGCTTTAAAATGTCATTTTATTACTAGAGTCAACAAGAAAAGTATGTACAACATAATCAAAGCACTTGGTGGTGTTTTAGATTGTCAGGTGGAAGAGCTGCAGGTAGTGTTTTGATCTGCTAATTGACCCAATGCCCGACAATCACTCCATAAGCTCCACCAGCAATAACTTTCCTCTGGCCATGACTTCTCCCTGCATCCTCTGGCCCACCATGAACTCACACCTGCTAAACACAGAAGTTCTTGGCAGAGGAGAGAAGACAACACCTGAAACTGTGAATGCCCAGGAATGGAAAGCCCTGGAAAAAGCACTATTTAGAGCTGTGTGTGTAATGACATCTGTATGTCACCACACACTGCTGATTATTCCCCTGTAGGCAACTATATTCTTTCCTTCTTTAAAAGCTCCTGTGGTTCCAACACAATTTATGTGCTTTGTGACTCCAGGAATTCTGAGATTTCCACACCTACTCTGAAAATTCTAAAAGGACATTTCTTTCTGGAAAAGTCTGTAAAGGAAAAGGATTATAGAGTAAAACCCATGAAATCTAATGCTTCTTTTTTTTTTTTTTTTTTTTTTTTAATGTGACAAGAAAAAAACTTTGGAAGTCCTTTTTTAAAAAAATTTATTTATTTATTTTTTTAAATTTGGAGATGGACAATTAATTCCTTATTTTTTTCTTTAAAGTTTTAATATTTTTAACCGATAGGTATATACTCATTGGACAAAAGTTATAATGCTGACATCTGCTATCTGTATGTTAAGTAATTAATAAATAAATAAAACTGTATTGTTTAAATAAATATTTCTAAACAATATGCTTAATAATAAAATGGGTCATATCATAATAGATTATTTTAAAAATTCTTATGGTGTTAAATTATATGTAACATAGGATTACTATATTAACCCTGTTTGGGTAAATAGTTTCTTGGTGTTAAATATATTCATAATGCTGTATTTACATCACCACCATCTGTCTTCATATCTATTTTCATCTTGTGAACTGAAATTTTATACCTATTGAACAATACCTTCCCATTTTTTTCCTTCTCCTAAGCCCCTGGCAGCCATCCTTCCACATTCTAGCTCTATGGTTTTGACTTCTCTAAGTACTACATATATGTGAAATCAGAGTTTTGGTCTGTTTATGGCACCTTACTTTACTTAGCATTATGTCCTCAAGGTTAATTCATGTTATAGCATTGTTAAAAGTACCATTTTAAGATGGAACAGACTTTCATTGTATGAATATCCCATGTTTTTCTTGTCAATTCATACATTCTTGGACTTTTGGTTTCCTTCCAAGTTTTACCTATTGTGAATTGCACTGCTATAAACTTGACTTTGTAAGTATCTCTCAGAGACCATATTTCTTATTCCTATGGTATATACTCAGAGTTCTGAGCCTTATACTAATTATGTTTTTAATATTTTGGAAATTAAAAATGAAGTTTAGCATTATACATATAGCAGGTTTATCGTTTTACATTTCCACCAGCAGTAAAGAAGTTTACTAATTTTTCTACATCTTCTACAGCACTTATTTTTTTGTTTTGATTTTAGCAAGACAGAGAAATGAACAAATTGCAATTCACACTTAATGGGTGTGAAGACATATTATCTCATTTTAATCATTTTAATTGTGATTTGCATTTTCCTGATTATTAGTGATGCTAAGCTTTTTTTTTTCCCCCTCTACTTATTGGTAGTTTGTGTTTCTTCTATGGAGAAATCTCTGTTCAAATTCTTCTTCCATTTTTTGAAATAATGTCATATTTTTTTCATATTTTCACTTTTTTAAGTGAAAAAAAAATTATTTTTATATGGTGCTGAGGATAGAACCCACATCAAAACACATGCTAGGCAAGCACTCCACCACTGAGGCACAACAACTGCCTATTCTTTGTCCATTTTTAAATCAGGTTTGTCTTTTGTTGCTGAGTTCTAGGAATTAGAGATAAGTTAAGTAAATTTTTTGTCATTCTTTGGGTTGCCTTTTTATTTTATGGAGAGTATATTTTTATTCACAATTTTTATGTTAAGTACTAATCCATGGTGTACATGCACCACATTTTTAATATGTTATAAAGATATCCAGTTCACTGGTTGATAAATGTTTTGGCTGTTTCCATTTCTTGGTAATTTGTGAATAGTGCTTCAGTGAACAAGGAAGTGCAGATATCTTCAACATTCTGATTTCAGTTCCTCTGGATATATACCCAGTAGTGAGATTTCTGGATCACATGTTAGTTCTATATATTTTTTTATTTTTTAGGAACCTTTAAGTTGTTTTTCTACAATTGTTGTACTCATTTATATTCCCACCAAAATTATGCAAGGGTTCCGTTTTCTCCACATTCTCCCCTATACTTGTTGTCTTCAGTCTTTTTGATAATAGTCATTCTTACTGGGTTGAAGTGATATCTCATTTTTCTTTGGCTTGCATTTCCCTGATGATTAGTGATTTTGAGTATGATTGTATGTACCTATTGAACATTTGTACCTCTTCTTTTGAGAAATGTCAATTTAGATCAATTGCCCATTTTTTTTAATTTTTATTTTTTTAATTTTTATTTTAATTTTTTTAGTTTTGGAGTTCCTTATATATTCTGAATATCAACTTCTTTACAGATGTATGGTTTGCAAATATTTTCTTCCATTCTGTATATTGTTTCTGTACTCTTGATGGTTTGCTTTAATATGCTGAAAATTTTTAATTGGATATAATTCGGTTTACCTATATTTAGTTTCATATTCTATGCTTTGGGCGCCTTGATGAAAAATATCCTTGCTTATTCCTATGTCCTGAAGCATTTTTACCTTTTTTTTTCCTGGTGTTTTCATTGTTTCACCTCTTACATATAATTCCTTAATCCATTTAAAGCTGAGGTTTTTAACTGGTAAGAAATGGGAGTGTAGTTTCATTTTTGCTTGCAGATATCTAATTTTCTTAGTATTGATAAGACTGTCCTTTCTTCAATGCATGTTTCTTACCAAAATTGTTGAAAATCAGTTGCTGTAAGTGTGTAAGTTTACTTGTAGGCCTTTTATTCCATTCTATTTGTCTTTGTGAATGTTTTGATGCCAGTGCCTTTCTGTTTTGATTACCACAGATTTTTAGTATGTTTTGAAGTTGGGTGATGTAATGCTTTTGTTTTGTTCTTTTTGCTTAATATGATTTTGTCTATTTGGATTTTTTGTGTTTATAGGTAAGTCTTGAAATTTGATTTTCCTGGTTGTTTGAAGAATACCATTGGTATTTTGATAGGGATTGCATTGAAAGTGTAAATAATTATGGGTATTTGTGGATATTTTAATAATATTGATGCTGCCAATCCATGAGCATATATCCTTTTTCATTTTTCTTATCAATATTATATAATTTTCACTGTAGATATATTTTGCTTGTTTGTTTAAATTATTCCTAGCTAGTCTTCTATTTTAAATGGGATTGCTTTCTTGACATCTTTTTCAAGTAGTTCATTACTGGCACATAGCAATATTGCTGATCTTTGTATATCGCTTTTGTATTCTACAAGTTTGCTAAACTCATTCATCAGTTCTCATACCCTTTAGGTGGAAATTTTGGGATTTTCAATGTTGAAAATTATGTTGTCTGAAAACTGATAATTTGTCTTATTTTCCAATTTGGATGCCCTTTATTTCTTTTTCTTGCCTGATAGCTGTGGCTAGGACATGCAAAGCTATGTTGAATAAAAGTGATGAAAGTTAGCTTCCTTTTTCTGGTGATTACTTTAAAAACAAGTATATTTGGAAGTCAAATTTGCAAAAAATTAAACAAAATAAAAACAAAATTGTTGCTAAAATAAACGTGTCTGTTCTTTATTAAGTGACATTTGTCAACTAGAAGTAGTATTTCTTTATTATTGCTGAGGCACTTATTTATTTTGCTCTGCATTCCTTGCAGATTGAGGAGTTTTTGAAATATTAAATTGTTATTACTTGAAACAGCTTTGTAGTACACTGACATAGGGTTGGAGGTTTCAGCTTTCTCATTTAACATTAATTGGGAATATACTATAAATTAAGTATTTTGATTTGGTGATAATAAGAGACATGAAGGAATCTTTTGGGATTGTGAAGTTAATTACTATAAACAAAACTTAAAAAATGAACCCAGGCATTGGCACATACTAATTTAAACAGTGACTTCTTAGATTGTTTATGTGGGTATATCAATGTGGTGTCATACATTTTAGTATGCAACTGAATTACATAAAACCATATTTAGGTAACTGGGCAATATTAGCATAAACAATCACTCTAGTATTTAGTAGTAAGAATTCATACTTTTGTATTGTGCCTTGAATCAGCCATTTTATTTGATTTGAGAACTTTAGAAAGACACTGACCATGAGGAAAATACAACTTAAAAATTTAGAGCTTATTCAGATAGTTCAACCATTCCCTGACTCCTACAAAAGAAAATTATAGAAAGATGAATTCTTGAACAATTTGGTTATACTCTAGGAATTTAAACACCATTCTTTCTTTTGTTGGAGGGGTAACAGTGGTGTGTAATAAAGCCTATAATATTGTTGTGTACCTTTGAATCTGCCATTCAAGAAATTAAAGTAAAAAAATCTGTTAAAACATGTTTATGGTTAAAACTCAGTTCCTCTAGCATTACTGCTCCTGTAGAAAGCTGGCTTATAAGTATTGTGTATCAAGTTAACTTTGCTGTGTGTTTACATCAGCTTCTTGTTGTAGGATAAGTTACTCAGACACAGCTATGAAAACAATGTGTGTAGAAAACTCCTACATAGCTAAAGGGTATTTATGATTTCCAATTTAGCTCATTAGACTCTAATTTTGGTAAGATCTAAGTTGATTTCTTTGACTCATTAATCAAAGATTTTCATTAAAATCGCTGATATATCTGCAGTAATAAAAGTGCTACTATAAAAATTTTAGGGGGAATAATTAATGTAAAACAAAATTTTGTAAGGAAAAATTTAATTTTTATCACAATAACATTTTAAAGTTGTATGGACCTGCATGACCACTACCCAAAACAAGATGTAGAATTCTTATATAATCCTAGAATGTTCTCCTGTGTCATTCCAAACAAATTTCACTTTTGTATTTACTATCCGCATTTTTTTAATATTTATTTTTTAGTTGTAGTTGGATACAATATATTTATTTTATTTATTTATTTTTATGTGGTGCTGAGGATCAAACCCAGGGCCTTGCCCGTGTTAGGCGAGCGCTCTACCACTGAGCCACAGCCCCAGCCCTCTCCATTTGTTTTGTATTCAATTTCTACCACCTAGATTAAGGTTACCTAGTTTTGGACACCATATTCATGTTTTAATATTGTATGTGCCTGTGCATTTCATTCTAGAGTCATTCACTGAACTCAGTGGCGTTAGTATTCATCCTTGTTCAACATGTCATGAGTACACACCTTCTTTTTACTGTAATAATATTCCTTGTTAATATATCACAATTTGTTCTTCTGTTCTTTGGTTGACAGACATTTGAGTTGTTTTCAGTTTTGAGCTATTATGAATAATCTAAAAGTTTTATAGAAGATATTTTTTTTTCTTTCTTAACAGACCCGTGATTTCATTTCTCATTTCTCTTGTGGGGATACTTAAGAACAAAATTGCAGAATCATTGGTAGTTTAATTTGGAGAAAATCTCAACACAACTCCAATATGATTGTATAATTTGTTCTCCTTAAAATGTCTTATCCCACATCCTCACCAAAATTTGTGGCTGTCAACAAATTTTGTTGCTTTTGATTTTAGCTCTTCTAGTGGCTGTAAAATCGTATTTCACCATATTTTTAATTTGTGTTTCCTAATCACTAAGTATTTCGACCACATTGTCATGAGTTTATTGGCCATTCATATGTCACCTCTTTAGTGAAGTGTCCAATATTTTTGTGTATTTAAAAATTTATATGCTGGATTCCATACATATTTTGGATATAAGTCCATTGTTTGATACATGTTAGAAATACCCCAGTCTGTTTCATGATGTTGAATTTTTTAATATCTTTTGTTGTTGTTGTTACCAGGGGATTGAACTAGGGGCTCTTAACCACGGAGCTACATCCGAACAACTTATGGCCTCGCCAAGTTGGAGAGGCTGGACTTGAACTTTCCTCAGCCTCCAGAGTCCCTGTGATTACAAGCATGCACCATCACACCTCGCTCTTGATGTCTTTTGATGAAGGATGCTACTTTGATGAAATGTATTTTATCATCATTTTCCTTTCACAGTAACATACTTTTGGTGCCTGACAAAGTCTTCTTCTGTCCCAATATTACAAATATATTTTCTCATTTTTCTTCTAGTAATCCTGCGTTTTTTCTTTTTTAATTCTATAATTATTCTCAAATTATTTTTTGTATATGTCATGAAATTTAGGTTTTCTTTTTCAGAGGAAGATTTAGTTGGCCTAACCATTTTTTAAAACTTTCTTTATCCATTGAATTGTTGGAATGTTGTGGTGTCTTGGTTGTATATATTCTATGGCTTTAATCTGATTTCTAGCTTACACCTATAACATCCTTTGACTTCAAGTTTTCATGAGGTTTGAATTTAGGAAATATGGTTCCTCCAAACTTATTCTATTTTAAATAACACATATTTTCAAAATTCCTTGGAGTCAACTTGTCAATCTCTTTTATAATGTATTTTTTTAAATATGACAGCAGAATGCATTCCAATTTTTTATTATATAGAGCACAATTTTTCATATCTCTGGTTGTATACATAGTGTATGCACACCAATTTGTGTCTTCATACATGTACTTTGGATAGTAATGATCATCACATTCCACCATCATTGATTACCCCATGCTCTCTCCCTTCCCCTCCAACCTCTCTACCCTATCTAGAGTTCATCTATTCCTCCCATGCTCTGGCTCCCTAACCCCCTATGAATCAATCTCCTTATAGCAAAGAGAACATTCGGCATTTGGTTTTTTGGGATTGTCTGACTTCACTTAGCATTGTCTTCTCTAACTCCATCCATTTACCTGAAAATGCCATGACTTTATTCTCTTTTATTGCTGAGTAATATCCCATTGTGTATATACTTTTGGTGCCTGACAAAGTCTTCTTCTGTTGTTTGTCTGCATAATAGCTGCCATTCTGACTGGAGTGAGATGAAATCTTAGAGTAGTTTTGATTTGCATTTCTGTAATTGCTAGTGATGATGAACATTTTTCATGAATTTGTTGATTGATTTACATGCAATGGAGAAAAGATAGCCTATTCAACAAATGGTGCTGTGAAAACTGGAAATCCATATGCAACAAAATGAAATTGAACCCCTATCTCTCACCATGCACAAAACTCAGCTATAAATGGATCAAGGACTTAGGAATACAACCAGAGACCTTGCATCTAATAGAAGAAACAGTAGTCTCCATCATGTGAGAATAAGTCCCAACTTTCTTAATAAGACTCCTGTGGTACAAGAATTAAAATCAAGAATCAATAAATGGGATAGACTCAAATAAAAAGCTTCTTCTCAGCAAAAGAAACAACCTGTGATATGAATAGAGAGTCTATATCTTGGAAGCAAATCTTTACCCCTCACACATCAGATAGAGCTCTTTTTACTGGGGTATAATAAAGAACTCAAAAAGCCAAGCACCAAAAAATGAAATAATAATAATAACCCAGTCAATAAATGGGCCAAGGACCTGAAGAGACACTTCTCTTTTCAATTTCTTCAAAAAATCTTCCTGGGATTTTTGATATACAGTTCTATTAAATTTATAGATAGCTTTGATGGAAATGAATATATTATTATCTTCAAATCCACTAAGACCTGTCTGTTCATTTAAATGTGTGTATAAATTGTTATTTAAAAGTACCATTTTCTTTTATTTTTGTAGAATATTTTGTTTTATAGGATATAAACATTTTTACTTTGATTTTATCATTACTCATTCTTTGCCTTGTTCTGAAACAGGAATTGAGTATAAAATAATAGAGAATTTTTAGCACTTTGGTATGTTTTACAGATGTTAGAAAAACATTTCAGATATAATATATATTTGAAAGACAAATTGAGTTTCCACAAAACCATTTTATTAGTATTTTTATAACATGAGAGACAGTGCTATTAGAATAAAATAGACAATTCAATTACATTATAGTAAAATATGCAAGTTTCCAGAAAAATAAAGATTCATAACAATCTGGTCTATTGAAACTTGAAATAACAGAACTTTAAAAAACATTGGTATGCAGTTAAAGAATTAGAAAATTTTAGCATACCTTTGATCATTTCACTATTCTAAAAATACAGATTATACTTAACCATTTTGTATAGAGTTGTCACTCATGTATTTATGAAAATAGATAGTTACAGTATTCCTAGCTTTTTACAGAGTAATTAGCCTCATGGTGACAAGGAGATGTTCATTGTTGATCTTGCTTTAACAGCTTAAAAAATGTAACTGGGTTCTGTGGTGCATACCTGTAACCCAGTGACTTAGGAGGCTGAGACAGGAGGATCACAAAATAAAACAATGAAAATTCTGAAAATAAATAAAAAGGGCTGATAATGTAGTTCAGTGGTAAAGAGCTCTGGGTTCAATCCCCAGTAGCAAAAAGAAAAAAAAAAAAATCTTAAAATCTTAGAGAGGGCGGGGGGAGATAGGGAGGGGAAGAGAGAGAGACTTACATCTGAATGAACCAAGTCCAAAATAATGAGATTTTCTTTAAACAAGTTAGGAAAAAAACATCAATTGTTTGTCTTTTCTATTACTATTCATTTTGCAGTATTGACTTATAGATTTAGAACAAAGCTATATAGAGAGGCAAGATATACATTTCGGTGCTACTCATTTTGGGCGCCTTTTCAGCACATTAAAAATATTTAATATGTGAACATTCTGCCTTGATCATTTTAAGAAAAACAGTATCTAGAAGAATCATGTTTGTATAATTCTTAAGACATTTCTTAAGTAAATTATTTTTGCCATTTTTTTAAGATAATTAAGCCCTTTCCTGAGTTATTGGGAAAGATATTTCATTCTTCTTGCTTGAGAGGCCATTGTTAGTAATATATTTATACTAAATATTTCCACCAATGGTTTGGATATACCATATACAACTATAATGAAATAAAACAAAAAAATTCCTAAAAGACCCCTTGTATCCCTATCAACCTGTGATAAGATTTCTCTGATTTATGCCAAGTTCTCCTTTGAAATTCACATAGTTCTCTTCCTTTCAGTGTTTACTGAGGTTGTCATTTAGGTAATTACCATTCTAGAGGTTAAAAACTGACACAAGTGATGGCATTACTTATTCCTTCTCTACTAATCTAATAGGAAATGACTGATAAAGGGCATTCAATTTATCTACTCAATTTATATTAAGAGATGTTTCTGGAACATGAATTTATTCCCAGGCTTCAAACACCTTGGCCTTTAATTTGTCAAACTTCAGTGTTTAAGTAAATTAACTGGTTCTGATTAAATTAATTGAACTCAGGGAAGGCTGTGCAAAAGTTATTCCTATATTTCCTCTCATATTTCTGTAAGATCCAAACTACTGAAAAGCAATTAAATTCTGAATTACTCAGTTATCCCTGTAGTACCTGTTCTTTGACCTTGTAAGTCTCTTATTTTTTTTTTCCTCTTAACACACCCCCTGCATTTCCTTACTTTTCTTTTCAGAGAGCTTCATCTTGCCCCACTTTAACATATTCTTTAACACCCTTGATCCTTTGGGATCCTTTGGCCTTGAACCACATCCTCTTACTTGAGGCAAGGATGGTAGTAGTGGTATTCAGATGGTTTGGTCAGTGGACTGAAATCAATTCATTTCTTAGGTGTGAATTCAAAGGATACAGAATTTAGAAACAGTGTATCAGAATATGCACTTTTAATTCTATAATGGGAATTATATTCAAGGAGGATATATAAAACAGATGTCACATCTGGTCAGCTCATTCACTCCTTGATATTCATGGACTCAGAAGAGAGAAATTTAGTTGTATGAATTGAATATTTAATATTAGGAATTTAAAGTGGTCTGACCACAGTAGGGATCCACCTGCCCCAAAGTTGGTGCTGTAGTTCCTGTTGTTCTGATCAGTGGTTAGATGGGTTAGGTCAGCCTTTTTGCCTTCCAAATTCTGGTGCTTTGATTGCAGAACAACCTCTCTTTCTCATCTTGTTCATCCACGCAACATTTTATTCAACACATTCTTTAAATATGTTAATACATCTCTTTAGCTCCAAATCAACTCTAGCTGGCCTAGAAGTTAATTTTTTTATCTATTAAAATTTTATAATTTAACCATTAAATGTCAAATTTACTTTTCATATTTCCATCTTCTAAAGGGATCTACAACCTGTTTCAATTTGAAACCTCAGTATGTTTAAGCCATTGTAGAAGACTCTAATGTTGAAATTTAATGCTTGGGTTTGTTACCTATTTCAGAATAAGATTGCATTTTTTGAAATACAATTTACGCTTGTATGTTTAATGATAAACAATGCGTCACAAAAATTATTTTCTAATTAAATGCTTATCTGCATAAATTTTGTGCTAATTTGGGCACTAGAGATGCCGTTTATCCAAATTCTTGCTGTGTTGTGTATACCTAAATAATACTATAAAAGCAGAAATGTGTAGTAATGTTTTAATGAAATCAACTGGTTGATTTAAAAAAGTTGCTCCTTATATTTAAATCATCTTAGACTAAAACAATAAGCTATGAAATGTTAAGCTTGAATTGTGTGAAGGAGAGTGGCCATGATATTAAAATAGCATTTTGTAATAAAACATTCCAAGCTCCCTTATCTACATGACTGTTATCTTTCAAAGTAATTGTGCAGGTGTGCCTTTCTCTCTCTCTCTTTCTCTTTTTTAAGTGATATCACAATCAAATAATATTTGGAACTGCCTTTGAAAAATTGAGATAAAAATAAGTACTGTGTTTTCATGCCATAATTGACTTCAATCACAAAACATTTCTTCCACCTGCAGGTTTAGCTAGTTCAGTCAGAATGAGTTTTAAAGATGTTTTAAGCATCTTATACTTAAAAAAAATCGCATGTAACCTTGAATGACAACAAATTTTCACAACTTAAATTTCAGATATTATAGCACAATATCTGAAATAAATTCCAAAGGAGATCTTCCTCTTTCAGGGAAGCTTCTCTGTTAACTGGCATACATCCCCATGGTCTAGATAATTCACAATTATGAACAATACTTTTCTCTGGCCTTGTAGTTTATATATTTTTTATCAATAACTGCCTGATCTAGGTGTCAGGGGAAGAATAGATATATTGAATAGTTGGAGACAACCTTGTGCGTTTCTGAATTGCACAGTCTCCATTTATAAGTAGCCTTTAATCTCCAAACAATGAGGTTTCAAGGTATACCATAGATAATTATGGCTTGCACAGAATGTGGAGAATTCTTGTGATTAGTTTGTTTTCGGTGTTATGTCCTGTTTCCTCATGTTTACCGCCACTGACTCGGCAGCTGTGGAGGGGAAGAAATTGATGGAATACTCCACCATTGCTCCTACTGATTCACAGGAAAGTAAGAACCCAGTGGAAGTCCTGAGATGAAGAGGAGTTGAAAGGAGGTGCAGCTAAGATGGGAAGGGATGTTAGATTATTCTCTCAAGATCCCCAAAGCCTATAAATGGTGTTAGAAAATCAAACTCTGAATCACCACTATAAAAATCATTAAAAGATAATGAGTATTATTTGTTACATCCTAAGACTATATGGGACAGGAAATAACAGCCCATTATTTGATTGTGGTAGGCAGAAAAATGCTCCCCCAAAGATGTTCACGTCTTAATGATGTGGGCTTTGTACATGAGTCTGTGTCATTAAGTTAAAGCTTTTGAGAAGAGGAAACTATCCTAAGTTATCTAGTGGGCCCAATGTCACTAAAAGGATAGCTTTAAGTGTGAAAGAGGGAGGCTGCAACTTCAAAGAAGATATGAAGATAGAGCAATTAGAAGAATCATTGTAAAAAAGACTGGTCTGGCCATTGCTGGCTTTAAAAATGGAGAGTGGGCAGGAGTGAGGAATTCAGGGAGTCCTGAGCAGCTGGGGATGTAGGACTGCAGAAGAGAATTTTCCCTGGAGCCTCCGAGAGGAATACAGTTCTGCCGACACCTTGACACCTGATTTTAGACCAGTGATGTCCATTCTCTTGGTTTCTTGAACTGTAAGATAAATTCAGGCTATATTCAAGCCACTAAATTTGTGGCAATTTGTCAGCAGACCTAGGAAACTTAACACATTAATGGATGAGCATCTTACCCATTCACATCATCCTGGCCATTCCTTCCTTATAGCCATCTTGTTTACTGAATGTTGGTAGTAAGATAGTAAGATATCTTTACATGATTTTTTTCATGTGGTTGATTAAGGTTTTTAAAACATTAATGAAGTGAGTCCATCTGAAAGAATAACTGAATTAGATAACAATGTGTTTGAGCTTTGTTTATCAGTTCATTTAAAAGACATACTAGTGATGGTGAACTGGGTTATAATTTTCTCCCAAGGGTCAACTCCCTTTTCATAACCTTAATATAAAACTATACTTACCAATACTTCTGTAACTGTTTAATAAATGAATTTTTAAGTATGTGTATATAATTCCACAGTACTAAACTACTGCTGTGTTTAATATTGCTATGGATAAATGGACCATCTGCTCTGATTTGGAAGCATTTTTTTTTTCTTACAGAGATCTATATATCCATAGTATTCATTTTAAAGCAATTTGATGGGATATTTTTAATGAGGTACTTAAAATATAAGGCAAATACTAACTGTAAAATGATGTGAAATATCTGATAAGGAATTAAAAGTTGTTAAGATATGAAAATGATATAAGATATAAAATGCATGCCTAATTAAATATATCTTGGATGCACCTCAGCTACCCATATTTGGGATATTGTAACACATGCAAGAAAATAGAAAGTTAATTTTACTTTTAAAATTACTTTCCAATATTGTAATTATTTATCATCAATTGTTTAGATATTTTAAAAATTATTTTCAGCTGAGTCACGGGCATAGTTTCTTCTCCTCCTATTCCCCTAAATTGTCACCAAAGAAAGCAACCAGGTGGCTTCCTCCCCAATGTTACTGTGCACTCTGCCTATTCAGGTGAGCATCAACCCTTTCTGCCCAGTAAAGTTAAATCAAAGACCACAGGACATGGCTTCTATTGCATACATAGTGTGTTCTTGTTGACATATTGTATTTGGCCCTCCCTAGATCATAGATGATTTATGTATAAAGTTCTTATATACAAGCATTCATTATTTTCCACATGCCCAGAACTATAAGGTTTTGACAAGAAGGAAAAATATTTTAATAGTCATATTTTTACTAGTTTTTATCTTCTTACAATGTTTTTTCCTCTGTACATTAAGGATTATTTTCTGGCCAACTATCAGAGATAGTAAATGTTGAAAAATATAAAATAAATACAGCAATAGAATTTCAAACAAGAATGATAAAAATAGCAAAAAATAAAAGACTGTTCTTGGGATAACTAATAAAAAACCTACAAAATTGTTTTTCAAAATGACCCTTATGTTTGTACTGTCACTGTCATCACTGAAGTAAAGTATGTTTTATTTATTTTTTTTATAAATTAATAAAATCTTTTCTATCCCAGACTGCCAATTCTTGATTCTTTATTTTGAGTACTAGGGCAGTTATAGTCTAATTTTGCTAGGTATATGAGTAAATGAAATTAGTGCATAGTTTTTAGTTCAAGACAACTTGAAATCAGTCAAACTGATTTTTACTATGTATTAAGGTTTTTGTACTATTTAGTTATATTCATTTAAAATTCCTTCACCCTGAAATTAAATTATCTTTGGAAAATATCCGTCATGTAAACACATCCTATTTTACAGATGAGAAAGCTTTAACTTGGTTCATTTAACTTATGGACTCAAGATCACAAATTATACAAGTAGAAGTTTTTCCTTAGCACCCACCTCCCTGCTAGTGCTGATACTTGCTGGGAGGCACTAGTGTGGTCATGCTGGTTGGTCAACAAGAAACTGCCCTTACTTTTAATTGGTTGAAGCAGCTATTGTGATTGGTGCCCAAACTTGCCAGTGGTCACATTGACTATCACCTCTGAATCTATTGCCAATTGGAAGCATCCTACAGAAAATCTGTCTGACACAAAAGCCTACTATTCCTCCCTCTACTATGCTGTTGGTACAGTTCTCAGGGGAGTAAATGACAGGAAATTTACTTTTGATAGTTGAAATAAATAAATAAATACTATTTTTACCATTTTAATTTTCTTGTTTTAATTAGTTATACATGACAGTAGAATGCATTTATGCACTTTGATATATCATACATAGATGGGATATAATTTCTTGTTTTGATGAGAGTACATATTGTAGAATCTCATTGGTCATGCAGTCACTTATATACATAAAGTAATAATGCCTGTTTCGATCTACTGTCTTTCCTATCCCTACATCCCCTCCTCTACCCTCCCTTATCTACCCTCTACCTATTTTAAGGTAATGCTATTCTTCTCTAGTTCCCCCACTCTTATAATGAATTAACATCTGCATATTAGAGAAAACATTTGGCCTTTGGTTTTGGGGGATTGACTTATTTCACTTAGCATGATATTCACCAACTCTATCCATTTACTGGCAAATGGCATAATTTAATTCTTCTTTAAAGTTGAGTAACATTCCATTGAATATATATGTTTTCTTTATTCATTCATTTATTGAAGGACACCAAGGTTGGTTCCATAGTTTAGCTATTGTGAATTGAGCTGCTATAAACATTGACGCGTCTGCATTTCTGTAGTATGCTGATTTTAAGTCCTTTGGGTATAAACTGAGGATTTGGAGAGCTGGGTCAAATGGTGGTTCCATTCTGAGTTTCCATATTGCTTTCCATAGTGGTTGCAATAATTTGCAGTTCCACCAGCAATGTCCGAGTGTACCTTTATCCCCACATCCTTACCAAGATTTTCATTGCCAGTATTTTAATGATTGTCATTCTGACAGGAGTAAGATGAAATCTTAGTGTAGTTTTAATTTGCATTTCTCTAATTGCTAGAAATGATGAACACCTTTTCATATATTTGTTGCTCAATTGCATTTCTTCTTCTATAAAGTATCTGTTCAGTTCCTTAGCCCATTTATTGATTAGGTTGTTTTTAAAGTTATTTTTAAACTGAGTTTTTAATATGGAGTAAACATCATATACCTTTGTTAGAGCAATGACTCTGTTAAGTTTGTATCATCCTCATTTGATACATGGGGAAATGAGTGCTTCATTGACTTTCCCAGGATCACCAACTCCTCATCAGCAAACTGGGTTATGAATCCTGAAAGGATTTGGGGACAGACAACCTAATTCATTGTTTTGCCTATACTATGGCTTTCCTACAGACATGCAAACAGGTAGCCTGGGTCACTCATATTCACAAAGTTAGTAAGAAGCATACCTAGGACAGTATTTGGTTTTTGTCAGCAGAAGGTCTTAAATGAATGCCAAATATTGTAGGTAGATTTCATATATTTACTTTTCTTAGTGCTTATTAATGACATAGGATGATGGGGTTCACTGTGGTATATCTGTACACCCTTTTAACATACTTGGACTCTTTCTATCCCCTGGTAACCTCCTCTTACCCCCCTCTCTTCCCTCCCCTGATTCCCATCTTTTTCTCTAATAGTCTCCCTTTGTAGATAGATTTTAGATCAGATAATATTACAAAAGAAGAAAAATGTTACAAAATCATTGTCTCAAAATCCTGGGGAGAATTATAACAAATAAAAATGTGCAAAAAACCCATAAAATTTTTCTGTAAACATAAAGACTCCCACAAACATCTGTCCTTGCTGACCTATCTTTTCAATATCTTGAAGAGATAGTTTAATGGGGAAGGGATTAAATAGCTGAAAATGTCTAGAACTACAAAATCCCATACAGTGATTGACCATACTTAGCTATTGATTGGTTGAAATGTGGCTGGCGAATTAATGTGTGTGGTGATTGTAAAATAAATAGTGGATTTCAAAGAATAATTACCAAAAAAGAAAAATATCTCAGTCGTCCAGGTTTCTCTTTACATTTTTCATGAGCATGCTATATATTCATTGGCTATAGTCATGTTTCTGTATAATAGATCTTTTGAAATTTATCCCTTTTTACATAACTGTAATTTTGCAACCTTTGATGAACATCTCTCTAACTCCTTCTTCCCCCCACCATCCCAGCCTCTGGTAACTACCATTCCAGTCTGCACTTCTGAAATCAACTTTTTTTTTAGAGTTTATGTGAAATCCCTTCCTCTTTTTAATGTGGTTATTAGAAAACCTAAAGTTTCTCATGTAGCTGGCTTTATATTTCTGTTGAACAGTGTGTGTGGCTAGAGTTCGAGTTAACAGAGTAAATGGTCAAATTAGCTCATGTGGAGTATTTATTGTGTGCAAATTTAAAAGACAAATAATACTACTATCTTTTAAAGACAACTCTGGCTCTCTATTTAAAAAACTATATCACAGTTTTTATAGTACTTTTAACAATATCATATTACCATAGTAATATTAATAGAAAATTAATGGTGATTTTTTTGTTAATTCAGAACCAAGCTTTATTTATCTCTTATCAGAGGGATTATTGGCCTAGGGATAATTATATACATGTTTCAGAAATTTACATTTAGTTATATGCATATGCTTGCCCTAAATCTTTAAGTGCATGCAAAACCAAATTCTAGGTACTCAATTACCTCAATAAGACATCTGTTTAAAGTGACTATTAGATGCATCAGTGAATACTGGGCTTCACTCGTAGATAAATGAGAAATAATTAAAGTTGTTTGAAGTAGCTTTTGCCATCTGTCAGTAAGACAAAAAAATAATATTTTTATAGTATCTAATGTTATTCTGGTCATGGATTTCTGGAGAGAACAGAAATTGTTTCAAATTTTCTGGTGGGAACATCTACAGTAGGCATAAGATTTAAAGAGTTTAACTTAGTATCTAAATGTGAGATATAATCTGGAGACAATAATAATCATATAATTTTGAGAGACAAATGCACTAAATATAATGTGTGAGAGCACAAATTCTGGAGCTAGGCTCCCTGGGTTAGACAACAGATCTTTCATTTGCTATGTGTCATTCACCGAGTTTCTTAGTCTTTTTGTGTCTCTGCTTCCTTGTTTGTAGAATGGAAGCAAGAATAAATTTAGCACAAATAGGTGTTATAAGGATTAAGTAGGTTATACACTGCTAAAAAAACAATAAATACAAAGAAAGAAGATCAAAAGAGTAGAAGAAGGGGACTAAGGCAGAAGGGAGTAGGAGAGGGAAAGGAAAAATATTTGGGATTGAGAATGAACAAACTCTTGCTTTTGATAGATTAAGTTTTGGGGAACAGAACCTGATACATATAGCAAATTATATAATTTTAATCAATAAAAAATATATCTGATATATGAACATAAAACAATAATATTGTATAAAATCAATAATATTATAGATAATAAATACATTGAAAGTATTTAGATGAATATTGGTATACCCATGCTATTAAATGATAAGCAGTCATTAAAATGATGTCTGCTGTATTTCCTCACGTGAAATAGAGTTAATGGTGTATGAAAGAAAGAAAGGAGACAATGTAAAAAGGTCAAGTGTATTGTTTTTCTGTTTTAGACATAGAAAAATGACTGGGGAAATGTGAATGTGATTCCATTTAAAAACAGAATTTTGCTGTATAATAATTTGCTTATTTTTATTTTTAAAATTGATTCTGGATTTCTGAATTATGTTAGTCACCAAAAATGCATTTTAAAATCTGAGTTGCAAAGCATTCATTCTTTTATCCAGTAATGCATTGTGTAGATTTGATCCAGTAAATGGTTAAATAATCGCTATTGTTGGTTACCTTTGAGACTAGGGAGTTAGCTGGTTGATACTTACTAGTTCAATTCATTGTAATCCACCTCACCTGATGCTGTAGGAAGGAGAGGCAAGCTGCTACTGCAAGTCGAGCAGGGCCAAGGAACACAGGTGGATGGACTGTCACTAATTAGACATCTTTGGACCATGATATTTCCAGAACACAGGCTACAGAAGTATCTGGCACATTGTTGACTCCAGACCAGTGCTTAGGAAAGTATACTGTTATTCTTTGTAAATAAAGGTAGTAAAACATGTTTCACAATTTGACAATAGATGTTAAGAGTATTGTTCATTTATTAAAAAGGCTTCTGTAAATGAAAGAAAAAGATTAAAGGGCTATAACTTAGTTTACGTTTTGAATTATAATGAATAAGGGACATCTGAATTATGGACTGATGTGGTGAGAAATCATTACTTAGTAGTTATATTATATTTATTTGTTAAAATAATGATTGAATAAACTGTTTAAATATTCACAATATAAAAAGTAATGAAATGCAATTTTAATTTAATTAAGTATTAAAGATATTTTAAGTGTAGCATTGCTAACACTGTAAGTATGAATATGAATTTTATAGGAATTGAAGTGGTACTTAAATATTTCAATAAACTTATTTATGATACTTGTGCCTTTGGTAGAGATTGAGGACCTTTTCAGTGTTGGTGAGTCTTCTTATTTGGATAGTTTTTGTTATGCTATGTGTATATGTGAATGCATCACAATGAATTCCATCTTTAGGTATATCTATAATGTGCCAATTTAAAAAAAAAACAATAAATACATAGAAAGAAGATCAAAAGAGTAAAAGGGTACTAGGGCAGAAGGGAGGAGGAGAGGGAAATATTTGGGATTGAGAATGAACAAACTGTTGCATTTGATGATTATGTCAAAATAAACCACACTATTATGTATAACTATAATATACCAGTAAAATGTAATTTAAAAATACTATTTTAATTCCTCGGGGGCATTTTGCTAGTACTTGGTGCAGTAGAAAGACAGAAACTAACTCAAACTAACTCAAAGTAAAAACAGGAATGTGTTGTGTCGTGTAACTGAAATGCTCCTGGCTTCACACACACAGATGGATCCAGGGGATTAAACAATGCCATCAGAACTTCATCTCACTGTCACCCTTGTTCTGTACAGGATTCATTCTTACGTAAACTTCCCTCATATAGCTCTAGACATTCAGCTTATTATTTTCAAGCTTAGTAGAAAGAGGATGAACTTTGTCTCTGGAGAGTATTAGAAATGTCTTTTAGTAAGCATCACTGGTTCTGATGCCCTGGTTTCTTCATCTTTTCCCCCACATTATTTTAACAGGCATTAAAAACAGCTATTACTGGTAGAGGGACTCCAAAAGAAAATCATGGAGCTATTAAGGGAACAAAAATAGTGGTAGTAGAGTAGGCAAAACCAAAACATCAACCATACTTAAGCAAATATCATGATAAGCAAAATTAAATTGGAAAGATCAATTTTTTTTAAATTTTTTATTGTTGGTTGTTCAAAACATTACATAGTTCTTGATATATCATATTTCACACTTTGATTCAAGTGGGTTATGAACTCCCATTTTTACCCCATATACAGATTGCAGAATCACATCAGTTACACATCCATTGATTTACATATTGCCATACTAGTGTCTGTTGTGTTCTGCTGCCTTTCCTATCCTCTACTATCCCCCCTCCCCTCCCCTCCCCTCCCCTCTTCTCTCTCTACCCCCTCTACTGTCATTCATTTCTCCCCCTTGTATTATTTTTCCCTTTCCCCTCACTTCCTCTTGTATGTACTTTTGTATAACCCTGAGGGTCTCCTTCCATTTCCATGCAATTTCCCTTCTCTCTCCCTTTCCCTCCCACCTCTCATCCCTGTTTAATGTTAATCTTCTTCTCATGCTCTTCCTCCCTACTCTGTTCTTAGTTACTCTCCTTATATCAAAGAAGACATTTGGCATTTGTTTTTTAGGGATTGGCTAGGTTCACTTAGCATAATCTGCTCTAATGCCATCCATTTCCCTGCAAATTCTATGATTTTGTCATTTTTTAATGCAGAGTAATACTCCATTGTGTATAAATGCCACATTTTTTTTATCCATTCGTCTATTGAAGGGCATCTAGGTTGGTTCCACAGTCTTGCTATTGTGTATTGTGCTGCTATGAACATCGATGTAGCAGTGTCCCTGTAGCATGCTCTTTTTAGGTCTTTAGGGAATAGACCAAGAAGGGGAATAGCTGGGTCAAATGGTGGCTCCATTCCCAGCTTTCCAAGAAATCTCCATACTGCTTTCCAAATTGGCTGCACCAATTTGCAGTCCCACCAGCAATGTACAAGATCATTTTTTTAAGAAAATAAAGCAGGAGTTAGTCAACTGTACCCCTAAGACCAAATGAGCCCCCCCAGTCTGCTTTGGTAAATAAAGTTTTATTGGAACACAGCCCAAACAATTTCTTTTATGTATTATCATTGGCTGTTTTTGCAGTACAGCAACAGAGTTGAGAAATACCAACAAAGGCATTTATAACCCTCACACTTAATATATTTATTATTTGGTCTTTAAAATAATAATATAATTTGGTGAACTCAAAAATAGATGTTTATGGGAAAATAGTAGAAATAAATGGGTGCACTTTAAAAGAGTAAATGCAATTTGTGAGGGCATCAGTTTTTAAAATAAGAACAAGACAATGTTGTGTTTTGAACTTGTTCCAGAAGGGTTTTTTTTTTTTTTTTTTTTTTTTGAGTCACCTGTTTTAATAGTTCTGGATACATTGCTGCAGTTGCATAAGGATTTGTTGAGTGAGGATCTCTTATAAATATTATGTGTGTTTATGTTTGTGTGTAGATTTTTTTTGAACCAACTTGCTTGAAGTTTACACACCACTTCTTTTGTACTTGGTATTACCGTTTCATTTTTTGAAACTTCTGCAAAAGTATTTAATTGTGTGAATTTTTAAATATATTATCATATTGCATAAAAAGGCTTTTTCTGACAAGGAGGGGAACAAATCACCTTTTGCTGCATCACCTTGAGTCTTGTCCAATTAAGGAGAAATTCATAATATTGCTTCTAGATGGAGAGGATATCTGGCTTTCCTAGTGTCTTATGTTTTAATCATTGTCATTTATTTTTCTACTAAAAACTACCCTAAGAATAATGGGTACTTTGAAAAGAATATTTGAGCAATTCTTCTTTTTTTATGTAAATATTGAACTCGAATGTTTCAGTTATTCCTGGTGAGTAGGGTTCTTTCTATAGTAAGTATGGATGAGACAAGTTACCCAATAATATAATTGCAGATGGATATAGGTGCAGTTGTTTCCTGTGTTCAAATAGGAGATGTTACACAATACACATTACTGTACAGCCTGTGCCATTATAATTGTGTGACCTGTAACAGTGAGCCACAGAAAAAGATGAAAGAAATGTGGGCATTCAAATGTTTATGAGAAAATATATAAACTTATTAAAATGCTTGCTAACAATTTAAAAAGAGTTTTTAGAATTGCACTTCCAGTTTGTTTTAAATATAAGTGATATGACTGGTTGAAAATGATTTTATACTTTGAAGCAACATAAAATGTTTACATTAAGATCCCTAGCATTTAATAAGTAAGTGATTTATTATTGTCTAAGATTGATCTAATTAAAAGATTATAATACCAACTACATAGGTAATTTAAAATGTTCTAGTTGCTGTTAAAAACATAAATATAAGTATGTAAAGTTAATTTTATTGTATCTCATTTAACATATAATACCAAATATATTCACATTTATATTGTTAATAGTATTAAATTATTAATGATATGTGTAGCATTCTTTTATTCTAGATATTTGCAATCTGGTCTACATTTCATATTACTACTACTTTTCTATCTACATGCTATCAGAAGTACTTTGCTGTATTTAGATTTCCTCAATTTGTAGTTGAAAAAAGAGACCATATACCACTTTGTTGCTAACATAACTAAAACTTTTTGCATAGCTAAGTGGAATAATACATTTTTATTTAAATTTAAATTAACTAAATAAAAAAAAAACTTTAGTTCTTAAATTATAGTGATTACATTTCAGGTGTTCAGTAGCCACATGTGATGACCATTGAATGATGTAGTTGGAGGACATTAATCAGTCATATAAGTCATAGTATATAGTCATATAGATCAAAGTATTCAAATACTTTCAAACTATACTAATTTATTTAAATGTAGAATATGACTAAGTTTTTTAGTGGAAAAAAGAGCAATTCATTAATGACAAAGCATAAATGTCAAGAAACTATTTTTACTTCATGATAAAAGGACTTAAAAGATGTGGTTCATTTTTACAGCAGTTTAGGAACATAGCCAAGAATAGAAGTTATGTCAAGCACCTTTTTTTCTTTTCTTTTTTTTTTTTTTAGGTTTCAAGTGTACTGAGAATTCAGCTATTGTTAAATTTTTTAAAAAAGTAGTTTACAAGTGCTGAGCTTTATTAAAGAAAGTTTTCTACTAAAAAAAAAAAAAACTACTAGCAGATAAAGCACACATCAAAGAGTTTAAATGACCATATTTAAATGGTTTTTCAATACTCCTTTCAATTTCTCTAAAAAACAAACAAGGACAGGCAAACATATTGTTGTTCCTTGAATTTTAGCTGGTGAAAATTTCAAAATATATGTTTACTATGAGTCCTAGTCTTGAAAATGTAGAATATGACTATGTATCATGAAAACTTTAAGTAACTCATGAGAACCTGTGAAGAAATTTGTACAAGAAATAGACCACAGTGAATCTCACCATCATGTATATCTGCAACACACTAATTGAAAAAAAAAAAAAAAAAGAAAAAAGAAAAAAACTGAAAAGTAATTAACAGAAAGATCAGTAAAGTAGAGGGAAGGAATAGGGGAAGGGAGGAAGAGAGGGAAAGGAATAGTAGTAAGGACTGAATTAGAGGAAATTACATACTATGCTTTTATAATTATGTCACAATGAATCCTATTGTCATGTATAACTGAAAAGAACCAATAAAAAAATTGGGCAAGGAATTCAGAGAAGGATTTCCACTCTGACTTTTTGAGTGCTGTTTTAGAATAGTAAGGATCCATGATGAGGAAAGGTTTATTTAAAAAAAAAAAAAAAATCTCCTGGCAACAACAGTTGAGAAGTTCAAGGAAACAAATTCCTTTGTTATAAAAAAAAAAAAAATAAAGATAGTGTCAAAATTTGAAGGGAGACTTGACTGCAAATCAATGGATAGATAATTTGAGTTCACTTTCAGCTCAGGAAGTTTGAAAGAGATAAGGGGGAAACAGTGAAAATGAGGAAGGACATTCTGGAAAACAGCTTGATTCTAAGTCAGTATTCGAAGTTAAAACTGGAATGTAATACTCAACAATCTTGAAGGACAGATAGTTTATCACAAAAAGATTGCCTTGTGCTGTGTTCAGAGAATAGATGAAAGACATGCTTATTTAGTTCTAGGAAACTGAGTAATGGAGGTCCATAAATTTTATTGATAAAATTTGTTTCAAAGGGAAGAAATCAATTCACCCTTCTGGGCCAAACAGTGCACTTGGTGATTGTAAACTGTCCTCATTTCAAAATGGGGAGAAAGGCTGCTGTTTTTGTAAAATATTCAAGGATGGTGTGAGGATAAACACATGCATTGATAAAGCATTTAGTGTATTTTAAGGTAGGGAGAAAGAAGCAATATTAAACTCTATTTGTTTTACATTTCTGGTAGACAGCAGAGCATTTTTGTAGAATGGATACTGTATTTAGATGCTCAACTGAGTTTTTCATATGAAACATGACTTTTTACCAGTGGCAAAAGAAAAACATTTTCAAAACTCCTTCATCCATTTAAAAGTTAAAGGTTTTTTAAAAAAAATTACAGTCATCTCTCAGTATTTATTTCTAGGACCCCTGGATACTAAAATCCAAATACACTTGAGTCCTTTACAGAAAATTTTGTGTAGTATTTGCATAAAATATACATCCTGTTTTATACTTTAAATCATCTCTAGATTACTTATAATACCTAGTATAATGTAATACCATGCAAATAGTTGTTAGACTGTATTTTATTAGGAAATAATAATAAGAAAAAAAATCTGTGTATATGCAGTACTGATCCATTTTGCTTTTTAACCCATGGTTGTGTTACCGCTGTTGACTGGTGACGAGTCCTTGCTTCCCCAATGTTGAAGAATAACACCAAAGAAGCACGCCGAGGCAAGGTCAGAGTGGAAATTAGAAGTTTATTAAAGGACAGCAGAAAAGACTTCTCCCGGAGGAAGAAGGGGACCCAAGAGGTGGAATCCGTGGTAGGGATGTTGTCTCCCCTTTTTATAGTTCTTTCAGTGATGGAATGTAGGTGGGAAGGCCCCAGGGGTGGGACACAGGTGGGCCAAAGAAGTAATCTGGTCAGGAAGGACTTCTGAGTCAGCACCTTTTTGCTGGGGGCTGTTCATTAACATTTCTTTGAGGTGGACTTTGGCCTAGGGCCTTTTCGGGACTTCATTAACATTCCATGAGCTGTCCTGCGTTTCCCGGAATCATTGCCAGCATGGCCTCCATTTTAGATTTTACTCGGCATTAGACCCGATTTATCTAACTACACTGACTACCTAACTTTAAATCTGGCTTCAGTTGGTTGACTTCACATGTAACAGTGGTCCACTTTATGCTTTGAATATAGCCCTGGCTGCTCTGCTACTGCAACTGATTTTTAAAATGGACATGTTTCTTTCTCTTCCTTTGTCTTTGCTCTTTCCTAATCTCTCCTCCTCCCTAATCTCAGAGGAAACAGGATTACCTTTCGTCCCCATTTTAGGCAGATGAATCTGTCCTTGAGCACACACCCACCATAGGAACTAAGTAATCCAGATTTGGGGGTTGGTACCAGAACATCTCAGAAATGATTATCTCTCAAATTAACAAGTAAATTACAACTCAGAGAACACCTGGAATGTAGCCTTTGAATCACCTCTTTAAGACCCCCTGATGGGCAGAATCACAGCCTCTGGGACAGGAGTCCCCTGTTTCTCCTTTGCTAGAAAAGCAATAAAACTTCTTTTTCCCTTTTCTTAAAACTGTGGGGCTGGGGTTGTGGCTCAGTAGTAGAGTGCTCTCCTAGCATGTGCGAGGCCCTGGGTTCAATCCTCAGCACCACATAAAAACAAATAAAATAAAGATATTGTGTTCAACTACAACTAAAAAAATAAATTAACAACAAAAACTGTGTCTTCATTATTGGATTGGCATCAGGGACAAGGACCAAGGTTTCAGCAACACACATAAGTGGAACTTATGGATACAAAAGGCCAACTGCAGCTGAAATGGTATAGATTTCTGAGTGACTTCCTATCAGTTTAGATCAATTTGTTCTGGTCATCAATGTTTTTTTTAAAGGGACTAATCTCAAAAGGCTTTACATTATCTAAGTAAGCCTTCTGACCTACCAAAAACATGAATGATAGAAGTAGTTAAAATTTATTTTGTAAAAGTATACAGAAAACTTAATAAAAGGTTACAGAAATATTAGAGATACTTCTGTGCTATTTTGGGAAAAAAATCTTTTCTTTCCCTTTGTTTCTGTAGGGCTCAGATCTTCTTTGATATTTTTTTTTCCTTATAGTCAAGCACAGCTGTCAAACAACTTTTCATTAAAATAGAATGTAAAGTTTATCAGTGCAATGGATTTTGTGTCATTTGTGACTGCTTTATCTCAGTTTAGAAAGTTGCACACAATAGGAGCTCATTCAGTGTTTTCTGAAAACTTTGAGTGTATACTACTATATGTAAAATCTTTGAGTCAGGTAGAAAAATTAAAAATCAACGCATATAATTCCATAAATATTTGTGAAATTTATTTTTACAAAAAGATATGTTCTAGTACAAAGGTTGATGAAATCTGTCAGGGGAGATAAATATTAATCAGACATTGAGTATATGCTGAAAAGGAAATGGAAGAGGGAGGTTCTTTGAGAGAATTGATTTATATTGGAGAAAGGATGAGGGCAACTTTCTGGTAAGTCTTTCCCAAGTGGATTTTTGAGCCTAGCCTTGTAGGGTGATGACTTAAAAGGGGTGTGGGGGATGAGGTGGTGCTGTGGAGGGATTTAAATGGGGAACTCAGGAGTGTCTGGCACAGGAAGCACTTTGATGGGAAATGATGAGCCTATGCAGCAAATTCAGTAGCAGAAAGGAATATGAAACCTTTCTTGCTTCTAATCATGATGATAAAGAGCATCCTGTACACTATGGGAAAGTGGGGTCTTTTCCAACATTTTCACTCTCATCATCACCTACAATCATGTCCTATACAGAAGAGAGAAAGGGAGATCAGGAGGGAAGGAGGAGGGAGTAGTAATCAGCTGCAGGCAGCTAGGCACTTTTCATGGCCCAGGGCAAAATGTGGTGTTTCTTGTTTCACAGTGAAGACTTCTGAGACCACAGTAGAACATTGAGCTGAGTAAGGATACCTTTAAAACATGGCTCTGTAAGAAATTCATAGGCAATATAATATACCTGTGTACATGCACCTGGGGAGCAGCATTAGCCTTGGAAATGAGACACAATAAACTCCCTGGTGTAAAGTAGATTGAAGTATTGTTCTCATTATTTTCTCCCTCCCATCAAGAATGAATAGTACATTGAAGTGAGAAGAATTTGTATTTCCCCATCCTACTATTTTTCTGAACACATTTAAAATGCCAAAGAGGAGAATGGCAATGGAATGATTTCAAGCTAAAATCCCAAGGTAGTACCAGCCTCAACTTTCTCCCTCTTGGTCCACCATAAGAAGAGTATACACTGATGGCAGAAGGCAGGAAAGCAGGGAATTGCCGCCTTGTCTTGTACTGCATTTTTAGGGTTCTTCTGAAGCTATAGTAATGGGAAGGATAAATCAGCCAACTTTACCTACCTCCCACAACTACCTAACAGGAAAAAAACCATCAGGTAACAGAAAGATATCTGGGTAAAATTAGTGCTTTTGTAATGTCAACATGGAGCAGATCTGAGTCAAGCTGCCAGTTACATGTGTATGTGAAGTAAGGTAGTTATGGCAATATGCTAATGATTTGCCATTTATCTTATGATTTTTAAAACAACCATTGATGATCAACAAATATATGAAAAATGTTCAACATTTCTAGTAATTGGAGAAATACAAATCAAAACTACTCTTAAGATTTCCTCTCACTTCAGTTGGATGGCAATTATCAAGAATACAAGCAGTAATAAATGTTGGTGAGGATTTGGGGGAAAACAAAATTATAGGAAATTGTTAATTTTTAATGATATTGAATTCATACATTGCTGGTGGGACTGCAAATTGGTGCAACCATTATGGAGAGCAGTATGGAGATTCCTGAGAATAGTTGGAATGGAAGCACCATTTGACCCAGCCATCCCATTCCTTGGTTTATACCCAAAGGACTTAAAATTAGCATACTACAGTGACACAGTCACTTCAGTGTTTATAACAGCTCAATTCACAATAACCAAACTACAGAACTAAGGTAGATGCCCTTCAACAGATGAATGGATAAAGAAAATGTGGTATACATACACAATAGAATATTACTCAGCCTTAAAGAAGAATGAAATTATGGCATTTGCAGGTAAATGGATGGAGCTGGAGAATAACATGTTAAGCAAATAAGTCAATCTATAAAAACCAAAACCCAAATGTTTTCTCTGATATGTGGATGCTAATTCACAATAAGGGGGGTGGGGCATCTAGGAAAGAATAGAGGTACTTTGGATTAGGCAAAGGGGAGTGAATGGAGGGGAAGGGGTTTGGAGATAGGAACCATAGTAGAATAAATTGGACATTATTGCCCTATGTACATATATGGTTAGACAATCTGTGTGAGTCTATGTCATGTACAACCAGAAGAATGAGAAGTTATACTCCATTTATGTATGATGTGTCAAAATGCATTCTACTGTCATGTATAACAAATTAGAACAAATTAATTTTTTTAAAAAATACAACCATTGATCTTAGACATTATCATCATGTGTCAAACATTTTTTTTTCCTCCAAAGGAGAAAAGTGATGTCCAGTTAAATTAAGGATCTCATCTAAGGTTAAATGGATAGAGTCTTCTTGGTTATTGGCAAGATCATGGCGTGTGACACACACAGACTCAGCAGCATAAAACAAGAATTTGAGTTTGATGGTCACGTATCCATAGATGGACTGATTTTCAGGTCTAGACTAGGTCAGCTAGGCAGCTCCTCTTCTGCTTTAGATTATAAGGACTGTATTTTGGGCTACATCTTCAGTTCATATCTGCATCATGTGTTTTGCGTTCTATAGAATAGTCTTCTTATGGCACACCACATATGTGTGAGAAGCCGACCATAATGCACAAGCACATTTTAAAGTCGCTCTTCACAACACATTAACTTGCATTATATTTTGCTCAAAGAAAGTTATATGTTCAGATAAATTAATCAGAAATGGACTTCTTAAGGAATGGTCTCTTTAGATCTCCTTATATTCTCAGGCGTTAGTAAAATTTCCAGTGTTAGTTGGTTATGGGAGACTCTAGCCTGAATAGTATTATTAGTAAAGGTAATAAGAATTTAAACTAATATAAATCTAGAGTTAGCTTTTAAAATGTGTATTTATATTTAATTATTTGAACTCTATACATATATCTGTGTTTATACATCAGCATTTAATAATAGTTAAGAAACTTCAGGGCAGCCTAGAAACATGCCCTAAATAGAATGAAAATGCATAGTCTTATAAAGTAGCATGACTAATAGCCTCATATTTTATTATAGTACAAAAAAGGACAACCTCATACCTTTTGCATAGTGTTGCATATTATTATGATTTCTTATTCAGCTTGGAATTTGAGGTTATAATTCTTTAGTAACAATGAAGTTTTTGCTCCATTATAGGAGAAATCACTTCTATAATGATTTTAGAAGAGTCATATCATAAAGATATATATATATATATATATATATATATATATATATATATATATGTATATATGTTTGTGCATATATATACATATATGTATATATATATATATGTATATGTATATATATATATATATACACACACACATATATGACACAGTATAATATGAACAGTTTTTCCTTATTAGTTATCTATGTTCTCAAGTTTGAGGATATAACTACCATTTGAAACTTAGTGCAGGACAATTTCTGTTATTCTCTGCATGGAAATTATAACTTACATTACTACTGCTTCTACTTCTTCTCTATTTGCTTCTAGTTTTGGTGCAGTTTTCCTTTGTTGTTTACCAAATCAGTTTAACCTCTATTGAAAGTCCTTAAAATATAGTGCATAAAGAAGGCTACCTCAAGACCATAAGTGGCTTTGGTACCTTCCTGCAAATTCTAACAATTGATCACATGCAGAAAGACAAAGTTCTGAGAGTGCACAGCTTGGTTATTAGAACTTTTCTATGGATTGGGAAAAGGCAACTTTTCCATATTTTATATTCAGGCATGGAGCAGTGCTCGGGATGTGACCTGTGGAGCACAGGCTAGATTTCAGTCTCCACTTAGTCTAATGGCCTTGTGCCTTTGGGCAGTGAATAACTTGTACTAGAGTCCACATCTGTTACTAGGTAAATGAATTTGAGCAGGTCTCTTAATCTTTGACCACTTTTCAACAAATCTATTTCAGATTTATGAGATAAGATCTCATTTCAAGGGAGAATAAGAATGATAAGTTCTTGGCATCTTATTTTGAAGCTGTATGTTATTACCAAAAAGAAATAAAATTAAAGGAAATGGTTAATTTTTAATGATATTGAAAATTCTTTCAAATAGATATAGATATCACCCATCCTGGGGACCAAACCTGAATCCAAGAAATCATTATGGACTTCTTTCTTCGCCCTGTCCAGCTGTGATTACTAAATCTTATTTATGTCCTCTCTAATAGTGTCACATTTTATTGCTTTCCCATCACTACTATCACTACCTTGATCGAGATGCCCATCATTTTCCCTTGGATTATGATAATTACTTTGATTATTCTGAGCAATATCTCAGCCTTCTCCAGTCCATTCTCCATCATCCCAATGGTTCCCTTTACATGGCAGATATCCTCTGTGCATGAAATCCTTTGTGACAGATCCATAGCTCAAAAGAAGCAATCTCAGTCATAAGTGCCTCCTGTGAAACTTCTCATGATCAGATCCCCATTTTCCTTTCCAGTCTTATGTTCCGCCCTCCTGTCTTTCAACTACATGTCAACCTACACATGTGAATCCTTTCTAATCTTCTGTGCCTTTGAACATACTTGTTCCACTGTCTAAAAAGGTACACTCCCCCTTTCCATGTTTTCTTACCCATTTGCTGAAACAATTCAAATATTCCATCTTCTGTGGTCAAAATTTGTTTCTTGCGCTGGGACTGTTGCTCAGCTGTAGAGCATTTGTCTGGCACTTGTGAGGCACTGGATTCAGTTCTCAGCACTGTATACAAATAAATAAAATAAAGGTCCATCAACAACTAAGAAAATTTTTTTTTAAAATGTTTCCTAAAATTTGTTTGTTGAAAGTTAGTAACCAGTGTGATCCTATACAGAGATAGGAACTTTGGAAGGTGATTAAATCTTGGGCTTCATGCATACTAAGCAAGTGCCCTACCCCTGAGCCACACCCTGTCCTTCATGCTTAGTATACATGAAGCCCAAGATTCAATCTGCAACACCACAAAAACACAAAATATATATTTAAAAATTTTAAAAATCATGAGGGCAGAACAATTCCGGTGAGATTAGTGATCTATAAAGGGAATGTGAGAGAGCTAGTCATCCCTTTGACCTTCTTTCTTCTGCCATGTGAGGGCACAAAGAAAGGTGTCCTCTATAAAGAAGAGAATGGGCCCTCACTAGTCATTGAATCTGCTGTTGTCTGGATGATGTTTCCAGCATCCAGGACTAAGAACTAAATTTTTGCTGTTGATATAGCCCTCAGTCTTTGTTTTGTTATAGCAGCACAGGCAGACTGACATACCGTTCTCATAGTCCCTAGTTCCTTCCCCTTTTGTTTACTCTCTTGCTAAGGCATACACACTTTCTTACTTATAACAATTAGTGCCAATATTTTTTGTAATTTATAAATGTAATTTATTTCAAATTTGTAGTCTCCTTTTGATTGTGTATGTATTAGGTTAAAAAATGGGGCCATAGTCTTTCTTTATAGACTCAGATTTTTATTTAAAGCATAACTCAAAGCAGTTATTCCAGAAGTGATTTTTGGTATAGTGGCACTGCTGAACACATCACTGCCTAGTCAGTATAGACATATAGAATAAAAGGAAAAATAACTCGGGGGTAAAAAAATGAAGGGCGTGGTGATGCTGGTAAAAGGAGAATGAAAAGGAGAAAGCAAAAAGTCCAGTGATGAGAGGGCAGGGAGAACAGGTCTGCAAAGCAGGGATGAGTTAACGGATAGGTTGGCTGCAGAGTCCTTGCCAAGAATAGTGAGGGGGAAGACCTGCAATAGTTGAAAAAAATTATTGCAAAGAGGTGTAGAAGGGACAGGGAATCTCACACTACACATTTAGAATATATGGAATGAAGACATAGAGTCACAAGCCTAAGTTCTGAGGCTACTTTTATGGATGGAGGAAATGGAATTTATCTCTGTATAAACTAAGAGCTGAAATGAAAACTTAGTGTAAAGTGTTTATTGAAGTATGGTGTCACAGTCAGAATGGCGGTCATCTACAATACAAACAGTAATGAATGTGGAGAGGCTGTAGGGAAAGGAGCACTTTCACACTATTGGTGGGATTGTAAATTAGTTCAACCACTATGGAAATCAGTATAGAGGCTCCTTGAAAGAGTAGCATGGAACTACCACATGATTCAGCTGTATCACTCCTTGGTGTTTAGTCTCAGGAATTAAAGTCATGATACTATAGTGATACATGCATACCCATCGTGTTTATAGCAGCACGATTCATGATAGCCAAGCTATAGAACTTATGTATTTTTCAACAAACAGATGAATGTATAAAAAATGGAGTATATATATGTGAACACACACACACACAATGGAGTTTTATTCAGTCATAAAGAAACTATGTCATTTGCAGAAATAGAATAAGAGACTATTATGTTAAGTAAAATGAGTCAAACTCAGAAGGTTAAGGATCATGTTTTTTTCTCATATGTGAAAGCTAAAGAGGAAAAAGGCAAAGAAAGGTTGGGGTGGATCTCATGAAAATCAAAGGGAGATCACTAGGGGAAAGGGACCAAGGGGTATGAGGTGGGAAGAGATGGGGAGAAGTGCTGGGGAGTGATATTGGTCGAATCATATTGTTATATTGTATGCATGTATCAAATATGTAAAATGCCATCAATATGCACAAGTATAGTGCACCAATAAAAATGTGGGAAAAAAGAAAAAAAACTCAAAAAATTAAAACAAACAGTGTGTCACTACAGGCAGTTTGGAATTATAAGAAAAAAGAGTTCCTTTTTTACAATTATATCTGAATTCTGATTAAAATTGAGTAATTACTAACAAAATTGAATAGAAAATGCATTGTGCTCTTAATTTGCTCTTTAATGCACTTTTGCTCTTGTTTATCAGGGCAAAAGATCCAGCTCTTGCATCCTGGCAGTGAATGATAACATGGAAGAGGGTGACTCAAAAGAGACCGAGTGTAAGCTGAAATGGTGTGAGGAGCCCTCAGCATTGGTGTGTCCTCCACCATAGCAACACTCTAAAGATGCCTGACTTTAGGTGGTACTTAGAAGAGGGAAAAGGAACCTCTCTGGCAGTTACAGTACCCTTGAGCCCAGGTTTAAGATTCATCAGAGACTCTAATGGATTTCTATGGCTGGAGCTCCATTACTCCAATGGCAGGGCCAACTGAATATGCAGAAAACGCTTCAGAAGGTCTTGGGAGGAGTTAAGACTAGGATTATTTCTCTAAGTTTACGTGGTTCCCTTCTCCCACCTTCTTGCACTTTCTCCCACACAGGAGGATTTTTGTCATGGGCTTAAGTTTTTAAATTTTTAAATCAATATCCTAAAGAATTCATTTTAAAATAGATCTCTGCTGCTCATAAATGTCACATCATTTATAACCACATTTTAGAGACTTCACTGAATTGCTGGTTAACCAGTTATGACTGAATGGTGGTTCAGCAGTTGAGTGCTGGTCACTATTATTGTTCTTACAGTGAAGTAATTTTGCACATGATAGATGGTTCATACACTATACAACAGTTACCATTTGTTGTATAAATGTCTAGTTTAGTGGATTCTATAGGACAAATGTCCCAAGACATATTGCTTCTCCCTAAAATCATGTCACATGCAAAGATAAAGGCAGATAGTTACCAGTGGCTTACTTAAATGTTACAACTGCACTTAGATATTTATATATTTATTCTCATAAATTTCATAACATTTCTCCAGAGTAAGTTTATTATTCTAATTTGTCTGAAGGTAGCTGAAGTTAGCAAAGATATTCTTGTACCCAAATATACATTAATAAGCAGAAAAAGATTCAAATCTTCATAGTGAGCCTGTCCTATTAACCGTTATGCTGTCCTGGAAAACCATACGCCAATGAATGAAGTGATTATTTGATTGAGCCCCAAAAGATGTGCGGAAACCCCTTTGGCATAGTGGCTCTGGGGAGTGTGGGCTGCCTTGTGCAGTTAGAGAAAATAACTGCTGTGATTTCAAAGTGAGTTTTTCAAGGCACTGTGGTCTGCAGGGTCTCTTTCGGTTACAGCTCCTGATGCTGATCATCTCCTGGGGCTAATATACTGCTGTGGTTCCCAAAGAGGAAGGACCAATATAAGACTCTTCTTACCAGGAAATTATGTGACACTTCCTCAATTTTGATATGATTGAGAGGATTATGAAGTTAGAATTTCAGTGAAAAGTAATAAGAATTGCTTCCTATAAAATTCTTATTTAACTTGTATTACAATTATTTAATGTTCTCTGACCTGGAATATAGAACTGAAAAGGATTTAAGAGTCCTCTGACCCAGATTTATTTTAAAATTTTATTGCACAAAAAGGTATGTGAGCCAAATATTCATCAGTGGTTAGCTAGAATGTTTTAAGAAAGTAATATTTTTGAGAGAGTATTTAAAAGATTGTAGGAAGAAGTTATTTTAGGAATATTGATAAAATAATATTTAAGCCAAAAGATAAAGAAATAAATATGACTTTAAAGAGTGTCATTAAAAATAATGGAATGCCATAATTTTGATGAGACTTTAGCCCACAGAGTGTAGGAACCAGTTTATTTTTTCCCCACTATTTTTGCCTAGCACATGAAATACCTTCAATAAGTATCTGTCAAATTAACCAATAGGTATGGGTTATGATTTGGATATGAAGTGTCCTCCAGAAGCTCCTGTGTGGATGCAGCAGTATTCAGAAGTAAAATGATTGTGTTATGAGAACTTTAAGCTAATCAGTCCATGCTAATTTGAATGGACAGACTGGGTGGTAACTGTAGGCAGGTGGGCCATGGCTGTAGGACAGAGCACACTGGGGATACATCCTGGAAGGGTGTGCCTTCCTTGCAGCCCTTCTCCCTTGGCGCTCTCTCTCTGTCTCCTGACCCTGCCTTAAGCTGAGCAGCTTTCCTCTGCTGGCCCTTCCCTCCTGATGTTTGCCTCACTGTGGGTCCAGAGCAATGGAGTTGACCCTTTATGCACTGAGACCTCTGGAACTGTGAGCTCCAAATAAACTTTCCTACTCTAAATGGTTCTTGTTGGGTATTTTGGGCACAGTGATTCAAAAGCTGACTAAAACATTGTGACTCTGAAAGAGAAGACAGGGAATTGAAAACCATACACTGAAAAGCACAATGAATCTGGGCAAATCTGCAAAAAATTCTGTAAAGGGAGGTTTGACTAAATTTAAAATGAGGACGATAGTAGAAGTACATTTCATACTTTAAGAAAAATATTTCCTTTTTATTCCAGTTGCAGCATTTGAAGAATAAAACATTTCATTGCTCCCATGTGCCCCCTGGGCATGCATTACTTGTACATAAAAAGATTCGGAATGAAAGAAATTCAGTGTCTGCCAATACCTAGTTCTGTTCTGTGCAGGAAGGAACATTTCATACCATTACTCTACCTTCTGATTATGGTCTTCACCCATTTACCCAAATGTCAAAAGTACTGCATCCTTGGTGTCTTTGGTATCTCTGTTTCCACAAGGCACTGCTAAGAAATTCTTCCATATATGAATTGTGAATATAGCAAATTAATGATTTTTTTGTTGATCATGATTTTTAGGGGAAGTTTTTATTCTATTAGGTATGCTATAGTCAGAAATAGAATATATTGGTATTATATCTTAGGATATTGATATTATATTTGATTATTAGTTTATCTTAAGGCATTGTAGTCTGATCAACCAATGAAAAGTGCTTCAAGATTAAAAAATAAAAAATGAAAAACAAACTTTGGCATGACATTATTTTATCCTACTAAGAAAATCCTCTTTTACAGTTATTTTTTATCTTTGACACAGAAATCCCCTTCAGCTCCAAACAATTCTTCCGTTATGTTCTTGCTTTTCATCTCTTATTAATTGGAGGTTTATTGTGAAAACTCTAAAAGATGATTACATCATTGTGACTATTTCAGTTTCCTAGGACTATTTTTCTAATAGTATTTTTTAGTGAAATGTTCATTTCATACCCATAAAATCCTCTCATTTGTTTCTTTGTAGGAAGGTATTCATTATCTTTTAATTATCTCATTTAATATATATTCGAATGTTAATTTGCATGTATAATATATAATATAAAAAATTAGTAATATTCTAATATTCGTAACTATTTCATTTCTTGATTTTCATAGTTTTTTAATGTATAATAATTTCTCTTTAAATCTCTATAGACATGTACTGTATGTACTATATAGTACATAGCATATCTTCTTCAGAGAAATGTATATTTAGATCTTTTGCCTATTTTTAAATGAGATTATTTAGGGTTATTTTTGTTCAGTTTTATGAATCTTTATATACCTGGATATTAATCTCTTTTCAAATTCAATGTTTGCAAATATATTCTCCTATATTTTAGATTGTTTCTTTAGTCTTTTTATTGTTTCCTTTGCAGGAGCTTTAGTTTGATATAATTCCATTTGTATACTTTTTTTTTTTTTTTGTGCTTTGGGGCATCTTATCCAAAAATAATTGCCTAAACTGGTATCTTAAAGTTTTTCCTCTATCATTTTCTTCTAGCAATCTCAGTTCTCAGGCCTTCACATTTGGGCTTGTGATCCAATTTGAGTTGATTTTTGTATGTAAGGACAGATGAGTGTCTAGTTTCATTCTTTTGCATAAAGACATTCAGTTTTCCCAGCATCATTTATTAAAGAGATTATTTCTTTACTCATGTTTGCTTTTGATTGCTTTGTCAAAATCAGTTGGGTAGAGACACATGGACTTATTTCTGGGTCCTCTGTTCTGATCCTTTGATCTCTGTGTTGATTTTTAGTGCAATACTATGATGTTTTGACTATTGTAGCTTTACAGTGTGTTTTGAGACCATAGAGCATAATGCCTCCAGCTTTGTTGTTTTGCTTAAGATTTGTTTGGTTCCACAGTTTAGCTATTGTGAATTGTGCTGCTATAAACATTGATGTGGCTGTTTTTAACTCCTTTGGGTATAGACTGAAGAGAGGGACAGCTGGGTCAAATGGTGGATCCAGTCCCAATTTTCTAAGAAATCTCCATACTGCTTTCCATATTGGCTGTACCAATTTGCAGTGTATGAAAGTACCTTTTTCCCCACATCCTTGCCAACACTTATTGTTATTTTATGAAGATAATATCTGCCATTCTGACTGGAGTGAGATGAAATCCTAGAGTGGTTTTGATTTGTATTTCTCTAATTGCTAGTGATGATGAACATTTTTTTCGTGTATTTGTTGACTGATTGTACATCATCTTCTGAGAAGTGTCTCTTCAGGTCCTTGGCTCATTTATTGATTGGGTTATTTGTTTTTTTGGTGTTTAGCTTTTGGAGTTCTTTATATACCCCAGTGATTAGTGCTCTATCTGATGTGTGAGGGGTAAAGATGTAGGCTCTCTATTCACCTCACAGATTGTTTCTTTTGCTGAGAAGAAACATTTTAGTTTGAGTCCATCCCTTTTATTGAATCTTGATTTTAATTCTTGTGCCACAGGAGTCTTATTAAGGAAGTTGGCTAAACTTTGGAACCAACCTAGATGTCCTTCAATAGATGAATGGATAAAAAAAAATATATGGCATATATACACAATGGAATATTACTCAGCAATAAAAGAGAATAAAATCATGGCATTTTCAGGTAAATGGATGGAGTTAGAGAAGATAATGCTAAGGGAAGTTAGCCAATCCCCCCAAACCAAATGCTGAATGTTTTCTTTGATAGAAGGAGGCTGATTCATAGTGGGATAGGGAACGGGAGCATGGGAGGAATAGACAAATTCTAGATGAGGAAGAGGGGTTGGAGGGGAAGGGAGGGGGCATGGGTAATTAATGATGGTGGAATGTGATGATCATTACTATCCAAAGTACATGTATGAAGACACGAATTGGTGTGAATATACTATGTATATAACCAGATATATGAAAAATTGTGCTCAATATATGTAATAAGGATTGTAATGCAGAAAAAAAAAAAAAAGATTTGTTTGGCTATTCAGACTATTTTTACTGCCGTGTTTATTGCAGAACTATTCACAGTGACCAAGGTACAGAATTAACCAAGGTGCCTCTTGATAAATGAAAGGATAAAGGAAATGTAGTGTGTATACAGAATGGAATACTTTTTTAGCTATAAAAGTAATGAAATCCTATCTTTTGTGGCAACAGGGATGAAAGCGGTATTGTTGTGTTAAGTGAAATAAGCTAAACACAGAAGAATAAGTACAGCATACTCTCACCCATATGTGAAATCTCAAAGAATTAATATATAAATAGAGAATAGTAATAATAGTTGTTAGAAGCCAGAAGGGGCAAGAGGGAGAGAGAACAGAGGATAATACAGAGATAAAAATTCTAGTGTTTACATCACAACAAAGTGACCATAACTTTTAACAATTTACCATCCATGTTATAAAGAACTAGAAGAGGGCAATTTGAAGGTTCTCAACACAAAGGAATGCTAAATATTTAAAGAGAAAGAAATGCTAATTATACCAATTTAATCATTACACATTGTGTACGTGTTCTGAATACACACACACACACACACACACTATACCTCATAAATAAATGTAATTATTATGTGTCAACTAAAAAATAAAAAAAAAATATGAACAACTTTAAAAAAGAAATGGTGCTTAGTGGTCTGCCTCTTAAAAAATGCTTTTTAAAATTTTATTTTATAAAAAGATGGAGACCTAAGGGTATTGTCCAGGTTTTCTCTTTTTGTATTTGTCATTCTGCGTTAACTTGGCCTTTTGAAATTAAACAAATGGAGTATATTAGTATATGTGCTTACTACTGGATATTTTGTTTAGATTTTCATCTAAGAAGATTTTATACTTATTGTTTACTCTATCTAAAATTACAAATTTCTCTGAATCCTGATTTTAAAAGACAAATTATAGACTAAGGATATAGCTTAGTGTCACTCACCTAGCAAGTGATAGGCCCTTGAGTTCAATCCCCAAATTTAAACAATCAAATGATAAATTATGTTCATTTTCAACTGTGGACAAGTTGTAGAATTTTAGCAAATGAAATATATTAGTTGGTGTAAAGTTCTTTACACTTTATAGCTTTAATTCTTAGTGATCAGCCATCATCTTTGCAATATAAATACAAGAAATCAGTTATAATTTATTAATTCACAATCAAAGTGAGAAGAAGTGTTAAACTACTTGATGATAGCATCAGTAGGAATTTTAGCTCTGAACATCAGTTTAATTCTGTGTTTTTCACAATTATTTGAGGGGGGGCGGGTTCCAGGGATTGAACTGAGGGACACTCGACCACTGAGCCACATCCCCAGCCCTATTTTGTATTTTATATACAGACAAGTTCTCACTGAGTTGCTTAGTGCCTTGATTTTGCTGAGCCTGGCTTTGAACTCAATATCCACCTTCCTCAGCTTTGAAATTATAGGCACGTGCCACCATGAACGACTCTCCTTGCACATTTTTTTTTGAAGTCAGCTGCATATTTTCTTACTAGTCATCCTTCTTTTCTCTTTCTGTGTCTATGTATCCATCATCCATCCATCCATTTACATTTAAGATAGCCCAATTTTCCCTCTCTTCTGGATAATAAAAGCTACTAAACATTTGGTTTTTCCCCTATACTGCAGTATGCTCGTGGGATGGAATTTCAAGGTGATCCTACTCAGAGGAAGCTCTTTGTGTCCATCATAGCCTTTGAAGAACTGTCAGGTTACTATTTAAGTTGTGTATCTCTGAATCACATTTTTCCTGGTATCACTGACAAATGTCAGTAATGCTAATTTAGTGACACTTTCTCTGGACTCTCCTTTCTCAGGACTTATATCTCCACCAGTTATGATCCTGACATGTCTTCTATATACATGAAAGAGAAAGGGGTGCTTTTAAGTCCAGTAAGGGAGACAGCTACTTGAGCTTGTGAAATCTTGCACTGAAAGCTAAAATTCTATAATCAGAACATCATCTTGAAATGTCTAAAATAACTTTCACCTGAGTTAAGAAATCAACCTTTGTAGTACTTAGTTCACTTTATTTTCTCAGAATGAGTCTGCTATTATATTCCTCCTTCTATCAGTCAGATAATGCCCTTCCACAGATTGGCTAGAGAGGATTTCAGCGAGTTTTCTAATGGGATAAATGTATTCCACCTCACACACCATGTTTACCAACTTGCCCCTAACTCTAAGAATGAATAATTCAATAATTTCCTAAAACTGTATATAATGAATTTACTTCTTTATTCATCAAATATTGATTGAGAATACTTTGTTCTCATTCTGAATATATATGGAAGGCATTAAAAAGAACATAAATGAATAGCCCCTGTACCCAAGTCGATCCTACTGCTACAGGGGGAAAAAAAAAGTACACAGAGAAACATTTATTTGACTGCTCTCATTTAAGAAAAAAAATAATATCAATATTAGTGAGGAAATTAAATAAAATAAACAGCAGGTATGTTGTAAGGGCTGAAGTGCCAACCCTTTCCTTTCCCCACAGTATTTGAGAATACTGTTCTGAGCTGTTCTAAGATCTGTTTCCTGGGGTGGGGGTGGGGGGCCAGTTTGAGTACAGACAGGTTCCTAGCACTGCAGGAGGCCCCCTAGTGGCCCCTTCTTTTAAGAACTGAGGATCTGGATTATGCATAAAACCAAAACAACTATAAAATTTCATTTATAATTTAGCGCAATTCTAAATGCTGACTAATCTTCTTATAATCTTGTAATATAGATAATGCTTTTGTTGACTCTGCTTATTAAAGACAGATAAAGAAAGATGGCTGAGGGTGAAGAAGCATCTTGTCAACAAAGATGCTATTTAATTTTTCTTTTCAGTTTTTCCTGCAAAGGATGGGCAAGACTGATTATATATATTACATATCTTTAATTTAATTAAAATTTTGCCATGTATAAGTTTGGAACCTATAATTATACTGTTTATAACATAATAATTGCTTAGAGTAAATTCCATTTTGGTTTTTGTAAAGTATTCTGACTTTGAGGAGAGGAAAATCTCATGCATACAAAGTTTAGATTGTGTCTGTAAAGCAATGAAATAAACTATCCTGAGACTCTATTGTAATGAGTTATTTGAGTACTTAAAATGTAACAAGTTACACCTTTCCAAAGCCTTTTGGCAAGTTGGTGAGGTGTGCACAGTAGTTGGATCCTATGGCTTTGTCTTACTTTGACTGTTCTTTGCTGTCAGAATCAAAGGGATTCATTTCTGAATCCCAATCATTGCAGACCAGGTTTAACACTCAACTGGTTATTCTAGGAAAGACATTAGTTTGGGGAAAATTTTAGTCTCTGCTTATCTTACTCATTTCACTTTTATTTGGGATGAAGTAGTTATTTGAGATATTAGAATTTAATATCTATAATATATGCCTCTGGAAAATGATGTGCTGTCTTTCTAAGTATGTTAGGTATCTAGGAATTTAGCTGTTTAAATAAGATATTTGAAATCAGTGAGAAGATAATTTGGAGAAATGAAGTTTCTCCTATAAATCTGAGTATCCTGTTTTAAAAATTACAAATTATATAATATTATACAGGCCATCTGATAATTCCTAGTCCCTTATTTTTCTGTTGTTTCAAGGACATAATATGACCCCTCATTTTATTTGCCAGTATTAGAAATCGTATTTGCTAAAATACTTTGAAAAACTTTATTTTTATGTTGATGATTTTTTATTATGGTAAAATTGTCTTAGCCATTATTAAATAGTGATAAGTAGCCATTACTAGAAGAAATTTCCAAATAACTTATACAATAGAAGTAAAAAAAAATACCAGTAATACCTTATTAATCTTAAGGTGGCAAGAAAATACCAAACACAGAAACAAAGACAAGCAGCTCTCACAAGAGGTGGTATAATCAGTGTGCCAACTTCCAGAAAATTACATAAATTAGTAATATGGCATAGTGTCCTAGAATACAGTGAAATAAGTTATGCAACTCTAAGCCTTTCTTGGCAAGCCCTGTGTAATGGGAACAAATGTATTCTTCATAGTAAAACATCTAAAGAGCAAGCATCTTACATTTATAAAATAGGGAAATAGAGGAAAATCACTATTTTGAATATTCTTGGGAAAACAGTATTACAGAAAAACTTCAACACATTTAATAGAAATTGTCCAACTTTAATTTGCTTTTCTTGCCTTCATTGTAGAGTGATAACGTTCAGATAGTAGATAACGGTGTTTTGGTTTTCAAAAGTAGCATTTGCATTGACAGATGAAAAGCAAGGTCATTTTTCCTATTCATGCTTTCCCCATCTTGGTAAGAAAAGAAGAAATTTAATATAAATTTGCTTTTTCTCAAAGCAGACATGCTTTTTTACATTTATCATAGAAAATAAATGTATAGAGCATAATGTCATTTATCATGCAGATAGCAAAGATTCCTAAGAGGTAGCACTGACTGCTTTTTAGCTTTCATGAGACCCTCAGCTCTGTACCAGAGAACTGAGTTCTTTTAGTATATCCCCAACCCCAGGTGTCACACAATGAAGTTGAAAGTACCCTGAGGAGCATTCCAAGCATTTTAAAGAAAAATTTTAAGTATATGCCTCTCCTCCTCCCAACAGAAATATCTTACAGTAGCAGTGAAAGATAACTTGAAATACAAACAGTTACTTGAATTTTATTTTAGTCAGGGTCCTGCACTTTTTAACTGATGGAATGATAGGAAGCATTTTACTAAAGCTAAGTTCTGGTGTTCTGTGAGCTGAGGAAGTTTGCCATTTACTGCACTGAAGCAGAGTCATTGCAGAGAGAGATTGGGGTGAGCTTCGTATTTCTGTCGAGTGATTTATAATATACACGAGGAAACCCTAGGCACATAGAAATCATCTATCCATTTCAGAAATATTTGATTCAAGGTTTAGCAATCAAAAGTCACCTAAAGCATTTATTGTTAGATGGATTGCACTGTTCAGTGTGGACATGAAAAGATTTATTCCCTTGGGAATGTTAAAGCTCATTCTCTTATGGTAATAGCCACATCTTTCTTTCTAAAGTAGTAACATAGAGAAAGAGGGGAGGTGGGGGGAGTATTGTATAGCCAAAATCATCATGACACAAATGTTCACAAAATGTTATATGCTTGGATTGATTCCATCTTCAGGCACAGCTTTAAGAAACAAGTTCTAAATATAGAACTTCTGGTTCCGTAAAAGAGGATTACTGAGAAAGGATCAAATGTTTAATTGCACATGACATGCTTCTATAGTTATGCTTCCAAAAATGCTTCCTGTTATCCATCCTTTGCTAAAACTCTTGTGCACTGATGACTTCTTTCCAACTCTAATGAAGCAATGGGAATGTTACTTCTAAAGAACATTAATGAATGTTATTAAGGTGATAAATTTAATATCAAACACTACTACTCTTTGAAATTGACCAAATTATGTGGTGTTCATATATGAATATATCTCAGTGAATTTCACCTTTATGTATACTACAAAGCACCAGTTAAAAAACAAACCAATAATAGAAGGATGTCCAGTGGAGTAGAAGAAAGGGAACAGAGGGATGGAGAAGGGGAGGGAGAGAGGAAGAATTGGAGACTGGAATGGAATCAATTTTATTCCATGCATGTGTGATTATGTCAAAATAAACTTCAATATCATATATTATTATAATGCACTAATAAAAAGACTCTTTAAAAAAGACAAACAACTATTCTTTGAAAATAATTCAGTCATTCACTTGCCAAAATGATACAGTCAACCTTTATATACTGACAAGTCCTTCACACCCTACCTCCATATAAAACTGAAATGAATTAGAGTTTCTCCCTCAGAGGAAGAAGTTGAAGGAACCCCTGCTTTCTTATCCTTGCCAGAAAATAGAAGAGGTAAAAATAATAAAAATAAAATGTCTCCCTAAGAATTCGTTATCATGTGTCATAGTTCCCATGCATATGAGACCGCACTTAACATGGACTGTATGGATCCAAACACTGCAAACACAAAACTTAACGTAAGTTATCTTGGAAAGTCGATGTCCCAAGTACATTAACTGATGTAGTGCAAAATGTCTCTCTACATGAAGAATGAAATACATAACTCCAGTCATTCTCACAGAAAAAAAATGCCAAAGTACATGAATCAAAAAAAAAAAAAAAAAAAAACAACAAAAAAAAACACAAATGAAATAATAACTAAATATATAGAGAATTAAGCCACTATAAAAACGATTTAGAAATGCAGATCAAATTTGCAAGGACTGTACATAATAAAATTGTTAAACACAGAATATAAAATAATTACATTATTCTCTTTAAACAACAATAACAACCACGAAAAAGCCAGGAAAGTTGAGGTTGAAATATGACAAAGGCACAGGTGATGGTAAATATTTTCCTGTTACATTGGAAATGAAAATTGAATTGCTGAAAATGAAAGCCATAATAACAGCAAATCTTTTAGAAACAAATGTATTAAATGGAAAACTAAAGAATAGGTAGAATTAAAAGGCCATGAAGAGCTATTTGTGAATGGTTATGGAGTTTTAGTAACAGAATAAATATGTTCTGGAGACTTAGGTTGTAGCTTGGTTGCTCCTGTGTGTAGTTATCTTTTTGTAGCTGTGGAATACTGGTTCCAGGAACCCTAGTGAATACCCAAATCCCAACACCTTCATGCCCCTAATGTAAAATTATGAAGTGTTTGTACATACTCTACATAGCCCTCCTGTATACTTTAAATTATCTTTGTATTGCTAATAATACCTAATCAAAATGCCATGTGAATAGAGTTATACTTTATTATTTGTTGGTAAATGACAAAGCAAAAGTCTGTATGGATGCAGTGTTTTTCTGAATATTTTAAATTTGAAGTTGATTGAAACAGCAGAATCCATGGATATCAAGGACAACCATACTTTATTCTTGAAATTTACTAAAAATAGATCTTAAATGTTCTTTCAACAAAAAAGAAAGTAATTACATGAGGTGATAGATGTGTTAATGATCTTGATTTCATTTCAGAATGCATACATATCTCAAAATATTCCTTAAATACATAATTTTTTTATGTTACATGGATATCAATAAAACCAGAATAAAAAGACATTTGGTTCACAAGAAGAGACATTTAAGGAATGAATCAGATTGTGACATAGAGAGAAAATGAGATGGAAAAAAACTTAAAAGAGATATTAAGAAGAATAAAGGATAAATAAATTCTAACATATATCTAATTCAACTTTCAAAAAGATAATATAGAAAATGACTTTTTTAAAAGTCGAGATAAATCTAAAATATTTTCTAGAAATGATGAAAAATTTGGTTCACACAGAAAATGAAAGGAAGAAGAATAAAAAAAAATTCACATTTGATGGAACATCATGAAACTGCGGAATGATAATGGCAAAGAGATCTTATAATGTAATTGTAGAGAAAATAACAAGACTGCTAAAGCAGTAAAATCTAGACTTTTGTTTGGTTTTCCCCTAGATGTTGTTGTTATATATTGCTGTTGTTGCAGTAAAATGAAGATAACAATATTGGCCAACTTAGCCAGAATTAGGTATACAGTTAGATGGTGTTAAATACTTTCATAATGTGGTGCAAACATTATTGCAATGCATCTCCAGAATTCTTTTCATTTTGTAAAACTGAAGCCCTAGACATTAAACAATAATTCTTCATTTGCCCTTGCCCCAAACCTATGGCAATCACCATTTTACTCTTTCTGCCTATATTTCTGGCTGCTCCAACTTTGTCATATAGTGGAATCTTGTGATGTTTGTTTTATGATGCTGGCTTATTTCACTAAGCACAATATCCTCAAGGTTTATTCATGTTGTAGCACATGTTAGAACTTCTTCTGTTTAATGCTGAAGATCTTCTGGTGTTTTTATATTCCACATTTTCCTTATCCATTCATAAGTGGATGAATATTTGGGATGCTTCTAATTACTATCTATTGTTAATAATGCTGCTGTGAACATGGTTTTGCAAATGTACCTTTCAGCACCTGATTTCAGTTCTATACTTCATCACAAGTAGAATTTTAGGAAGACATTGTAACTTATTTTTATTTTAATTTTTTTGAGGACCCACTATACTATTTTCCATGATTGCAATCCTCTTTTACATTCCTGCTAAGAGTGAACAAGAGTTCCAATTACTCTACATCCTCTCAAATGCTTTTTTTCCTACTTTGTGTGTGTTTGTTTTCTGAAAGTTCCCTTCCTAGTAGTCATGAAGTAGTATCTGGTTTCAGTTATTTTCCTTTTTCTGTAATGATTGGTGATGTTGACCTTCTTTTCATGAACTTGTTGGTTATTACTATTTTTTCTCTGGAGACATGCCTGTACAAATCTTTTGTTCATTTTTGAATCAGGTTAGTTGAGTATTTTTGTTCTTCTTGCTATTGTGGTTTATGAACTATCTATAAATTCTGGATATCAAACAGACATGACTTATAAATATTTATTCTCATTCTATGGGTAAAATTCTTCATTGATAATGTCTATTGATAAAAAACTGCTTTTGAAATCTCATGTAATTAATTTTTTTTATTTGGTATTTTTGCCTATATCTTTTATGTCATATCAAAAAAACCATAGCCAAATCTAATATCATGAGATCATGCAGTTTTCTACTAAATACTTTATGTTTTTTGGATCTTGGACTTAAATTTGACCCATTTTGATTTAATTTTTATGTATAGTGCTAGGTAGGGTCTCATTTCATTCTTTTGTATGAGGATGTGGAATTTTCTTAGCACCATTTGTTGAAAAGACTGTCCTTTGTCCATTTAATGATTTTGGCACCTTTGTCAAAAATCATTCAGCTGTATGTGTGAGGGTTCATTTCTAGACACTCTATTTCATTACACTTTTGTGTATGTCTGACTTTTTATTAGTACCACAGTCCATTGATTATTACAGATTTGTAGTAAGTGTTGAAAACTGGTAGATTGAGTTCTCTGGCTTTGTTCTTACCTTCCAAGATTGTTTTGGTTTTTTGGGGTCAACTTAAGAATTTAACTTGAAAAAATTATTGAAATTTAAGAAGAGATTTACTTTTAGCAAAAACCACATTGGGACATTGATCAAAATTACAATGAATATACAGAACACATTTTTAAATTAATTTTTACTTGTTCTTTTTACATGTACATGACTAAGTACTGACATCTTCACAACATTATGTCTTCCTTTTCATGAACATGGAATGCGATTCTATTTATTTATATCATCTTTAATTTCACTAAGAATGTCTTGAAATTGTCATTGTATAACTAGTTCACCTCCTTAATTAATTCCCAAATACTTTATTCTTTGATCCCATTATATATGGGATTGTTTTCATAATTTCTCCTTCAGATTTTTTGTGTTTTTTTGGAAACATGATAGATATTTGTGTGTTTACTTTGTGTTTTGATGTCTTAAAGAATCCATTTATTAGTTCTAATTTACTGTGGAATCTTTAGGAATTTCTGCACATTGGATCATATTACCTTTAAAGAGAGACATTTTACTCCTTTCTTTCTAATTTGAATGCCTGAAATTCTTTAGCTTGCCTAATTGCCTTGGCTAGATCTTTCAGTACTAAGTTGCATAAATAAGGTACAAGTAAGCTAAGTGAGTCTTGTTCATGGCCTTAGAAGACAAGCTTTTAACCTTCAGCTATGGAGTATGATGATTGCTATGACATTTTAATAAATGGATTTTATTGAATGTGTTAAGTAAGATGGTAGAACTAAGTAAAAAAATTAGTAATCTCAATCAGTATAAATGTACTTTCTATTTCAAAGAAAAGGTGAAATAAAATAATAAAACAAAATATTTATCAATGATACTTTGAAAAATAAGGATACAAAATTTGAAAGAAAAATAATGGAAAACAAGCAAGTACCAAAATATAAGTGTTTAATTACACAAAATAGACACAAAGGAAAAAAGCAATACTAGAGATTTAGTGATTACATGTTCATAAAATGTTCAAGTCTCCAGTAACATATGCCATTTCTGATCTTGTATCAGCTAATAATAGTTCAAAATACTTGAAATCAAAATTAAAGAGTAGACTGATAAATGAACTGTCAAGGAACATTGTGGTAATTGATATAATTACTCATATTCTGGTAGTAGATAGAATAAAATGGAAAAAGTGTGTCTGTAAATGGGAAATATGAATAACCCAAACTTAATTTAATAGACTCATATATAGAACAGTGCTGTCAACACATGGAGAATGCATTCTGTTTTTAAGATTATCTCAGATTGCCCTAGATCTAGGTAATAAAAAAAAATTCTCAACATTTTTCAGGGATTGAGATTTTATTCTTAATACATATGTTTAGCCAAAAAGGAATGAAATAACTAGAAAACTCTGTAAGGTTGTAACTTAAAAAATACACATTCATAAAATGCCCATGAATCAAAGAATTCATAGTTGAATTTATAAAATGATTTGAAGTGAATGATAATGGAAATAATACATTTCTGTTGAAACATACAATAAAACAATAAATTAGAGGCAAATGTATAACTATTAGGGCTTACATTAAGAAAGAAAACTATTAGGCAGGTGGTATGGTGTACACCTGTAATCTCAGCGGTTCAGAAGGTTAAGACAGGAGAATCATAAGTTCAAAGCCAGCCTCAGCCAAAAAGTAAGGTGCTAAGCAACTCTGTGAGACCCTGTCTCTAAATAAAATACAAAATAGTGCTGGTAGTGTTCCTCAGTGGTCAGGTGCGCTTGAGTTCAAATCCCAGAACCTCCTCAAAAAAGAAAGAAAAATATTGACACTATGTATTATATTTTAGAAGTGAAATTTAAAAAGAATAGTAAAAAAATAAGAATATAAGCCAAGTAGAATTAAGGAGTTAATAAAGAAGAGAACCCAAATTAAAAAATGGAAAAAAATATAATTGAGATCAACAAGATAAAAAACTAGCTTTTCAAAATTGGTATGGTAAAGTTTCAAAACCTCTGTCAAGATTCATCATGATAAAAGAGGAAAGGTTTAAATTTACAATATTAAAAGAAATGATATAGACATACAGCAAATATTATACAGAATAAAAAGATAATTAAAGATATAAAATAGCAAATTTCTACAAAAAATGCAAGTGCAAAAATCCATTGAGTCATAGAAAATCTGAATACATCCCAAATTATTAAAAATAATTAAAGGGAAATACATAACTATGAAGAACATTCTAAGCCAGAAATAGAATGTACTTTTTATATTATGAGGCTTTTATCATTTTGATCTCCAAACCCAACAAAAAACAATTGAAAAATTATAAATTAATTTTATTCATAAAAATAAATTCAAAAACCATGAACAGAATTTTAAAAAATTGAAGCAATGTGGGAATGAAATATAATAAATTGTAACCAAATTGGGTTTATTCTGTGTATGCAATCTGGCTGACACTTTGAAAATCATGTCACCATATTAATATGTTAACAAGAAAAAAATAATTATCTAAAATAGTTGAAGACAATCATTTAATAATATTCAATGATTACTCATGACCAAAATTCTCAGCCAAGTAGAACAGAAATAAATTCCTTTCTTACCTTGATAAGGACTCTCTACCAAAACTATCAACAAACCAAAAAAAAAAAAAAAAAGTCATGTTGCAGCCAGGTGCGCTGGTGCATGCCTATAATCCCAGCAGCTCCAGAGGCTGAGGCAGGAGGATGGTGAGTTCAAAGCCTCAGGAAAAGCAAGGCTCTAAGTATAATAATTTTCTTGTAATTTCTTTGATTCCTGGGATTTGTTCATTTGTTCAAGACTGAATAAGACCCTGTCTCTAAATAAAGTACAAAATAAGACTGGGGATGTGGCTCAGTGGTCAAGTGCCCTGAATTCAACCCCCTGTACAAAAACGTCATGTTGCATTTACTTTTTCTTCCTGATGATATTTTTATATGGAAGAAACCTTGATGGAAGTTCATTTGTTCTCTTCTGTGGTTGGTGTGAGATATCTTGCAACCAGAGCATTTACAACATTCAGAGGGCCCCACTTCGACTGTCAATATGGTGGAATGGACCTGTTCAGAAGCAGTCAGTATTTCATAGAGCTTTAACATTTTGGAATAGAAAGAGATAGAATATCTTCATTCTAATGCAGCCTCAGATAGCTGTCATATCTTCATAGAGTCCAGTGGTCCCAACTTCCATGTCTCATCAATGAGAACTACTGACCAAATTGTATTTAGCATAATTTTTCCTGATTGAGACCAGAATAGCTACCATACTTTTAAAACTTGAGTGGATGTGTAGGTTCCCAGGGCTTTTGTTAAAATTTCAGATACTGATTATTTGAGTTTGATGTGGAGCTTGACTTTCTGCCTTTATAACAAGTTTTAAAGTGATGCCAATGCCAATGACCCACACAATTTTTAAGTAATATGTTTTAAACAGCAAAGTGTGTTTTTAAAGTACTTATGGAATAATTATTTCAATCTGTACATTTTATTTACTAAACATAAAGAGATTCAATTAGAAAATGACTTTCAGGCAGTTTTTCCAGAAGTATTAATTATATTGAATTCCTTGAATCACCTCCTTGATATAGTTGATCTCACAGACACACTGAAATCAGTGAAGTGTTTAATCTATTTTTAAAAATTCTAGCATGAAAAGAAATCATGGTATAATGGAATTCAAACAAATGGACAACTTTGGATTTGGAAATCATGAGACCTGCAATGTGTATAGCTCATTGATTATGATCTAAAATATCTAGATTTCTGGTTCTTCATCTGGGAAAACAGGAGTCTCATGATTTCTCTGAATGCTCTTTCCCTAAACAGATATGATCATAAAACTTTCATAGTTATAGGAGTTTTGAGATAGCTCATATAGGAAATTTCAAATATTTCATGCATATCCTAAGCAGCCAAGTGCAGAGGTGAGTCCAGGCAATTATCTCAGTCACTTAAAAGCACAAGTATTTTCTGTTATGTCATCAGTATTAAATGCTTTGGTTCATCACACTAACAAGAAATGGATCAGTTCATCTGTTTTTCGCACTTATCATCACAGTTTTGTTGGACCAGAAAGTAAATAAAAAACAATCGCAATACAAAAACATTCATATATTATGAACATTAGTAACAAGTCTTATTAGACTATTTCTGCACTATATTTTAAATTAAATCATTTGAATTTCTTGAAATAACAGGGTTACCATAATAATTTTCTTGTATTTTTTTTGATTCCTGGAATTTGTTCATTTGTTCAAGATTGAATAAGAATACATGTATCTTAAACTGGGACTGAATTTTAAAGTTCATAATACTGAAGGCTTTGTAAAAATTTATATGCTATAATGTTTTATTATGGATGATTTTAAGAAATCATAGTTTATGTATGTAAAATATTTCATATTATATAGTAGGAAAGCTATATTGGAAAGGATTAAATGATGACCACTTTTTCTTCAAAGTGTTTTGGAAGGAAGATTAATGTTCTTTCCTGCAAAGGTAAATTGACATAATAATTTTAGCATGGTGAGTTTAGGAAATTTAAGAAACCTTTTAACATATATTTCTGTATATCTATATTGATAAAAAGAATTCCCCATAGCCTAAAATAGTCTTTCCTTTGCATTCATTCATTATATAAAAGTCAAAGCTGAATTAAAAAGGAAAAGGAATAAAGTAAATTGGGCATGAAGATGAAGCAGATGTTTCTGATGCTGTAAAGACCTGGCAGAGTGAGTCAAAGTTGTGATGGGAGAGATTTGTCACTGGAGTCTCTGCCTGCTGTTCCAACCCCCTTATCCATAGGATGCACCATATCCCAGTGTGGACTTACTTCTGGTTTCCACTGGATCATCCATTCCTTTCTGGACTCCCAGAGCCCACTAAGTCGTACCTACCTTATGTTCTCCTCCTAAACCTTTAGTATATGCATCTGTTATAAGTATCTACAATATGTCTACAAATTATTTGGGAGATTTACTAAATACTGGTACCTGCATCCTACTCTCAGAGATTCTGATTTAATTGCCTTTGGGTTATGCCCTGGTTATTGGGTGTTCTTCAGTCTTTCCAGGTGACTAATGTATAATTCTAACTTCTCAGAATGTACCAGAAATCCTATTTGGCTCTTCTCAATGACCACTTAGTTTAATATTCCAAATATTCTTCTAGGAAAATATTATTTATATTGCAGAGGAAAGGGACTGAACCATCAGAAAGACTGAGTAACTCACCTAAGGTTAGCACCACACAGGTAGCTATGAGATCCCATTTTTTTTTTTTTAAATTTTTTATTGTGGGTTGTTCAAAACATTACAAATTTCTTGACATATCATATTCCACACTTTGATTCAAGTGGGTTATGAACTCCCACCTTTACCCCATACCCAGATTGCAGAATCACATCAGTTACACATCCATTGATTTACAAATTGCCATACTAGTGTCTGTTGTGCTCTGCTGCCTTTCCCGTCCTCCACCCTCCCCCCTCCCCACCTCTCCCCTCCCCTCCCCTCCTCTCTCTCTACCTCCTCCACTGTATAACCCTGAGGGTCTCCTTCCATTACCATGCAATTTCCCTTCTCTCTCCCTTTCCCTCCCACCTCTCATCCCTATTAAATGTTAATCTTCTTCTCCTGCTCTTCGTCCCTACTCTGTTCTTAGTTACTCTCCTTATATCAAAGAAGACATTTGGCATTTATTTTTTAGGAATTGGCTAGCTTCACTTAGCATAATCTGCTCTAATGCCATCCATTTCCCTGTAAATTCTATGATTTTGTCATTTTTTAATGCAGAGTAATACTCCATTGTGTATAAATGCCACATTTTTTTTATCCATTCGTCTATTGAAGGGCATCTAGGTTGGTTCCACAGTCTTGCTATTGTGTATTGTGCTGCTATGAACATCGATGTAGCAGTGTCCCTGTAGCATGCCCTTTTTAGGTCTTTAGGGAATAGACCAAGAAGGGGAATAGCTGGGTCAAATGGTGGCTCCATTCCCAACTTTCCAAGAAATCTCCATACTGCTTTCCAAATTGGCTGCACCGATCTGCAGTCCCACCAGCAATGTACAAGTGTACCCTTTTCCCCACATCCTCGCCAGCACTTGTTGTTGTTTGACTTCTTAATGGCTGCCAATCTTACTGGAGTGAGATGGTATCTTAGGGTAGTTTTGATTTGCATTTCTCTGACAGCTAGAGATGTTGAACATTTTTTCATGTACTTGTTGATTGACTGTATGTCCTCCTCTGAGAAGTGTCTGTTCAGGTCCTTGGCCCATTTGTTGATTGGGTTGTTTGTTCTCTTATTGTCTAATTTTTTGAGTTCATTGTATACTCTGGATATTAGGGCTCTATCTGAAGTGTGAGGAGTAAAGATTTGTTCCCAGGGTGTAGGCTCCCTATTTACCTCTCTTATTGTTTCTTTTGCTGAGAAAAAGAGATCCCATTTTTGTTACATCATTTCAGGTTTGCTTTTTCCCTTTCTTTTTGATGTAGGCCTAATTTTATGTTGTGTGCTATGGTTTCTTTTCTTGCTATATCAAAATATTTTTAAAACAATTATCTTCATAAGATGTTAAAGAAGCATTATTTACTTATGTATAATACCAAGTTCCTGTATCTATTATGGTAGAATTATTCAGGTTAGTTTTTCCCCTTAATTAAATGTGGAATTGCAGTGGTGCATTTCAATGTAAATTGGTTTGTTCTTTTAGCCTGACCAGCAGGCCAAGATATTCATTTGATATTTTATATATTTTACTTTGTGACATGAAATTCTAATCTGCTCATATTTGATTTTAGTTATGCATTAGAAAATATGCATGTATTTTCAATATTGAAGGCCAGTAATAAAACCCACACCTTAACACATAGTAATTCACATTATGTTATGGCAGAAACAGAATACCACTCAAAACACTTCTGTGACTGGTTAAAATTATATTTTTCTTCCAAAGTATACTTAATTACGTTTGATAATTACTTTAAATTATGGATTTCCTTCTCTCTATCCTACATGCTAAAATTACCACTTATATTTAAATCATCTGTTTGTTGAGAAAAGAGGCATTCTAGCTTAAAGAAAAGCACTTTGATGGATTATTTTAGGCACAGTTGATAAAAAGTGTTACTTAATAGCAAAAAAGGATTCATCCTACCAAGAGTGTTAAGATGCTAAATAGAAATTACATTGAATAGTGAAAAGATACTTTTTACCATTTCTTGGAAAGCTGTTTGTCATTATCTACTGAACCTAGTAAGTAAATAGACCAACTACTTAAATACATGCATAACTAAACATTTAAAAATATATGGCTTGCTTATAAAATAATGTTTATAGTGACATTATTTATAATATGAAAAAAAAACTGGGAACAACCAAATGTCTATCAGCAGTGGAAAGGACTAATAATAAATTGGTATATTCATCAAGAAAATACAGCAATAAAAAATACTTTGTGCAAGAATATGGCTACATCTCACAGACAGTATTGAGTGAAAGAAATCAGACACAAAAGAATGCATTGCAAGTACATGAAATCCAGGAGCAAGCAAAACTGAGATTGGTTATCTTTGGAGATAAGTATTAACTGAGTAAGGATATGAGAAAGCGTGCTGGGATGTGGGAAATTACTTGGGTTTTCATCTGGAGCATCTGAAGGTGCATACCTCTATAAACATGGAGATGCACACTTGTGGTTTGTGCAACTTACTGAATGCAAATTATAACTTGATCAGAGTATAGTTAACTGGTGTGTGTGTGTGTGTGTATGTGTGTGTGTGTGTGTTTAAATTTTTAATCTAAAAGGATAGAGGCTATGAAAAGCCAAGACCTTTGGACACAGTGAATAGTATGAGGAGAATGTTTTTGTGGCCTCTGAAGATTCAGAACTAGGAGTCCAGATGGCTGTGTCACTCACCATAGTGCTTAGATAGGAAATCTATTGTTTCAACATTTGCCTATATTTCACAGTGCAATAGAGTTAAGTTTTTAAAGTTATATTTTTTTTTTTGCGTGTGAAATCTTCCAATGATATCAAATTGGTATTTTAGCATAAAGGAAAAGGAGCAAACAATTCCTAGAATACATGGTTTTCACATAATGACAGAAGAGCTTGAAAATTAACATTGCCCTAATGTAGTGTCCCTCACATTTAGAAATAATTTTTTTCCAATAGTTTGAATAAATCACTTACCAACATTCATATGAAGGTTTATAATAATATGACCCTGTGTTCATCATTAGCATCCCATACAAAAGTATACTCTGAACTAAGAAGTGTTTTCTAAAATAATGTCTACATTTCAAGGTTTGGTCATTTTCTTTATCATCAAAATGATTCCACAGTATCATTTTAAAGTGATAGTATCAGTGTCAGAATGCATTTATTAGTTTTCCAAGGAAATCTTTTTTTTTTGTTTGTTTGTTTTTGGCACCTGGGATTGAACCCACGGGTACTCAACCACTGAGCCACACCCTCAGCCATTTTTATTTATTTGTTTATTTATTTGAGACAGAGTCTCACTAAGTTACTTAGGATCTCACTATATTGCTAAGGCTGGCTTTGAACTTGTGATCCTCCTACCTCAGCCCCCTGAGTCACTGGGATTACAGGTCTGCACCACTTCTCCCAGCTTGGATATTGTTACTTTCAATAGAGGTTTCCTGTTTCAGATTTGTTATACATTTCTGGAATTGAGAGGAGTCAGTGATCACATGGAGTGACACTGAGTTGAAGAGATGAAGTGAAACTATTTATGACTACCACAAAAGTACACATTGTTTGCTTGAAAAACAAACAAGCAAATAAAAACTTAGTAATTAATTTTTTAAAATAATTTCACTTGCATGTACATGAAAAAGTATATGTGGGGAAATTTTATTGGGAAATGCTAATCGTCAATGCCATAGAAGTTTGAGCTAAGATTGAAATTTCTGTGCTCAGTATGTAGCAACAGAATTGTAACTCATGAAAGGTAATGCAAACATCATATATCTGATCTTATATCTTCATATAAACTATGAAAAATTATTTGAGAAAAATATAAATATAGTATCTCCTTTTGTATGTCCCACAATAAACAATACTCAGCTTATATAAAGGATCATTTACCAATTCTCATGGGTCCAAAATGAAACAACTGAATAATGGGTGATAGAATTTTGTTTACTTACATGATCATAAGACTGTACTGAATCTCCTATGGAATCTTTATTTAACAGATAATTTATATCTCTGTAAAACAAATCAATTTAATTTTTAAAAAAATTACTATCAAATATGTGTCAGGCCAAGATAACAATGGTGTCTTTTTACAGGTGATAGTAATTATAAGAGGTATGCTTCTAGTTATATAAAAATATTATGAGCCATCTTCTACTGATGGAATATCCAAAATTTCTGTTTTAAAAAAATCTGAAATTCTGGATTCTAAATTAAAAATTTAATGTTTATTGTATTTTGCTATTTCTTAAAATTACTAGCCATTAGCAGAGTACTAAATTTAACATTATAAATGATCAAGGAAATAACATTTTTTTCCAAATAATACTGAATTAACTTGAAATACAATAGAAGGCATGTACCCATCATAAAAAAGCCATTTGCAGTTATAATGGTTACTAGTTTGGACACCCTGCAGCTGATTAGGAAAATACTTCATTTGGAGAGCTAGCACAAGACTCATTAGGAATATTCATATGCCTAAGTCACACTCAGTATTACATCGATGCTTTTTATATAGCTGTTGCTATTCTCTTCAAAATTCCAAATGCAAGCTACTACCTGCCTGCTTGAATTTCCTGTAGCCCTTCACACTCAGCATTTTTAAAACACATGCTTTCTGATCTCTCCTCTCTCTGCCTAGACTGAATCATTTATTTGTAACAAAGCCCAGAAAGTTAGGAGGCCTCTTGACCACTAGGTCATATGGATTCTAAGCCCCTTTGTCCCTTAAATTCCTGTCTGAGTCATTTCTAAGTCCACATTTCTCACAATGGAGTATTTTTGGCGATCCCTGAATTATCTTTCTTCCTTCAAATTTCTCTGGCCTCATTATTTTCTTTGTACTGTAAGCCAGAATTATTGTTCTAAAATACAGATGAAATCATGATTACTCAAATCTCTTAGTGGGTAAAAGGATAAGGCAAGAGTCCTATGCTTGTACATGACCTGGCTTCACTTTCTACCCTAGTATCCTCTTTTGAACCCACATTTGCATTTTCCCCACTCTTTTTAAAAAAATATTTTTAAAATACTTTTTTAGTTGTTGATAGACCTTTATTTATTTATATGTTTATTTATTATATGAGAATCAAACCCAGTGCCTCACAGGTGCCAGGCAAGCACCCTACCCCTGAACCCCAGCCCCAGCCCATTTTCCCTACTTGTAATGCGTATTCTCTACCTCTTCTCTGTGCACTGGAAACCAAACTTTCTAGGTACTGTACCTTCTTCAGATTTCTCCTCCTGTGTGAGTTACATGCATCTCTTCTACAAGCTGTAGCTAATTGTGGGCTTTTGTCAAGTTTGGCCTTGGCCTCTTCTTATTTTCACTCTAATAACTCCCTCAGAGAGAGTTCATTTGCTCTCAAAGATTTCACTGCCACCTCTATGTTTCTGGTATTTCTTCCACCAGTGTATACAGCCTAGAGCTCTGGCATAACCTTTCTAAAACATAATCTTCAGCAAGTTATTTTCCTCTTTGAAATTATAGTGACTTGTACATTTCTCATTTATATGTAAAGATAAACCTAGTTTTTTTTTTTTTTTTTTTTTTTAATTAACTGCAGCTGTATAACATTCCTACAATTGACCCCTCTTTTTTCATTTGGTTTCTTTATCAAATGTCTCTTCTATTTTTGTGGGCCATTTTTTCCAATGAGGATAATTTTTTTTTCTGTAACTTTTTCTATTGACTTCAGCCTAGAACTTTCTTTCTCATATTTTTTATTGACTTGCAGAATTCATTGAACTCAAAGATTGGATTCATTTATTCCATGAAACCTTTGACTAATTACCTTCTCTCCTCTTTCTCACTTTGGATTTGTTATCATTTGTTTTAAAATCTGTACATTTCTTTTTATTCTTCAGTTGTACCTCCCTCACTAGATTATGTCTGTTATGACCCTGTTATTTTGGTCCTCGGTATCTCTAGCACCTAATGTGCCACTGATGGGTGCATAGTTGGTGCTAACCAGAGAATATATGATTGATAGTTCAACCTTATTGACTGCTCAGTGCATGTCATAATCTGCATGAACCATTTTGCATGACTTATTTCATATATTTCCCATGAAGTCTTTCTGAACTAGTACTTTATTACTCTCATATATAAGGAAACTAAGGCACAGGAAGATAAAATGAGTTGTCTTATGTCACATAGCTGGTGAATAGTGATGCTGGGGTTTGCGATTTCTGCATCCACAGGATCACTTAACTCGGTATAGGAAATGCGACTTGAAAGGGTTACATAGGGTACTTCAGTCTTTTTAGGAAAGGACTTGCTGAGGAAGTGTAACTGTCTACTCTGAAGTTTTGCCACCAACTTTTAAATACTCAATAATAAAACAGTAGGTACACTGGAAAAAAATTGCTTTCACTAGAGATTGATTTGTGTTTGAAACTTGACTTATGATTTAGCACTAACTGGGTAAACTCCAAAAATTATTGATATGATCAGAGTGGTATTGCTCAAGAGAAAATTGTTGATACTTTGATAGTAGAACACAATTCACCCATTTGCCAAATTCAAGAACTCAAGGAAAATTATATTATGTCTGTAGGAAATATTTTGGGAAATATTGGTACATATGCTCATCAATAAAGTGTGCCCTAATTATAGAAATATGTTTACGAACACTAGACTTCAATTAGTTCCTGTTACTGTTGGGTTTGTTTTTTTTTTGGTTCTTGAGATTGAACTCGGGGGCACTCAACCACTGAGCCACATCTCCAGCCGTATTTTGTATTTTATTTAGAGACAGGGCCTTGCTCAGTTGCTTAGTCCTCGCTTTTTGTGGAGACTGGCTTTGAATTCCTATCATCCTGCTTCAGCCTCCCTAGCCCCTGGGATTACAGGCATGTGCCACTTAGCCCATCTTAAAACTAGCCACATTTTATGACTTTAAAGTAGTACTATCCCAAGTGCATTACCAGGTTGGTTGCTGTTGTGATTACTCTCCTCTGTATAATTTAAGCCAGATCTTAACCTAAGCCAATGACTTTTGTAAACCTGGCAGTTGATTCTAATACTTCTCTGCCAACAAAGTGAAAGCAATGTAGAAAGGAAAGGGCTTATTTGTGCCTGGTGACTATTTTTAGGACAATTCCTGTAGCACACTTTGATGCTTTTGTCTGAAAAAGTAGAAAGTTAAGTGGAAGACAACATCTCTTACACAAAAAGGAAGACATCCTACTCCTGAAATAAGACTGAAGTAGAATTCTTCACATTCACAGATCAGAGAGTCTAGGGCACACAAGATGAAAGTAAGAAACACCTGCATAGCACACAGTGTATCTTGAAGTTAATTTTTAATTAATGAGCAGTAGAACTCACAGCTTGGAATTGTACAACATAACACCAAATCAAGCTCTGTTAGAGCCTGAGAGAGACCTTGCTTCATTTAGCTGGTGGATTACAGCCTGGATCTAAAAAGGCTCCTGGGACCAAGGGCAGCAGCTCTAATATGAGCCTCTGGGAGCGATTACACAAAAATTGGTAAGAGCTCAATTTTGCAGAACAAATTATATACAAAGTAGGCACAGAAAATGGTTGCAAGGTGGTCCAAAGAAACAGCATCACCATGCGAGAAGTAGGAGGTAGTTAAAGTAATTGTTCACATATGTACCCACGGGGCAATCACGGGAATTAAAAAAAACAAAAATTGTAATAGCAGTTAAATATACCTTTGCTATTCTAAAGAACGATGAAGTCTGGATTATATAATTACTGTTTAAGCTCCAGATTTGTTAATTCTAGATTTACTTTATTTTTGTCTATTTTATTCACCTTATTAGATACTAAGAGTAAATTTAATTTTGTTGGTTCATCCAAAAGGTTACAAGCCACTGTCATATTACAGTTGTTTGCCCTCCCAATACTTCTACTTTAGTTTAAGATAATTAATTACACTAAAATAACAATTTCCTCATCTGTGGGTTATATTAAAACATAATTAATTACATTAAAATAACAATTTCCTCATCTGTGGGTTATATTAATGGTGTTTGTATTTGTTTATTTTAAATGAAGAAAACCCTTGCTTTTTATAGACATTGAAAGTATGTTACCCCATATAAAATGAGGGCTTTAATTTTGTGTTTTTTAAAAAAATGATGGTTTTCACCATGTTTAAGATTCTCTGGCCTGTGTCCACTGGTTGCATGTTTTTAAAATAAGTTTTTAGTTGTCAGTGGATCTTTTTTTAAACTTTATTTATTTATATGTGGTGCTGAGGATCAAACTTAGGGCTTCATCCATGCCAGGCAAGTGCTGTACCACTGAGCCACAACTCCAGCCCTAGTTGCATTTTTTTTTTGACTACTTATATTTGTTTATGTTGAAATAACTTCTCAGAGATTTAATAGGTTTCAGTGAGGTTATCTCAAGAAAATATGCACCATTGATCAGATTCCCAGTATTATACTCAAAGCATAGTTTTATCTTGAAGACTTAATTGATCATTTTAGCAAAATATTCTATGACTGGCCCTCAAACATACATTTAGGATGCATAAAATATGAACTTTTTTCCCTAAAATTCTTGTGTCAACCCCACCAAAGCAAAAACAGTGAAATAGAGACTGTCTGTTTAAAACTACACGATGCGAGCTGGCATTGAGCATGTTATGGTCTGCCGTGCATGTCAGCTAAATGACAGAAATGCCACAGATGTTCTGTAACACACTGACAAAGATACATTCTACAAATATCATAGTTTTGGTGTATCCTAGGTGATTGTGAGTCAAAAAATTTTAAGTCTGACATTCTTACCACTCCATTGACATGTACCAAAAAAGGTAGTCAGGCTTGTTGCATTCTGTTAAAACCAGTGCTCTGTTATCAATTCAGGTTTTACATAGAAAACACTGTTACTTAATGGTGAAAGCATTAAAGATGACCTGTGTTGTTTATTGGACCATCAACTTCTGTTTACCATTCATATATTTACCATTCTCATAACTATATTTTTTTTGGAAAATCATTTAGAGTCACAAACTGTTTAGAATATGGTTAGACCATTCTAATGAATATATTACTCTGTGTTCATTAAAAATTATGGATAAATTTATATGAATAGACTTGTAAAGATGCCATGACATATTGTAGAATAGAAAAACTAGTTGTATATAGTATATATGACATGATCCACTTTATCCCAAGTACTTACATGTAGATACATGCACACAAAAACTCACCCTCCCCCACACACAAACAAATATTCAACTATGCTTACTTCTGGGAAGTCAGATTTAAGAGCTAAAAGAAAACAAGTGGGAATTTGACATGACACTGAATATTTTTTTCTGTTACAGATTTATATTTTTTAATGGCTAAATTTTGGAATAAAAAATGAGTCAGTAAAAATGTAAAAGATAATGAAGATAATGGCTACTTTTTGTGTGCCCACATTGATGTTCATCACTACATTAGGGAGAACAGACTAGCATACATGAAACCAGAATGCAATAAATGACAACTGGTGAATGGAGTTCAGCATTTTAGATTAGCAGTTTGCAAAATGGAGAAAACAGAGTTCAGAGTTCTTCAAAACTTGTGATCAGCATGTTTCAGATGGCCATGAGATGGGATAAGAGCATCCAGGCTCTGGTGATAGTATGGTTAGCTTGACAAGTGTGGTGGCAGTTCTCAGTTCTCTAGTTCTTACTGCTTTACATCCAGGTGGGGAGGGATGATTATGAAGCTAAGAGAGAAGTGGCAGAAAGCACATTTTGAACATATTACAGCTCTGTCTTCTGTATTAATGGGTCATCTAAAAAGGAAAAAAAAAGGAGTAAGGGGTATATTGGATAAACATCTAAAGAAGAGAAAAGAGAATGGATATCAGAAGGAAAATGGAAAATGTTAACTTGGACAGAGCACAGGCCTACTCTGAAGTTCCATGAGAAAGACTCAAAGACGGATGCTAGACAAAATGTTTTGTGGTCCAGCACAGTGAGGGTAAGACAGAAAATACTTAATATAGATAGACCTGACCAGGATGGACTTATGAAAGGTAGAGGGAGAAGTTACACAAGCCGAAGTCTAATAAGAACAGGGTGGTCACACCACTGCATGCAGCTGCCTTGAGCACTGTTCACACCAGGTGTGTGGCTTGCCAGAGCTGTATGGTTACAGACTGCAGTGGTTCACACTGTCCTGAAGATCAGCAGTCTGGATCACAATTACTTCAAAGAAAGTGTCACAACACCTTTCACTTGTATTTTGAGACGTCGTGGCTCATACCACAAACTAGGAAGGAAATGGCTGTAATAGACATAAAGTCTAGTCTATTCGCTGGGCAAAGTAAATTAACGGTTGATTCAGTGATTGAACTTCACACAAACCCTGAAATGGAGCATGGATGTGATGATGATACAGACTTCTGTTTTAAGGATGTTTACAAAGAAACTGAATGTGTAATGGGACTTAAGTAAAATACTTTATTTTTAAAGTTAAGAGAGACCACATGTGAAAGGCTTAAGATAAAAAAATTCCTGATAAGAGAACAATGGAAGGTCTGGGTGTGCTGATGCCAGAAGTAAAAGTCTGACAGGTAGGTAAGAGGTGAGACCCAGAACACAGGTACAGGGATTCTCTTTTGAGCAGAAAACACTTTTCTCTCCCTTGCGGTGGCTCAATAAGGAGATTCTTACATATAAAGTATGAAGAACACAGTTAAAATCACATCAAAAGACCAGAAAGAAATTGCCTCAAGTAAAAATAAATGATATTCATTGATTTTGTGATATATTATCTTGGTCTTGTTCATAAATTTGAGGAACTGAACACCTTCTATCTTAATAGAATTATTTGCTTTTTTACTGTCGTCCCTGTGGTTCAAAATCACAGCATGTAAGGTGAGGATATTATCTAGAATAAAAGATACATAATAGATCATGCAGAAAAGGCTTTGGAAAATAATATTTCATGGGTATTTCCGAGAAATGAAGGGGATCCATTTATACAAAACCTTGTATACATTACTAGGGTTTTATTTAAAATAAAGTAGTCATGCTGGGCAAGGTGGCATGTGCCTGTAATCCCAGAGGTTTGGGAGGCTGAGGCAGGAGGATTGCAAATTCAAAGTCAGCCTCAGAAATTTAATGAGACCCTGTCTCAAGATTAAAAAAGAACAACAAAAGGGCCAGAGGATATGACTCAGTGGTTAAGCCACCCTGGGTTCAATACCCAGTATCGATAAACAAACAAATAAATAAATTTTAAAAGTTAGTCATGATTGTGAAGTATTTCTTACATATCATTATCAATGTGATAATTTAAGCTTCAGGGAAAAAAAACTAATAAAACATTAAAATGGAACAGATGAAAGAATAAAATGAATGCTCTGTGATTAATATTAAATTCCTTAGGCAATTACCAATAAGAACTGTAATTGTACTAAATGACTATTATTTTAATGTTGCCCTCATCCTAGGATGGATTTTTAACTAGCCTTATTTCACACCACTTTTGATTTATATAATAAAATGTATGGTACCTCTGATCAGGAAAAACATATCACACAAACATCTGAATTCTAATGAAAAAACACGTAGAATTCCTATTTTGTTTACATTTTTCTTACTTTCTCTATCTGCTTTTGACCAATCAATGCAAAGGAAAAAAAAGAAAAAGAAAATTTCCTTTCTAAAAAATAGCAAAATTATCACAAGTAAAAGCTTGCTTCTTGGTATTTTATTTTGATACAGAATTTGATTGATGATTGCTTTGCTAGGCCATAAGTCACAGTGGCTTGCCACTTGATGATGTACAGTTGGAGTTTTACCCTGCAATAAAATTATGACAGGTCTTTTTCAAAATCGGGATAATTGTGATTTATATGACAAGATGGAGGCTGACATATTTTAGCAGGAAAGGATCTGACCATTCTATTTTTGTATTTGGCCTACTGTAGCAAGCAACACTAGGCCTGGCAAGAATAAGAGTATGCTGTATTACATATGACTTGATGTAATAGTATTAGTTTGAGATTGGCAAATCTAAAATTCATGCTGTCATAATAACTGTCTTTTATAGTTCATGCTGTTAGATTCATTTTGCTTCATGAGTTTTCATTTGACTTTTTGTTCTTTTGGGTCCATGTTATTCTGTAAAATTTCTAAACCATTTTATGAAACCTCTATCTGTGTGTATGTGGATGTATATACATATGCACATGTATGTTTGACTTGGAGTCAACATACCTGGTGTCATGGTATGGATGTTGTGAGGTGTCCCCAAAAATATCTGTGTTAATGCAGGAAGTGAAATGATTTGATTATGAGACCTGTAACCTGATTAGTGTATTAATCCATTTTATGTATTAATAATTTGAAAGAACTACTATACTGGGTGGTAACAGTAGACAGGTGGAGCATGGCTGGAGTAAGTCGGTCTCAGGGGAGATACCTTGGGGATTCTGTCTTGCCTTCCTGTTTCCTCCTTCTCTCTGCTTCCTGGCTTTCATGATCTGCGCAGGTTTCTTCCACCACATACTTCTGCCATATTTTTCTGCCTCACCTCAGGCCTAGAGCTATGGAGTTGGTTGACTATGGAATGAGACATCTGAAACCATGTTCTCCAAATCAGCTTTACCTCCTTTAAGAATATCAGTTGTTTTAGTCACAATGAGGAAAAAATAACCAACATACTTGAATTCTATATCTAGTTTGGGTTCTACCACTTCTTGATAGTACAGAACTCTTGCAATCTAATCATTTTATGACTATAGGTACATTAAGTAAACTTGATTGCATTCTTATCTATGAATTAAGATACAGTTTACCTGAGAATGTAGTTTTGTTTGAGATAAAATGTAAAATTACTTTGCAAATACAAGTATTATGGAACTGAGTTATTATATATACTCCTCTTTAATTAAGAAATGTTTGTTGAGGATAAATTTGTGTGCTATTGGTTACAATAATATTTCATTTTCTATACAATAATAATTACTTATTTGATATAGACATTTAACTGAGGAAATAAAACAGTATTGCTAAGTGTTTTTATGAATTAGATTACATCACTGATACTTTGAGTATTAGGAAGAATAGTGGCCTCTCAAAGATGTTTGTATCCTTCCTAATACTACAGGTCTGTATATATCTTTCCCTCTTTCACAAAAGATATTTTGCATGTCAGGTCAAAGTTGAAATATTTGAAATGAGGAGACTATCTTGAATTATCCAGGCTGACCCAATTAACTCATGTGCATATGTAATCAGAAATCCTTTCCACCTGAAATCAGGAGAGAGATCACGTGACTACAGAACAGTGGTCAGAGAAATGCAAGGTTTTTGATGCAAAGACAGTCAAGAGCCAATGAATGTAGGCAGCCTGTAGAATCTGGGTAGGGGCTGAAACACATTCTTCCCTTTGTTTCTAGAATGGATTGCATCCCTAGGGATACCTTGATTTTAATCCAATAAGAACTAGAGTGAACTTCTAACCAATACAACTAAAAGAAATTAAATTGATGTTTTTTTAACCACTGAGTGTGTGGTAATTTGTTATGACATTAATAGAAAACTAATACACTGAGTAATGTTGGAAAATTCAGACTAGGAAGGAGAAATTTAAATATATTTTATGTGGTAACACAATGAGTTTCAAATACGACATACAAGTTTTTTCCAAATTTATTGGCTAATAATGATTATGTATAGAGAAATAACACATTGGATCTTTGGTGTCAAGGTGCCTAACAAATTGTGTTCAAATTTTGTCCACTGTGAACATATAATTGAAATAAAGATACACAAAAAAGGTGTCGATGTGTTTAAAAACCAATTACTAACTCCAGGATAAACTGGACTTTATACACAAAATGAGATAGAGTAAGTTGGGGCTACTTGGAACAGCAGAAAACAAATTACAGTCACAAAAATGAAGCAAATGGGTTTGAATTTGTATTTGGATAATGGAAAAATGACTCAAACGAAAGCAAAAAATAAAATTCCTGTCATGAACAAAAAGCCAATTAAAAAAAGGAGGAACTGTTGGGCCAGCTGTATTGGAAACATAAAATTTTATAAGGATAATTAGGAAGTATGGATCTCAAAGGGACAGAATTTCAAGAAATTATTATACTTACACTAACTGATTTTACACATACACATGCATAGGTACATATATGTGTGCATGTGTATATATATGTATATGTATATATATATATATATATATATATATATATATATATATATACTTTTTTCTTTCTTTTTTTTTTTTTTTTTTTTACTTCCAAGCAATAGCATGTGTTGTTTTTAAACTATATCTTATAACAGTAAAAGTCCTATCAGAGGTAAACAGTCCTTTGCTACTACCCCCATCCTGCTTCTGGATCTATTACTGTTCTTACCTATTTTATCTCCTTCTTCTTGTATTAGATTACATAATTTCTTTTAAATGTATGTATACCACCATCTTTCAATAGATATGGACATCAAATTCTTATTATTTTTAATAAGGATTACATCTAGGTCTGTCTGTGTCTCTTTTTCTTTCTTCTTTTGTTATTTTTATTTATTTATTTTTACTGACAATTGAACCCATGGGCATTCTACCACTAAGCTACATCCCTATCCCTTTATATTTATTATTTTGAGACAGGTCTCATAAAGTTCCCAAGACTGGTCTTGAACTTCTGATCCTTCTGCCTCAGTGTTTTAGTAAGATTTTTTTGTTGCTGCAAACAAAAGACCTGACAAAGACAATTAGAGGAGGATCTAATTTGGGGTTAATTAGATCTAGAGCAGTTTGTTTGGGAGCTCACTGTTTCATAGCTCTCAGTCCATAGAAGGCTGTCTGCATTCCTCAGGGCTCAAGCTGAGGCAGAACATAATGTCGGAAGAATGTGGTGAAGGGAAGTAGCTTAGGAATTACCAGGAAGCAGAGAGAGCTCTACTCACTGATTGGGTTAAGGATCTCACAACTCAATCATTTCACATCTAAACCTCTGGCCTGTCTCCCATGTGAGCTTTTGGAGGACAACTCACATCTAAACCATAACACTCAGCCTTCTGAACTGCTGGAATTAAAGACATGTGCCACCACTCCAGACTTATACCTGTTTTTCTACACACTACCTATTAATGGATTCAAGAAGTTGGTCCTCTCTTGACGGTTTTACAAATCATTAAAAGAATATTCTTTACCAATTTGTCCTTCACAACCTTTCACTGCTCAACATGGGATTATTGGTTTTCCTGAGAGTTGTTAAATATTTCATGTATTGGTTATAGCCCCCCCCCGCCCCCGCCCCTTGATCTTTGTTAGAGATTTTGCTGGCAAGTTTGTGGATAAAAGTTATATTGCAGAATAAGTCAGTTTGATTCTGCATTTCCCACAGGGTCTATGAAAGTAAAATTGAAATGAAACTGTCTGCATTTGAAGGCAGATGTTATAGTAAATCATCAAGAAGCTATAATGTTATGAAATGATATAGTAATCAGCAAGAAATTTGCAAATGAAGCTATTTGGGGTGGACTAGAAAGGAAGCAGTAGAGGGTAAAGAAATCATCACAGGGCTGATCCCTGCCATGATTCAACCCCAAAAGACTGGGAAGCAATATTCAATGAGAAAAGAAAAGAAGCCAGTGGACAGTGGTAGCCAAGAGAAGTGAGTGGTTTCAAGGATGGAGGGGTGAATCACATTTAATTTGAAAGGTGAGCAAAGTTGTAACCATTACTTTCACAGTGCAGAGATTATGTATGAACTTAGCAAGAGCGGATTTCAAAAAGCCCCGTAGCTAGGTGCCCTTCTCAGTGGGTGAGAAAGGAAATTGTTCAAATTTTAGGTGGTATAAAAATTTTACATGTATATTGGTGTGATATGTTTAAATACACATTAAATTTCTAAAAACAAATAATACCTTGTGTTCCTCAAATGCAAATACAACTTCATTTTAATTTGAAAATATGTATCAAAATTCCTTAAATATATGTCACTTTCCTAGATCCTGTAGGAATTCAGAATAAAATTGACTTATTCAGAAATATAACGTTTATCCACAAAAATAACTACAGTAAAATTGAATGCTGGTACATTAGTAATAAGGTAACTATTTAGCTGGTCTGAACTTTACTGCCTGGAGCTCCATGTAGAGAGTTGGAAGAAAGATTGGTGCACTTGGGAAGGAAGGAGAGAAGGAATGTCATGTCTTCTGCAACAACATAGTGCTAAAGTTGGCAAACAGTAAGTACTTGACATGTATAAAATACCTACTATGTGTCAGATACAAAGTTTGTTCCTTTGATGAAGTATGAATTTATCCTTACAACAAATTAAGTTGTAACTTTAATTTCCCTATTTTAGTCATGAAACTATGATTAGGAGAGATAGTTATTATAAATATGGCCAAAATGAAAAATGGTAGCATCTGACTCGGGAGTAAAGGCATACTAATGCATGTCACATGCCTGTAATAAGAGGTAGTAACTCCTGCTGATAGCTTGAGTTACTGTTTATCAGATGAAGATAATGTCTTTGGGAATTCAAAATATTTCTGTTACAATATAGTAGGTAGTGCTTATATTGTAGTAAAGCAACAGAGAGATTTCAACCCAAGTATTATGTATAAACAAGATTGGTGAATGTGAGTCTGTGTTACTGTTTTGTAAGTTATATGGCACAGTTTTGTAGTTGTGTCTTTTAGGTATAATATATTTAAAGTAAGGAGTCATATTGTTAATTACTACTCATTGCTATTTTTTAAACGAAGCAATGAACTCTGATTATAGCTTTCAGAAATTAGTCATTAAATTTAGAAAACTGTATGTCTGCCTTTACAAATTACTTTTTTGTTGAGTATTCAAAAGAATACATAAAGTCTTAACAATTTAATTGAGTTAATTTTTCTGATGGGTATGCTTTAATACCCTACTGTTATGATGGCAGACTTCCCGTGGTAATATTGCTAACTGTCTTTGTGTATAAATACTACTGTGTGAATTACTTTAGATTATTCCCTTTTGTGATTCATATTCTTAGCATGAATGACTTCTAACATTATTTTAGGTGAAGTAATATCCTTGCTTCCAATAACATATTAACCAGATAAACTGCTTAAAATAGGTACTTCTACATATTCATACGTACAAAGATGTTATTTAAAAATGTCACATGCGTGTAATGCACACACATATAAAACAGTATTTTCCTCTATTTTATGATGTGTGGTAAAAGGAAGAGTATTAAATTTTCCATTTTTTTGTGAACATTGAGTCTTTATTCTTTTATATGTCTTGTATTTATCTAAGGGAACTAGATAAATGCTACAGATACTGTGTTGAAATGTAGCAATATGAAACTGCACTGTGCTCCAATATACATACACACAACTTACTGACACAGTTCATGTTGACATAGCTTCAGTGTAGGAATGTTGTACCTTTGAAGTGGGGCTGCTTCGGTCTAGACCTAGACTATAAATATATCAGCAGTGTAACTTGCTCAAGTAACTAATATCTGGATTCTGTAAGAGGAGGACCAGGATGGTGTTGGATTTACTGTTTGGGTTTACAAAGATAATGGACATAATGTTTTATCACAACCGCCGACACTTTGTAAGCCCTGAGTAAAGATTAAACAGTAAATGTTGGCTGATAGATTTCCTAACCAAGAGCCTACATAGCTCTTCAAAATGCTTTCAGCCAATATGAATAGGTTTGGGTTTATATATTTTTTTAATGTTGGAGTCCTTTTACTTAGTACTTGAGTAAGATAAACAGTATTGATGTATGTATGTGTAATATATATATATATATATATATATATATATACACACACACACACACACACACACACACACACACATACTTTAGACAAAGACTAAAATTTTATAATGAATTAGGTTCAGGACATTTTATTTCTCAGGAATATTTGTGAAGTACACATGGCTAGTTGATAATTTTCACAGCATTTCCATCTGTATGATCACTTCCATCTGGATAATGATTTAACTTTATGATCATTACAGTGCATGAAGTTTTGAGAAAGAATCTGTGAGTCTGACTTCCTTTCTGTATGCTACCATACCTCACATATTTCATATAAACACTAGAAGAAGATGGGTTGGAAATATGGCACTATTTCAAACAAATCCAAAGATGTAATTATGTATCCATAAAAATATATTGATTTTGTTATGGAAAAGTTACAAACAGAAAAGTGAATAAAAATGAATTTACATCATAATGGATTGTTTTAAAGAGGATATTCATAAAACCACTCTTTTGGTCAAATTTCTGTATTTGAGAGGCATTCCCGAACATAGTCTCCCCTCCATGACCTTCCCACACTGACAAAGAACAGTGATCTTCCTGATTGTAGCAGTCACTTTGTCACTTGTATCATCAAATTACAACCTGAAAATGTATCCCTAAAAGCTGTAGATTTGCCAGCTTTAGGATTTTACTTATATGTAAACACTTAGCTGGAATGCATGTGGATTGAACTTGATGTGATTCATTTTCCCCTGCATATGCCTACATGTGGGTCAGTCTGTGCTTGAAAACAGGAGTTGGCAGAGTCACCTGCAAACTCAGTATTTCACATTGTTAAAACTTGGATTGAAACACTGACTATGGCTGAGTTACCTTGAGAAAGTTCTTCATCTTCTCTGCGCTTCAGGTCTTCAACTGTAAAATTGGTATAATAGTATTAGTTTACAGAGGTGTTAGGAAAATTAAGTTAATTGACCTTGGAAAGTGCTTCTGTTCATTAGATAAAAATGTCAGCAACTATATTGTATATTTCTAATATCTGGGTTTATTTAATATACACATGCATTTCGTGTAGCTCATATACTTTTCAGTCTAAAATCACTAAAAGTGTTTAGTCTCAGAGCCACATATTTTAATGGTAGTTTATCTTCAAATCTATTGAAATCTATTTTCAAATGTATAAAAATAGTAAGTATGTAATTATGGCATTATTTTTTTAACTTTCTCTCTGCAGCCATCAGTGATAATCCTCATAGCACCCTCTCCTCTGCCATGTCATTGCTATTGGCTTGACAATATGCTGCACAAAGCTGTGCCTTTCTCTTGTTGTGTTTCTTCTGCATGCAGCTGAGCAAACTAAACAAAAGAGTATTTATAAAAGTGAATGCTTTCCTGGCTGCATAACACTACATTCCATTCAGTATGAAATAAGTTCTGAAATTCTCAATGCCTTGTAAAAGTTTTTTTTTTTTTTTTCCCTGAAAATAAGCTTTAAATTTTGAATATCAGGAGTTTGACTTTTTAAAATAATCATCCATATTATTGATATTTCCAAGTGTTTTCAATAGACCTGTAGGAGACAGAACATTATAACAAAAGTCAAGCCTGAGGTATTTGTGTGCTTGAACTACTATAGCAAAGTACCACCAACTGGATGACTTCAGCAACAGAAACTTTTTTTTTCATAATTTTAGACGATAGCCTCCAAGATCATGGTGGCAGTTTGATATTTATATTTATTTTCTGGAATTGGAATTTTTTCTCTATATACTGCATTATATTGTTTTCTTTCAGGGTTATTTTCCTTTAAATAAATGTACATTTTGGAAAAATATTGTACCTGAGCTCAAAAATTGAACCTGATAACTCCTCTTAGAAAGTGAGATTATTGCCATGTTCAAGTGTTCAACCATATTCAGACAAGCCAGTTCATGTGCATGTGTGTGTATGAATATAACTAAAATATAATTAAGTGTCTCAATATCATTTGGCTAACATTCTTGTGCAGATAATTAAAATAAATTTGGTAAGCAGAAACTATATGACTTAAATGATTTAGCTGAATAAAAAACTATGAGATCTTTTCTTCCTTTAGTTCTGTTCAGTTCTACAAGCAGCTACTCAGTAATAAATATGATTCTATCTTTATTTATTTTTATGTGGTGCTGAGGATTGAACCCAGTGCCTCACACATGCCAGGCAAGTGCTTTACCACTGAGCTACAGCCCCAGACCTTAATATGATTCTACATGTCATATAACCTTGCTGTTGAGAAGGTTTTACCTTGCATCTTTTTTCTAGTATCATATATTTAAATTTTAAAGAAAATTGTTGGGCAGATTACAATATGATCAAGCTTTCTTGGTTATAATGTTCCATGGTGGAGTATATTTTTAGTTTGAATATTGCAGCCAGAGTAAAGCCAAACTGGTGAGTGTTCAGTGGCAGTCTGTTGAAAGACTGAAACTGAGCAACTTGAAATAATGCAGTGAAAGTAAAACTTTACCTCTATCCTCTTAGGTTCTTTTACTGGGACTGGATGAATATGACATAAGACAAACTAACAGGAGAAAAACATACAGATTTTATTTTTCATGAACATGGAAATCCCCACAAAATAGTGAGGACCCAAAACAGTGGCAAAGCCCAAATCCTTTATGGTATACTAGGTTGAACAAAAAATGGCAACTATGAGATAGCAATAAAATGTATTTAAAGGCTAAGGAAAATAAGTTATTTCAACAAACTCTGTTTGTACAGGTATTTCTTGGGCTCAACTCCCTGTCTCTGGTAGCAATGTTTATTTTCTCCTTGTACCATAGAAGAAGGGAGGTTAGAACATCTGTTCTGCATTTTCTATTTATCAAGTTTCTTTAGCTAATCCTTATGCCAAAATTTTGCAGTGGCATATTCTGCCATTCTTCAATAGTATAAAAGTTCAGTATGTTAAGTATCCCGTATGTAGGATCCTGCAGGAACCAGAGTCTGAAAGGGAGATTCACATTGTAGGAAGCATATTTGGAAAGAATAAGGAAAGCAGGACTGGGCAGATAGATGGAGAGGTTTGGTATGATGTCACTGTGAGAGATCTCAGGTAACATCATGTGAGGCTGGAATGGCTCTTCTGAGTTGTTGGGTATTCAGGCGAAGGAGATGTGTTTTTTATCCTAGAACCAAGCAGCCATTGGATGTGGTTTGTCTCCATGGGAGGGCTCCAGCCTCTGATGAGGCATGTCTCATGGCTAGAAAAGTTAGTGGGGAAGAAGTACCTTTTTTTTGTATTTTCAGGAGCTGATACTCCTGGCTGGGGAAATTAATGCTGTGTTCCAGAAGAGGCACCTGAGAAGCTCACTATAGCATTTTCCACAAAGTCCTACTCAGAAGGCAGGAAGAGGATATTTTAATTCTTTTGAGTAGGCACTGGGGGATGAAAATTTTATTACTTAAGATCGACAGGCTAATATCTGCAGAAGAGTATACAACAAATTTAATCAGGTTTTTGTTTCTTCAATACAGTGTAGTATACAAATAATTTCTCGACTTAAAAATTGGAAGTATCTGAATTATTATTAATAATGTTTGTTTCTGGTAATGTCAGAAAGAATAGCTAGGGAGTTTAGTCAGAGTGATGGAGGAAGAAAAAAGGAATGAAAGCTACCAAGAAGGAAAGTGTCTTCAGAATCAGAGAGTGGTCAGCCATATCATCTGCTGAGAAAATCAAGTAGGATAAAGGCTGAGAAACATCCACAAGATTCACCAACAAGGGGCCCTTGGTTCCTTGTTAGGTGATAAGCAGAGGACAGACACAGACTAAAAGGAATGAAGAAGTGAACAAGATGATAATAAAAGAGTAGTGTATTTGACAATTGAGCATGTATTTATCGACAGAAAGAGCTTGTGAATGCAAAACTAAAATTATAGAGTGCTGAAGATGGTGACATGTTCCCCCAATGGAGGAGGTAGAAAGGGGTAAGTTCTCTATAGGATACATGGTATACAAATTAAAGAATCTGTAATTGCTAATTTAAAGTAAAAACAAAACAAAACAAAACCTCTGTTATTGTTTTAAAATTTAAAGTGCTGGGGCTAGTGTTGTAGCTCCATGATAGAGTGCATGCCTAGCATGTGTGAAGCACTCGGTTTTATTCTCACCACCACAAAAAAATAAATAAATAAAATAAAGGTATTGTGTCCATCTACAACTAATTTTTTTTTAAATTAAAATGCTTGTTTAAGGTAACAGGACACTAAATATATCACATTAAAACCAAAAAGTCAAACTTAACATTTTTGACATTCTATTTGCTTGTTTGTTTCTATATTCTCAGCTCTATTTAGAAATCTAGAGGATGGAAGTTGCTGTATTTAGCAATTTCTCTGAACATAACAAACCCATTTTAAAATGTAGCATTCTCCAGCTGTATAGGGATGTTTATGTCATAATCTGCAAGTCTTAATGTGTATTTCTCAGGTCTACATTGTATATAGTTTTTCTTTCTTTTGTTCATTCATCTAATTTTCATTCAACAAATGTTCTAGAGCATCAATTATGTGAAAAGCCTTGTCTAAGTAGTAAGTTTAGAAGTTTAAACAACAACAACAAAGAATTCTACCCACATGGAGTTTCTAGTGTGAAAGAAAGACATAAACAAAATATTTAAATAAATTTTGTGGGATGATAGTTGGTGATAAGTGCTATGAAAAAAGTGGCAGGGTATGGGGGTTTAAAGATCAACAACTTTCAGTTGAGAAGTCAGGGAAAGCCTTTCTGAGCAGGGAATTTCTAATTCAAGACCTAGAGAACACAGTGGTACAAGGTCTTCTCATACTCAAAGCAAGAACATTGCAGGTAGAGAGAAGTGTTTCACATGGGTGTATGAAATACCAGAAGAAATACCAAGGAGACAATGACTGGAGTAAATGGAAATGGAAGGAAGTTTGGGAGATATGGTTAGAGAAATGACAGGAAGATAGGAAGCCATTGGAGTACAGTTGATAGATAGTTGGTACGTACAGGACCAATCTCACCTGTTGATGCTGGAATATATTTCAATTGGTCAAATTTTTGAAATGTTGTCCTTATACTGAGAATTTTGAGCAGCAGGTAGCATAATCTGAAATGCTTTTATAGTAACACTGCAGCTGACCTTGAGAAGATCCTGAAAGGGTCATAACAGAAAAACAAGATACGAGATTATTGAAATCATTGAGGCAAAAGAGGAGTATGGATTGCTCTTTGGCATTAGCAGTGCAGGGGTGAGACATGGGCATATTCTGGGTGTATTTTGAAGGTGGAGCTCAGAGGAACTGCTGACTGAGAGGGTCAGTATAAAGAAAGTAATGAGTCATGAATATCCCCTTGGGCATTTGGCCTGAATAACTGGAAGAATGAAGTTGACATTAATTGAGATGAGAAAGACAGCAGGAAAAGTAGGTCTGGTGAAATGTTCAGGAGCTTGGACTTGTTAAATTTCAGATGCCCATTAGTCATCCAAGTGAATCTGTAATTATAGATTTGGAGTTTTAGGGGATATCTTAGATTGGAGATTGAAATGTCATCAGTTTATAGAAAGTATTAAAGGCCAGGACACTGCTTGAAATTACAAAGGGAGTGAGTAAAGATAGAAAAGACAAGAAGTCCAGGTACCGAACCTTGCAGCACTCTAAAATTAAGAATTTGAGTGAAAAGAAAGAAACTGCAAAGAAGGCATAGCCAGGGCTGTGGATGTAGCTCAGTAGTAGAGTGCTTATCTTGCAAGTTTAAAACCTGAGGTTCAACCTTCAGTACTGAGAGTAACAGGTGGTGTGGGGGAATAGCTGTAAAAGTCAGAAGGAAACTAAGGGGATAAGTGTATTGAAAGCCAATAGAGAAAATATTTTAGAGTGTAGGAAGTGCTCAGCTGGGTCAAATGCTGCTGATTGGTCCAATATAATGAGGATTAAGAATTGACAGCTGAATTAAACAGTGCTTAAAGAGTTCACTTTAGTTCCTGTATCACCATGTAAAAATCAGGCCTATGTATGTGTCCTTCTATTATACAGAAATTCTTGCATTTTAATCACAATTGTTCATTAAGCATGTGTGTAATTTTGTTGATTAATTTCAGAATTCAACCTGGATTCTTAAGCAGTATCATAAACCATTTTGACAAAATTTAAATGCTGATTTCACCTATAATTAGTATTGGAAATACACAGAATCTGAAAAAGAACATTATTTTTTTCAGTCTTGTTGAACTCGGTTCTCTTAAATGATGATATGGAAATATGCTATTGATAGAAGTCAAGCATCCACATTTTATATATTGTATTACATCTAAAATAAGCTACTATTCATATATAAGGGATTAAAATAGTTCCTTTTCTTTAGAAATGAGATTATTACATATAGCTCATAGAAATAAGACAAATGAATGAAAATAGGCTTAAACCAATAGAACTACACATATTGTTTTGATCCACCGTGTGGCTGTCTACTGAATTCCTTCCATCTCGGCTTGATAAGACCTTAAGCACAGCATATCAGCCTGTACTGCAAGATTTATTGCTGAATAGTCTTTTTATACTTTAGAGAGTATTTTATTTATTCTGTTTTCCATTAATAAATCTTCTGTTCTTCCTGTGGACATCTATGTCTTTTCCTTTTAAATTGAGGGCAGGCATTATTACTCCCTGCTATCTCTTCCATCTTAAGAGTACAGGGTGGAGGGAGTTCAACAAGCTGAAACACACATCAGTTTTTGTGAGAATACACGATATCACAGAATTAAAAACATTTTTAAAATCCTTAACTACAATCCACTGCCTGTGCTATTCTCTGGAGAGCTTGGTGCACAAAGCAAAGCTCAAGAATATTTATGCAGCCTGACTACAGAGCTCACAGTAAGCCTAAAGCTAAAGCAAGAATTTAAAAATACAGAACAAGAGTTTCATCTTAGGTAAATCCATGGAAAAAAATTCCCATGGAATTATATAGGTTGAGATTCTGGCTGCCAGCAATAATGTTCAAAAGGGACTACATGTATATTTTCAATTCTGTGCTCCGAGTGCCTCCCCATTTCCATATAAAGTACTGGCATTGAAATTAATCAGTGCTACTGGATCCCTCATGCCACTGACAGAACAGTCACCCTGACACTTTTTTCTTTAAAGGCTTTCTATCTGAGGCCTTCCACCGTCCATCACTTCCCTTCATTAAATCCATGGTGAAAGCAGAAGCTAGCACTGGAAGTGCAGTAATGCATACCAAGTGGGGCCAAACATCTCAGTAGCCACATGTGAGTTTATTTTCACTAACCCGGAAACCTCAGTCTAACATAAGCTAACCTTTCTATTATGGTTTTCTTTTATCTGTGCATTGTCTCAGGTAATATGAGTAACGTTAATTTTATAGTGTTGTAAAAACAAACAGTTTCATTCATTCAACTGACCATTTACTGCATATCAACTATATACCAGATGTTGTGCTATGCATGAGAGATGAAAGGCTCCCAGCATGGTGCCTACTGAGTAAGAACTTCTTATACATGAGATAATTAGAAATTCCTAATGGGCTTTCAGATTAGCAAATCTCTATGTAGACAAAGTGACATGTACACACACATGTACAATATAGTTAGTATATATATATATATATATATATATATATATATATATATATATATATATATAATCTGTTGGGATGTGAAAATTTAGTTACGGTACTTAATTAATGATAGCATTTAACCAGTAATCTTGTCCTTAAAAAATCAATGTATTTCAAAAGTATGACTCAGATTATGTGGGAGTTAATGATTACTTGAAATTTAGAAAGGACCCATTTAGGAATGTTCAAGTTTACATTTATACTTATTTATGTATATAGTTTAAATGTACTCTAATCGTAGTTCTATTTAACACAGATTCACTAACACCTACCTTTAGAAACATTTTTTGTAGGTACTGACTTCTTGTGACAATTGTTTGGTTTGTTTGTTAAACGAAATTCCATCCCATCACAGAGCTTTCTCTGATACACAGGATGTCACTGAAAATAATAGTTTTTATAGATTTTTTTCACAGTGTCTTCTAGATGGTAACTGATACTTAACTGCAAATCAAAAAATATATATCTTTCAGAAAGGAATAGGACAGCATTTTCTTTGTTATATAAAAACAAAGATAGCTTTACAGCAATATGCTGAGGTATCTATTTTCAATTATGCTTTTTGGTTTTTGAATTCCTTCAGTCATTTGTTTTATTGTATCACTCTTAATTTTGATGTTGGGCCAAAAGTATTAAAGATTTTTACAAGTTTGCATTTTGTTCTATTAAGTGGAAACATTAGTCAAAAGCAACAAAAGAAAACCAACCAAGTGACTCTAAAGCTACTTTCTTTAGAAATGTCCATCTCATTAGGTCTATTATCAATTCTTATAGCAAGTATATTTTGAATAATCATGATGGCTCTGTGTACCATGGTTAGTGCTAGCGATAAAGTGATGAAAGATAGGCTTTTGTCATAAAATATTTCGTGGTTCAGTGGGGGAAGGAGAGCAGTAAACAGAGGTGGGCACAGATGTGGCTAGCAATACCATTGGAGAAATGCTATGTGGTGTCTGAGAAGTGGTAATGGTATGGATGGCAGCAAGGATTTGACAAGGTTAGTCTACAGTTTGGAAAGGAGATTAAAAGTAGGATAAATATTTACATGTTGAATATTTATTTACAAATGTTGACGATGTATTTGGTCTTTAAAATAGCCACATTAAATTACCCAAATGACTCATGAAAGTAAAAAGATATACTATCTCTGAACTATACCACATTTATACAAAAGGATGCTACAAGAAATTAAAATGCACAAAACAGAGTTTGTGGGTAAACAGGGGTACATATCAAAAATAGCATTTTCAGATAAAAAGCAAAATGTGGAAGGATACATTATGTTATGGTACTGTATGTAAAATTCTGAAGGTAAAATAAACATCTAGATATGTCTGGATATGTACTTATGTTGCAAAAGTATAAATCATGTACTAAAATGCTAAATACAGAAATTGTATTGATGGTTTCCTATGCAGAAAGAGTAAAAGGAAAGGGATGAAAGAGGCATGCACACACAGAATTATGTATTTAAAGCTCTGTTTCCTTTAAAAAATGTAATGAAAGACAAAAATGCTAAAATTTGGCATTTAGGACACAGGTATGTGTGTATTAATTATGGTATTCTCCATACATCTCTGTATTTTTCAAATGTGTCATAATTTGGGAAAGTGCTTGGACTTCCTGGCATTATAATTCTTTATTAATAAGCCAGTAGAGAGAGCATCTGGTTGTCATAATCAAAAGCGAACAGGCTGGAGTCAAGTGTGGATACACAACTGCCCATGCAGAAAAAAACAGTGTGCACTTTCCATTTCTACACCGTGATCACAGCTGTTGCCCACAAATCATATTAATAGTTAACATTTTAAAGCACTGATTAGATATTTTGCAGAGTGTTTTATTTGGATTATGGCATTAGGATAAAATGGAATCATTAGTCAAATTTAAATAAGATCTAGAATTCACTATAGTTGATTGCCCATTATTGAAAGAGAATGTGGATATTAAAAGTTATTCAAAAATAAAAGAGAAATGTACATGGGGATGAAGGGATGTCAGACATGGGAGACCCCACACTCTTCTGTAGTCTAAAAATTTTATCACTTCCAACTAATTTGGCTGGTATCTGATGCATAAAATATCAGAGTTCTTGAGACACTTTCTAAATTTTGTTGATCACAGTGAAGTAAGATATAGAATTGAATGAAAATGAACTGATAAGAAAACATGTAAGGAACATACCAAATCCCTTAAATAGAGTTTAGCAAATTTGTAGTTGATGATGAAACTGGTCATTTACTGCAAATTTTTTGTGAGTGAGCCACTGTTCTCCGGATTTTCCAAATATTAACTCTTACAACAGTTGTAATGATTCTGTGAGTAATGTGGATAGATTTTTCTCCTTTTCTGAAGCAAGTACCAAAGCACAGATTTTAAATAAATTTATCAAAGTCACAAAACCAGTTTGTGATGAGGACAGACTTCCAAAACTCAGATTCTTAGACACCATTCAGTGCTGACAGACATAATATAAAAAAGTGATAAAACATACATATTTGCAGATAATGGATTATGAACAAAGACAAGACAAAATCATAATGTAATAGCTATAAGAATATAGTCTACCAAGAAAAATACAAGGAGGTACAAAATGATGAGTAACAGGAAACACTGTAGAAAACTGGATCATCAGGATGTAAAAGAGCAGCCTTTATTGAACGAAAGCTGCTAGATGATCATTTTCAAGGAGTTGAAACTGAACACCAGAAAAAGTAATGAATCAATACAAATTTCAGATCTCATGCTTGGTGCAACTGGAATGTGAGCACAAATCTCTGGACCCTAAATCCATATCATTTTGCCACAGCATATACTATCTGGGCATTAACAGTCTCACTATGTCTGATAAGATTGTTGGGAGTTGCTGTCTTATCATCCTTTACATTTCTAACACTCGGTAAAGGTGAAGGAGAGGAAAGAACAATGAGGGACAGAGTGCTAGGGCATCACAAGGAATTAATCTTTGCCAGGCATTTTGTAGAGAGTGAAGGCAGAGAAACATTACATTTTACCTTTATCTCACTCAGCCCTTGCCCTTCAGTGATGCCAGTCATGTGGGAAGAGTGAAAAGCAAATACAACCAAAGCGTCAAGCACCATAAAGCAAAGGCAATGTTCAGCTTTCAGTCTCCTGTGAAAGCTGGACAGCATCACTTCTTAAGCAGTTGTACATTAAATAGCAGAAAAGAGACCCCAGGGATTTAACACTGGGGTGTATCTATACACTGACAATAAAGAAATGCTTATTGTTGTCCAGAATTCTTGGATGTCTCCGGAGAATGTGCAGCAGTACAGCATGCAGATAATTTTGGAGTGGGAGTTGGCTACGAGAAAGTGTCAGCAGAGGGCAGGAGAAATATCTTAAGAGACGTATCTCCTCTGTATTTTGCTCTGGGCAGTGGGTCACAGTAGTGGCAAAAGGACAAGGCAATAGGAAAGATCAAAGTTCTTTTCTTTCCAATGCATCTGTCCAAATTAGATCCTGAGAGGCAGGGTTACTACGAGCAAAATGTTCTTTAAATAGTAGCTTTAACTCCAAATAACAATGAAACAATTTTAACATATATGCAGTGCCACATACTCTGAACATAAAACATCCACCAGTTTTAAATTTAGTAGCATGCAACTAGAGTAATCTCTGTAAATACCATTGCATACCAGTAAAGAATCCCAATGTAGAATGCAGATTACAGTATTTATGGTAATCTATATGGTAGGTGTCTAAGGAGAATATAATTTTCTTATATTTTTAGTTTTGAGCATGTCGGTGGGATGCTGAAGGACCTTCTCTAAAAGGAGTATAGGTTTTCTTTAATTAATAGGGTTGTCTAATAGATAAGAAAGTGTTTTAATGTGATTACCTCTATGTATTTACTTATTCTTTCTGTAGGTGGTTGGACTTAATGACTTTTATTCTAATGCAAATTTGAATAGCTCTTCATTCATGAAAAAGGAAAAGAGAGAAATTTATAGCAATTGTACCAGGCATTGTGTGTGTAGCTTTACACGCTTTATCCTGCTATCCCAATTAAGCCTCTCAATTTAAGAATGAAGAAGAAATTGAGGAAGTGGGGATTTTTCCAAGGTAACTTGGCTACAGGCAGTCAAGTTGGGAAGGAAAATGAGATTGATCTGACTCTTAAAGCCAATATCCCTTAAATTACATCACACTACCATTTGCATGCTCTCAAGAGCAGATGGGGATATGAGGAACAGCAGCATTGGCCACTGTATGTCTTTTAGAGAACACTAAAAGACAGGATAGAGAATCCCTGCTCCTCCAAGAGAGATGCCAACAGATCTGCAGTTTCTCATACAAAGGCATTTCAGCAGGGCAAGTGAGTTATTCACTGACAGTTTGCACTGTCCTTTTTCAATGCTTGAAGAAAAATTAGTTCTCCTTAAGGTAAGGTTAGAATCTAAAGTTAACAGTGAACTTGCACATGTTATCAGCCCCTTTTTTCAATCCTGAGGACTCTTGGGCAGTTTTTATTGTCCCATATGCCTAATAAACTATCAGGAGCATAGTAGGTCTTTAATATTGCTGATTTGTGTTGAAAGAATGAAAATAAGTTGTTCAGAGTTTTCAGCCTTACAGCATACGTTTGTAACTTTGAGGCAGTAATTTTATTTATTTGATTCTGTGGAAATCTGCATAATTTTTGAATTCCTATTTCATACCAGGTTTGATTCTAGAAACACAAAAATAGACTCATCCCATATATTCAAGCTATACACTCTACTAGCAATACAGACAGTAATTTGAATGGATGAATGAATGAAATGCACAGTGAAACATGAGACAGACACACTTGATGTGATACTATACTTTCATTTTTTCACGTATTTTTAAAAAAAATCCTCTCCCCCTCCATCTATCCATTTTTCATAAGCTCTTAACTTATCCTTAAAAATCTTCATTAGGCATATATTTGTTCTCTATTTGTATATTCCTTTCCACCTATAAAATAGAGACATCAACTTAGACTTTTGGATCAGTATGATGTGACAGAAAAAAAGGTATTTGTATAACTGCTTTGAGTTATTTAGGGAAATATGCTAGAAACAAACATATATAGTTAGAATTTCAGTTGTACTGATGGAGACATTAAAAAGTTGAGTCTTTAGGGACAGTACTTGAGAGGATCTAATACCAAAAGAAGAACATGCATTATTTTCAATAAGTATATTATGATGCAAACTAACTTTCAAAGCTAGGGTTGAATTTCATCAAAAAGGAGTTTTGCCTTAAAAGAACCAGTTTTAATTTAATATATATTAGTCCAATGTTCTCAGGAAAAAAAATAAAATATTTAACAAAATCCTCATGCAAATAGTATACTTGAAATATTATGAATTGCTGTTTTATTATATGAGACATAGGCAGGGACTTTTAAAATATATGCTGGATGAATGAATGAAAATGTTATGACAATTATACTGAACTATGTTATGAAATATTAGGAAGTAAACAGTGTAAGTTATTTCAAACACTGACCTCAAATTTTTTATCCACATACTTGAAAGTCAAGATAAATTATAATATTTTTAAGAATAAATAAAATTTTTATATAACAAAAAATAGCAAATTATCATGTTATAATTCTTTTCAGATGACTTTGACAAAATATCATAGACTGGGTGGCTTACAAATAACAGACATTTATATCTGACAGTTCTGGAGACTAGGAAGTGCAAGATCTAAGCATTAGCAGGTCAAGGCTGCTTCCTCATTCATAACCCTTTTGTCACTGTAACCTTGTATCATAGAAAGAGGAGAGTCTCTGGGGTCTCTTTTATGAGGATATTAATCATATCATAAAAGCCACACCTCCTAATACCATCCCCTTGGGAATTAGAATTTCAAAATGTGAATTTGGGAGGAAAATAAAAAATAAGTTCATTGTGGTCAGTGTTTGAAATGTTTAGACCAAAAGTAAACAGCTTTTTGAATTCTGAATTTTTCTTTGTGTCAGATAGACAGTGTCTTATTGACTACTGACATTAAAGGACCAAAATTAGAGAATGATACAGTACTGATGGTTATGTGTCTTATACTTGAAGCATTTAAATATTAAAAAAATGCTTCTGGGCTGGGGATGTGGCTCAAGCGGTAGCGCGCTCTCCTGGCATGCGTGCGGCCCGGGTTCGATCCTCAGCACCACATACAAAGATGTTGTGTCCGCCGAAAAATGAAAAATAAATATTAAAATTCTCTCTCTTTTCTCTCTCTCTCTCTCTTTCTCTGTCTCTGTCTCTCTCTCTCTCTCTCTCTCTCTCTCTCTCTCTCTTTAAAAAAAAATGCTTCCGTTGGATTTTTTTTATTTTAGAGTGTGCTATACACTACTGAAACTACTTGACATGAAGTCATGAGGTATATCATTAAAGGAACAATAAGAGGAAATATTGGTGAACAAAATAGATCCCAAAGCAAATAAATTAGCGTGGACAGATTATGAAAGAAAATCTTTAAAAGTTACAGAAAAAGCAATTAAAGCACAGATAGAGATTAAATATATGAGGAGATTTAACAATCATAATTGACAGATCTGAAAACACATCTTGAATTTTTGTTTGAATTTATAAACAAGAGCATGTAAATATTTTCTCAAATTCATAAACTTACTGTCTGTAAGTTTAGACATAGTCTCAAAATGTAATGTTCTAAAACTGGATTCAAACTAGAGAGCCTTATTTTTCATCTTGGGGTTTCCTCTGTAACTTGAAGGAAACTGAAATTCCCAAAGAGAGAAGCACATGAATAAGCAGCCAACTTCAGTGTTCCTTACAATTGGATAAGGTGGTAAAGGACCACTCCATAAACACTCAAATAGGAGTGTGGGAAATCAGGCTGGCTTCCAAATACTTCAGTCAGAAAGTAAGTGAGATCCTATCGATACAAAGGGAAAACTTACTGAATAATCATGCAATGAAAAATGCAAACAAGGAAACCACCCTGCAGCAAATATATAAATTTAATGAATAAAAAGTAATTCAGTATTGCCATAATGAGGCCCTGAGCTAGTATTAATAGTTCTATTTGACATGAAAAATGTTCATGCTTAAAATTTCCTTTTGCATTTTACCTATCAGATCTTTGTTTTGGAGCATGCATTTATCAAAATCATTCACTGCCTCCCTCTAGAGACTCAGTTAATATGTTTGCCAAGTTGTTATAATCCTTTCATATCCACTGTCAATGAATAATGATGGTTCTTTAATCACACATTTGAGCTACAGATATTCTAAATCATCACTTCTATGATTCTTCATATTGTTTCAGTAATAAAACTAAAGAATTCTCAGAGCATTTTTTTTTAAGATCTAACACATATCCCACTGTAAAGCCAATTCAGTTGGGAATAAGAGAGAAACCATTCAATGGGAATTCAGTTTGTAAATGAAATCAATAAATTAAAAGTTATACTTGTGAGATTGATTGCTAAGAATGTGTTAATGCATTTCACATTGATCCCTCTGATTTTCTTCTTGTTTTGCTAACAGAACGGAGTATTGTAAATAAGAATGTTTTAGGTAGAAAATAAAAACTGGTAGAAAGCATTTACGAAAATAAATTATTTCGCACATTTGACAATAGGAAAGCTCTACTAAATGTAAACTGGAATAGGACTTCCTTACATTCTCATCTGTGAGACCTTGTGAACTCTTGAAATGGTATGGGGCTTGACTCATGAAAATTGGTTTCTAGTTACTCATTAGCACTAGCATCTCATTTTTTTCCACCCTCAATAAACAAGACAAAACAAAACAAAACAAAAACATACTATGGAATAAGTGGCATGGGACCATAAGACAACAAATCAACAAATTGATTTGGGGATCAGGAGATTAAGATTTCAATTCAAAACATGTCACCCCCTGGTTGGGCGACTTGTCATTATGTTTCTAGACCTCCCCTCACCTCATTTAATGATCAAGGGAGATGGGTTATACATTCTCAGGAATTTTTTTTGTCCCTGAAATTTTAGGACTATAAATTATACTAAATTAAAGAGTTATTTTTCAATATTGGAAATAAGCATTTGTGAGAATTTACTGAAAGAATAATTTTTTTATAAATTTCAGCAAACTCTTTATTATTCACACTGAACACTATTGTGCTCTGAAAGTCTTTTTCCTTATGTGTATGTATAGCTATTACTGTTGTTTATTTTTATTGGTGAAGTGTTTCTAAAAATCAGTCATTTCTTTTGATTTCTAGAATATTCATTTATCACAAATTCTAAGTAAAAATGTACCTTTTCTTTAAATTATCTCATATTTTACCTAACATTAGGTACTATTATTATTTCCATTTTTTCTATGTGATGATGAGGGGACTTACCCTAGTATATGGGGAAGGTGACTGAAGTCATCATTAGCAGATCTCTGTTGCTCTGCCTATCACACTAGTGAGTGAGACTGATTGTTTTTAAAGAAAACCCGTCCTCTTCTGCAGAGAGTGTGATTTAGAAGCTCTGAAACTGAAGACTTAAGGCCAGCAGCATAAGGCAGCCCCCCAAAGACAGGAAACAGATCAAGAATGGAGGTCTAGTAAACTTTCTGGGAAAGACATCCTCTTGCTCTTACTAGAGAGGGTCTTTGTGAAGCAGTCCTCTGGAGTTCATGGGGCATGATGGTGAATCCTATTGACCACTTTGGTCTTTGAAGCAGTATATAAGTAATCTTCTGATCCTAACTAGGTACCAGAGGCCAAGAGAACTATAGATAAACAGAAGCTAAGACACTGGCTGCCTCAAGTCACCCCACCTCTGAATTCCCAGAGGAGTTTCTGAAATAAGATGACATTAACACATGCAGCAATCCTACACTCCATTTCCTTTAGGAAATAAACAAGACATTCATAGTGTCTGACTTTCAGAAAAATAAACTAATGTATTCTTTCATTTTATAATTCCTAAGTTAATAATAATTTTCACGCAATTTAAAAAGGTGTTCCAATGGAAGCTACTTCTCTCTCTGAATATTCAAGTTCTTTGTTTCAGAGGAACTGGCACCTGAGCATTAAAGTGTTGGCTAGCTCCTTCAGCCTGGTGTTTGAAACTCAGTTACACTATTTATGAATTGTTTTTGTTGGGCAAGATTCTTAATCTGTAAAGCCTTAGTTTCCTTACTTGTAAAACGTGGATTTGTAAAAATTATTTCCCTAGATGTTAACAAGAAGATTGCAAATTCAAATTGATTTCATGCATTTCCAAGTTTTTAAATTGATTTTCATCCTTATAGAAAACCACCATATTTTGATTTAAAATGTAAATAATCATATTTTCTTCTTAACATCAAAAAACAATGTTGAGTGAAAACATACAAAGACCATGGGGCTAGGGAGTTAGCCCAGTGGTAGAGCACTTGCCTAAAATGTATCAGGCCCTGGATTCAATTCTCAGCACTACATAAACATAAAAAAATAAAATAAAGATATTGTGTTCATCTACATCTAAAAAAAATTTTTTTTAAATTTTAAAAAATGTACAAAGACCAGCTCAAGTGTGAGTGATGTCATTTCTATATGCTTGGGTGCTTTCTGAGCTATGAACTCCATGTTCCTAGGTCATATAAATTGTAAGGAGTTTCACATTTTCTATTTGTTACTAAGTAACAAAATAAAATTTGTAAAAGTTTTGCCAAGGAAGAGAAAATCTCCAAGAAACTCTTCTGGGAAAATAGCAGTAGCAGAGGACCTGAGACTCTGTGGTTGATTCTATATTCTGGAATTCCTTTGGCTGCTGTCAATCATATTAGCTTTCCAGAAGAGTTTCTATATTGACTCTGGAAATGCTTCTAGATTTTACCCTACTAATAAAGTCAATAAAATTGAATTTTATTCCTAGGAGTATTAGAGTGTAGCTGATTGAGTAATTAAGTAATTAAATTAAAAAGTATGAAGCATAATTTCATTAATCAAAGTTAAAAGATTGCATCTTGAGTGAACATGAAGTAGGTTTCTGTTCCAGAAGTAAAGTAAATATCAAGCTTACCATATATTGGTAACTGGGGGCTTCACGGAGAAAATTGAAGGCACATAAATCATTCATAAGGGACCCTCTGAACATAGTTTTCTTTCTGTAGCAAACTAAGTCCTTTAAATGACAGTTAAAGGGAGTGTTTCACTCCCCATATAATTCCACATTAAATTGTATATTAATAATGGGATATTTTCAAAGAGTCAATTTTCCTATTTCCCTTCTAAGAGAGACTCAGAAAAAAATTTTAAATTACCTCTATAAAATTTTAAGTATAGATTATATATAGAAAAATCTGCTTCACATGTTTGTGGTTTAGCTCTTTTTTTTTAATTTAGTTTTTTGGTGTCTTAGAATTATACATAATTGTGGGATTCATTTGTGCCATATTCATACACACACATAATTTGATTAATCTCATTCCTTAGTATGCTCCTTTTCCGTCCTTCCCTTGATCTACTTGCTCTACTACTTATATTCCTTTCATTATTATTATTATTATTATTATTATTTTAATTGGTACATTATAATTATGTATATAAGTCAGATTTCATAGTGGTATGTTCATGCATGGACTTTTCCATGGATATCTTTTCATTCTTTCTGTCATGTGCAAGTTCAGGGAATAAGATATCAGATGGAATAGTTTTAAATATAGTGACATTTCTTATTAGATGTGGAATCTTGAGTGTGATGCTGAACCTTGACATTTACTGTTTCTTTAATAACACTAATAATAACACTAATAATAACTGTTTCTTCTAATAGTAACACTAACATTTATGCCCTACAATTATTGTAGAGTTAATATAAGATAAAAATCAAGAAAGTGTTAAATCAGTCCTTGGCATAAAATTAGTTATTAATGGTTTGCTTTTACAGTTGTTGGTATTATTGTTAATTTTGCAAATTAGGTGTGTCAGTCAGGATTTCATTGTTCTGACTAATATACCTGACAAGGACAACGTAGAGGAGAAAAGATTTATTTTAGCTCACAGTTTTAAAAGATTCACTCCATGGATGGCTGATTTCAAGGCACAACCATCATGGTAGAAGGACGTGGCAAAGGAAAGCTGTTAAGCTCATGGCACCTGGGAAGCACAGAGAGAGAGTAGAAGTGGCTGGGGACAAGATAAACCCTTCTAAAGCATGCTCTCCAGTAACTAATAAGGTACAAAATCCCAATAATCCATTCAAATGGATTAACACATAGATGAGGTTAAAGCCCTCATGATCCAATAACTTTCCCAAAGCCTCACCTCTGGATATTGCTGTATTAAGGACAAAGTCCTCAACACATGAACTTTTGGAGAACATTCCAGATTCAAACTATAACATTAAGTGAAGTGTGAATAAAAATTTTACCCTCTCAGGATATATACCAGTGTAAAGAAAATTTGTTTGAGAATTGTATTTTGCACTAATTTTGACAAAGAAGAGTTGCAGTTGACAAAGAACACTACATCTGGTAAGCAAACAAGACCAACATTTCACTGACAAATATCTACCTATCCTCAGGCTCCGACAACTATGATAGACTTGGCAGTTCACACCTGTAATGTGTGTGTGATGAGAATGTGCTGAGTTCCTGAAGATCACATTTTTAGCATTCCCTGCATTAAGTAAACATTAAATATTCATGGCCCATCAGGATATTCACTAACCTCTCTTTCTTTCAGTTCAACCTTGATAGGTATCATTTCTGCTTCTACATAACTGCTAATTGGTTTTTTAAAATATCATGAGTCTTTCAATTAAATTGTTTTTTATTACTGAAAAATAGTGCATGAAACATAGAAAACATTAAAATACCACAATATAGAATATTTAATAAATCCTATTACTCACTATCCAGAGATAACCCCTATGGATATCTTTACATATCTCCATCCAGATATATCTTTACATATCTTTTCCTCTCTCCAACTCTAGAGAGAGGTCATAGAGCTTACACTGTTTTAGTCATGTTTGACAAGATCCTGCTGTATGGTGCAGTGATCCTGGGATACAATTCTAATCATCTCCTGTAAGGGTTATTCCCAACCCAAGGTGGAGGGCAGGAGCATAAGAAGGAAAGATGGCAGGATCTTTCATGTCCTCTGATATGTCTCTTGAGTTTCCTAACCCTAGGTCTGGGAAAATTGCCAACAAAAATCACATTAACTTTGTAGCTGACACTCAGAATAGAATTAAAGCATTAAGACCCCCTAAATTTGTGTATATTTTGGATTAGTAATGAAGTAAAGCAAATCATCTTTCATTGTTTCTTCCCAGGAGAAAAGAACTCAGAGTTTATCTTGTTCAAAATGATCTTGTAAATTACCCCAAATGAGGAGCAAACCAAATCATATGTACTAGAACTTATAGTAATGTAAATAAGTTCAGAAACAGTCACAACACAATACCTCCAAACATAAAAAAGTTATAGACTATTAGTAGTACTCTAAATTAGAATAATATTTCCAAAAGGGTATTAGGCAGTATTAATAAAATTATTTGAAAAATATGTCCACTTCTCTGTTTATATTTCCAGTACAGGTAAAAGTTCACAGAGATGTTTATATGAGTGATTGCTTCATGATGTTTGGGGATAGGAAAAATTTGAAACCTCTTAAATGTCCAATAGTATGTAACTGCATATAAATTATAGTGTATTCATATTTTGGGATACCATGTTCATGTTAAGCAAAGTGAAATACCTATGCTGAAGACTTCTGGAATATGTGGTAAAGAAAGAAAAAGACGTACAGGACAATGTCTCATATCTGTCCACTTATGTTAAACAGACATAAAAATATTTATATATAAATAAATATACAAGAAAGAACTAACAAGGTCTATTTATAGGCAGATAAAATGAAAAGTAGGAAAAAGGGATACTCTATGTTCATGTAATAACTTTTTAGCTTTTAAGCAAAGTTAAGTCTAGATTTCTTTTATACTTGAAAAGATTGGATTAGAATCAATAGGCTAAAGAGGGCAAGGTTTTGTGGGGTATAATTCAAATTCGTAATGCTTGTTAACTAAGGAATGAAATTATGGAGACCTTTTCTGCTTTCTTTCATTTATTGTCTGAATTATTTACTATGAGCACATACTATTTTTAGAATTAGAGAAAATGTTGAATTTAAAAATGGAAGTGGTGATTTATAGTACATGCTCCTGAATTATGCTGATAGGATTCAAACACTGTGAACAAAGGCAATTTATTAATTTTTTTCTAATAATAATAGCGATTGAATCATCTAGATATGCAGTAAAACAGAGATGTCATTGTTATGTTTACCTAAAAACTTAGGAGAAAAATGTTGATGGTCTGAGAAGCTTTATGTGCAACATAGATTAAGTTAATTACAAAGTGAAGTAAAGAGAAGTAGGTAACAGGATTAAAATGGTATTCATATCTATGTCTGGAATGTTCTTATTATTGTAAGTCATAATGCTCTTACTCTTGTCATGAGGAATTATTTCATTTTTCCATCATGAATGAGCTGGCTTTTTTTTTTTTTTTTTTGGCGTTTTCACAGAGAGAATATCATTTACTGTTGCAAGCCACATAGTTGAGAAGTTGTTCATTACTTCTCCTAATAGCTCTATTTTATTTAGTGATTTATATATGTAGTTTCACAGGATTATTACAGAGGGCAGTAAATTCTGAATTATTACTAAGATGCACTACCTCAAACTTTGGAAAGTGGTATTTCCACTAAAGGTGTTATTTTCACAGGATTGTATGTTTATCACAGCCCTTCTTTAGACATGAGCACATGCTCAAATGCACCCAAGTATATGTGAGACATACCTTGCCCAGAGGTCTGTTGAACCTGCTTTGGACCCAATATTGTTCTAGGACTTGTCATCCTTGGTCTAAATCCAATTTTCTATGCTTTGGTCATTTATAAGCCTTTGAAGGTAAGATTGGAAGATGGGTTCCTTTTATAATACTCAAATTCCAGAGAGATATTTGCTTAATACTAGTTAATAATAATACTTAATAGTCAATAAATGTGTCATTAAGGAATCAGTAGCTTGACATATTTTTGCAACTAGTTCAATTTTAGTCACTCTCCTCATGTTATATACCTGCCACATGAGGATGACAAAATGCCATTCTAAAGGCGACAGCTATGTGAACTTTATGTTCTGCAGCAAGAAATGATAAAATTATTATCATTTTAGCAAATGGAGGATTGGATGTGCAAATGTTGAGAAGAATTATCCAAGAGGCTCTGTTTTACTAAGGATGAGAAGGCTGGGCAGCACACAGCTAAATAACTGGTCACCAGGCAGAGAATGCAAAGAACTCCAATGGTAAAGAACTTGAAGAGGTGAAGGGAGAAGGTAAAAGAGAATAGTGGCAAGAGAAACCATCCCAACACACATAGTTTCTTATATGTAAAGCCATGCTGCCTGCAAATCAATTCCAATTTTGCCATTGGTTATTTACCTTTGGTCAGTAACAACTTTAATAAATTTCAATATTTCCATAGATAAAATCAGATTTATTAATAATATCAGCAAGTTTTCTCATAGGGGTGTTGTAAGAATTAAATGTGATAATACCCGTAAATTACTCAGTAAAATGTTTGGCATGCAATTACAATGAAAAATATTAACCAACCTGTTATGATTTAGATGTGATGTTTCCCCAAAGACTTGTGTTGTGTGAGACAATACAAGAAAGTTTGGAGGAGAAAAGATTAGGTTACATCCAATCAGTCCCTGAATTGGTCCCTGATGGGATTAACTGGGTGGTAACTGGAGACAGGTGAGGTGTTGATGGAGGAAGTGGTTCATTGGGGGCATGGCTATGGGATATATACTTTGTATCTGGAGTGTGGAGTCTCTCCCTGCTTACTGATCACCATGTGAACTGCTTCCCTTGCCACATTCTCCTGCTCATGTCTCACCATGACCCCTGAGGAATAGAGGATGGAGACCTCTGAAACCCTGAGATCCTGAATAAACCTTTCTTCCTCTACAGTGGTTCTGGCCAAGTCTTACTATAAAATAATGAAAATTTATAACAGCGTAAGTAATGGAGCAAAATAACTGAAGGTCAAATCAAATTTGGAAGTTTGAGCATAGAGAAGATTTGTGTTAGAAAAATATTTGAGAAAAAGTTTGCTTGATTTTAGGCCTAAGGATAGGTATGAATCATGGGAATGGAGAGAGGAGAAAGCACAAAAGAGGGTTTTTACAAAAGTGCTTCAAGATAGTTTCTTGTTTTCCAACTTTGGGAGGACAGAAGATATTCTCATCGGTGTTAATTACTTGCTGCTTTAGGCATGTGGCGGGAGAACTACCCAGGACTTGGAATGGGGAGTTTCCCAAGGGTTTAGAGGCTTTGAAGTCTTGTGCCCCACATTGTGCGAAACTGCACTCAGACCACTGCTCTCCTGAGGATGACTGGGAAAATGTTTTGGAGAGTAATTTAGCCCACAAGAAAAGGAGAGACAAATGAGATCATAGAAAAAGTGGTACTAGGTTCTGCTTTGGAATATGACTGTTTAAAGCCTTTCCTTTACAGTCAGGGCTGGTTCAGGGATTGGGAAGGAGCTGGTGAGTGTCAGTCTCGCAAAAATGAGGACAGGAGTGTTGCAGAGACTGAATATCTGTGCAGTCTCACATGGAGACTACTGACAGGATGGAGGCAATGGGTTTTAAAATGCATACAGGCTCTGTAAAATAGTTGTCCATTTCTGTGCTTAATGACTTCCTTTAAGCAAGTCACATTTCTGTTTAGTAGGTCAGAAGGGTAGCAAAGTCTCACTTCCAAGATATTTCCTAGGTCTACATAATAGGAAAGCACTAATATTCTAAATGGAGTTCCATTTAAGGCATCAGGAACTCCTGAAGAAAGGTCACTTTGCTTCACTCCTTACAGTCATCTTGGTCCCTATAAAGATGCAAATTGGAGTGTTAACAGGAATAACTTGACACTGGTTGCAAACCAAGAACACCCATAATTTCTGACTACCATTGAATTAATTGCTCAGTTGTCTTTCTGTGTCAGAAACTCCCTTAAATTAGGAAAACACATTGTCTATATAGCCATTAAATCTGAATAACAAGATTCCATGTTTGTTCGAAGAAATAAAGAGCTCATTTGATCTCATACTTATCAGTAAGCACATCTATAGAGGGGTGCCCTGTTGAAATGATTCATGTTTCTGTAACCTAAGACTGTTGTGGCTGTGGATAAAGAGATTTAAATTCTGAAATTCAGACTATATCTCCAATTAGAGTATGCGTCCATTATTTTATAAAGTACTGACTTCATGTAAAAATTTTGCTGCAAAATATCAATATAAACTCATTCCTTTTTAACAAAATTTTACACAGATCTAAATCTGACTTTTAAAATACAAGTTCAATTCTATAACCTAACTAAGTGTTATGGTTGGAAGATGTCCAGTTGTAATGTTTCCTCCAACTACCAAAGGGATAAATCTGTGGAGTCATATTTGGTGTCACAGTTTACATTGTTGTGTGAGGAGACTGTTTTGACATACTGGCAATAAGTAGTTGGGACTGCCTTTAAAGCAGCAAAAGATATTCTTCAATTTTTATATGCCACAATTATAAATTGATTCATCTACCACTATCTTAAATTATGAAATTTTAAAAATATTCTAAAGAGAAAAGAAAGGCTGAATTTTTCTTTCCATTATTTTTTACTTGACATATCTTTCCTCAAGAATTGATAGAATAGGGTTGGGGTTGTAGCTCAGTGGCAGAGTGTTTGCCTAGCATATGTGAGGCACTGGGTTGGATCCTCAGCCCTATATAAAAATAAATAAATAAATAAATATAAAGGTATTATGTTCATCTACAACTAAAAAAATATTTTAAAGAAATTTTAAAAATTAATAAAATGTTTGTCTAGTGATTAATAAAATGTCCTGTTTTCTGTTTGGCCTACAACACTTGATGCATGATAAGTGATTAAGTTAGCTGATTTGTGAATGACTTGTTTTCCTTAGGTTGTTTTTATATTGTGGGTGACCATCTTCACACTTTGAAAAGGCAGAATGCATAATCTAAAGTCTAGATAAGGAAAAAAAAAACTGTGAAATGAACATCCACAGTTGGACATGACACTGAATTTCATCTTTGTAGCACCTGATTGTTTTTATAAAGTCAATGTGAGTTTGTGTGCTTGACAGGGATTGATGGACTATTTGGTACCAACATGATTGTGCTGCATTCTTTATATACAGCAGCCAAATTCTGTCTTTTAGTTTGTCCTCTCCTGTCAAATGAAGAACTGCAGTATTATCTGGAAGAAAAATTCACTAGGTTTATATTTTTGTATCATTATAAAAATATAACTTAAAAGCATACTGTAATGCCAGATTCATGGGACCCCAATAGACCTCCAGGAGCCGAATCTGATGCAATCACACAAGAGTGTTTATTGTAAGCTCCAGCCTGGACTCACAACCATTTTTGAAGAAGCAGTCCTGAGGAGTGAGTCCTGACCCTTAGTTCAGTGAGATTTTATAGGTGGGGATACTCTATGTGTCACAATATCACACAGCAAATCATTTCGCACTGCAGGAATATCAAACAACAACTCTTAACATTGATTAGCACATTCATTGGCGGGAACTAGTCCGGTAAGGGTGATTGGTTAGTTCAAATGATGGATACATTTGAACTGATTGGTTTAGGCTGGGAGGTGTTGCAAGAGTGTATAGGCTAAACTGAAAGGTGGCCTAATCATGTTATCAATCACTACTTTTTGTTATCAAAACTACTGGGAGGGTCACCTGGCATTTCAGATATTTTCCCCATCTCACTCTGATTGGTGGTCCGAATTAGGCCTCAAGCATTCTTTTGGTCTCTTCAGGAACTTGCATTTGTTGAGTCAAGGACATCTGGTATGGACAAATGACTCAGCAGGGTACTTTATGTGCCTAGGAATGGGTTTTCCAAGGACAAGGGTCATTCCCCACCCCCTCCTTTGGACTGGCCCTGCTCTGAGGTAGAGGCTGGTTTCTCAAAAATGGAGTCACATCAGTTTCTCAATACAATTCTGCAAGTCCATCTTCTGCATTTTTTATTTTTTAAATCCGAAGCAGTCAGAAATCATTCCTGTTCTCTATTGATCCTTACCATGCCTGTCTGATAAATAAAGCCCCAAGGCTGGATCAGGCCCTAATGAATCTTTCCACCACCCCAACTATTGAGCTGTAACCAGATATGTGACTGAGTACTTGGTGCCATTGACAGTTCCTGTCTCCCATTTCAATTGGAACTTCAGCCCTTTGGTCTTTTTTTTTTTTTTTTTTTCCTGTTTTTCAGGCAATGATCTTCTAACTATTGGAAGTGAAGGTTGCTTTCTACTTCTCTCAAACTTCTGATCCTATCACAGTTTCAGCTGCCTACCTCACAGACAACACCAGATGGGTTGTCCTTTCGCTTGTGTCATGGCATCTACAAACATACAGATCCAGGCACAAACTTCTTAAATTTTGTCCCTTCAGGTCAAATTGAATTATTCCACTTAATGACTTCCTTTGAGCAAAAAGACTCATCCGCCTCCCCCCCCCCACATTCCTATATCCTTCTGACTATCCCTTTTCTACAGAGTTCTCCATAATCTTGCCTTTTATGGTAGCTGCCTCTCATCAGCACCAAAACACCAGCAGTTTTCTGCCATTTAGAATACATTTACAACCTTATTTCCCATCAACTTTCATATCAACTTTGATGACTTTTATTGAATGCTTTATATGCCAAGAGCTTTGCTAAAACGTGTAACACGTGTTTGGCATTTGATTTTTACCAATTGTCACTTTTTAGACAAGCCAGCAGAGAACAAAATAACTATAATAGTGAGTGGCAGAATAAGATTTCAAGTCTAGCCCTCTGACTTTCTTAATCCAATGACGTGTTCCACATTACAAGCTGAAATGTTTTTAATTAAATTCAAAGAGTTATGAATCATTGATTCTGATACATTATTCCCATTTTTTTCCTCAGTCAAGAGCAGGCTGGAATGGATACCCAACACTCCTTCATCCAGGTCATCAAAGGAAAGCAAATCCTTAATCTAAACTAACTAGCTAGCATCAATCAGCATGTGACACTCTTATGCTGTTCTCAAATTGAGGGTCAATGACTCTGAGTTTGATGCCCCTCGTTTGTGCTTGCTTTAGCCTTAACGTGCAGTGGTAACTACCTCTTGGTGTATTTGTATATTTTACTAGATTCTAAGAACATGTATTTGTCCGTGGTGAGCCCCCTGGTATGTGATGCAATTATGACTTAATAGTATCATCTAATAACTGCACAGATATTCTTCATAGGTAGCAATATTTAAGTTAAGAATTCTTGATCCAGACCTGGTAGTACACAGCTGTAATTCCAGTGACTTGGAAGGCTGAGGCAGAAAAGCTTCAATTTTAAGGTTGGTCCTGGGCAACTTAGTGAGATCCTCTCTCAAAATAAAATGAAAAAAGGCTGGGATGCATTTCAGTGGTAGAATACCACTCAGTTCAATCTACAGTACCATAAGGAAATAAGTACATAAATTAATTTTAGAAAACCTTGAAAATTATACTATACGTTGAATTATCTGGATATTTATCAAATTTAAGCTAATTCAAGTTATAGGGATTCAATACATGTTAACATTAAACAGTAGTTCTTCTGTTTTAATATTGTGAGTGCCCATATACATGTGATTTGTCAGTTGTAGATTTCTGGAAATAATTTTTTTCCCTCTAACTTATGGTTAGGAAAATAATAAAGAAGAGTTTCTCATAAAGAAATGTTAGCAGAAGCAGGAAAATGAAAATTAACTTCCATCCTTCATTCTGCCTTTCTGCTTATATTCTTTCTTTCCTTTTTCACCTTCCCCTATTTCTTTTTCTTTCTTTAATATTTTGAAGTCTTTGGGTGAGCTTTAAGAAATGTGCTTCTACCTCCTGTGTTCCTGATTTAATCCAACTGGGCATCAGGCATTTGAAAAGTTCCCCTGTGATTCTAAAATGCACCTAAGTTTCAGAGCCACTGGGTTAGATTGTCTCTAATGTACTTTTCACTTCTAAAAATTCTAGGTTCTGTTATTTTAAGGGAGTCTCAAAAGTGTTTTTAAAATATGAAACATACCAGAAGATTCTCTTTCAAAATGTTAGAGAGCAAAATATTTTGTCTTTTTATCTAGTTGCCTTGATTGAAGCCTCATGTTATCAGATGTAAAATTCAAATAGTCATCACTCAATAATTGTTGCTGACTTTCTTCTATTTTTTTTTTCAGGCCAGTATACTATTAGCATTTAGAAAATTATCTAAAAAGAAAATCACTTAATAAATAGTGAGACAAACTTGTAAGCAAGAGCTGAGTTACATACTGCTTTAAATGAGCACCAGTGTGGTTTTGAAGTTTAAGAGGTTTATTTGTTCATGTATCTGATTTGAGTCTTCCATGACTGACTATGGATTCTGTGGAAATGGAAGTACATTATAAATTGGATTGTCATTCACTACAAGAATGTCAAATGATTTACCATTAAGATGGCAGATCCTATTAATGCAGATACACTTATAGCTATTGAAATTTTTATTTTATTTTCCTCTCTGTTCTTCCTTAATTGCAGGATGGTATGCTATATTAGCTAGAATTTAATTTTTAAGCAGATATAAAGGAAAGAGTCAGATCTTACCTTTAAACTATTTTTTTTTAAATATGTTTTGGCCAGAGTCAGAAGCTTTAGTTTGTGAGAGAAAGTTTTAAAATGAAAATCTGAGTTAAACTCATCAGTGTATACATCTAAAATGTTAATATTCAACACTAATGTTCTTTCAAGAGGCAAGGACATAAATTGAGAGGCCTATTGTGGATTCAAAAATGACATTTGTTTTGTTCACACAGTTTCATAGACAATAAGTCACACGGGTGCTAACATTTTCTGTGAGTTTTTTCCAGTTTAACTATGCAAATTCTTATGTACTTTATCTCATTTTAAATAGAGTTATTGCTCACTTGTGTACTAGAGTTGGCTGATGTTGCCAAGTACTTTATTTATGTATGTTTCAAAATTCTGACTTGTACCATTGAAAGCAAAGCTTTTATTTTGTTTTGGTTCTTTAATGAAATGATATTCTATTTGACAAATTCAATGGGAGAGCAGTAAATAGAAGATGAGGCTGTAATACTCGGACCTGCATTGTCATAGGTGTAGAACTTGAACTTAAATGATCTCTGTGTTTTAGTTCCTTGCATATAAATATGTGTGCTAATATCCTTAACATTTATTTTTCACAGTTATTGAAGTAATTAAGCAATATCTGTGTCAGTGAAGTAAAATGTTTGAGTGATATGTTACCATTTTTAAGTTGTTAATTTACATCTGTACACAGGTTTATTTGCACAAGTGGAGAGAGTTCAGGAATGATCATACAGACATATTCAAGTAGCTGCCAGCACTGCTAATGGAACAGAGAATATAGAGAAACATGCATTCTTTCAAATAAATTACTAATATTAATTTGACTTTCTAAATATAGAAACACATTAGCCGTACTATATAATTGCATTAATATGTAAGAAAGATATTAAAATATAAATGTAAAATACATTAACATTAAAATAAAAGAGTCTATTTTCAGAAAGTGTTTAATACCTATAAAGAATAAATTTAGCAAATTGCCCTTGACTGTCATGAACACAGAATATCAAATGTGAGACTTTTTTCCCCATATTTTTAATTGGTGCTTTATAGTTGTTTTACATAATGGTGGGATTTGTTGTTACATATTTGTACATGCACACAATACAAAACATCACTTGGCCAGTATCATTAAGTTACATATCAGTTTTATTAAACTTGAGTTTCAGACAATAAACATTTTCAGGCATTTTCTTACTGTTCAGCAGATAGGCTGACCTCCTTTCTGTTCCCCCGATGTCATCACTCTCTTGCCTAGAACAAGAGCTGAACATTTTGTGTTCCTTTGACCTAGAATACTCTTCCTTAGCTTTAATATTGCTGGTTTATGCTTATCCTTTGATTTTCACCTCAAATGAAGACATTACTTGACTGTGTTAGGCAACCAGTTCTATTTACTCTCTTATCAGTCTGTTTCCTTCCTCTATTATTACAGTGGGCAACACTTTTCCTGCACTTTAATATAAATTCTTACAAGTGCAGGGACCTTATGTGCTTTATCTCAGCTGTACTCCTGATGTCTACTGCAGTGCCTGGCACATGAATATATGATGAATGAGTCAGTGATTCTCTGATATGTGAACTGGAGACAGACAATAACATATCAAAAGCCTGAAAACATAAACCATCTGAGAGCTTAAATGTCAGTGAAATAAATTAGCTGTCTTGTCCAACTGATTCCCAGAGTGCAACTATTATAGAATTTTATAGAATTTTCTTCTTTAGATGGAATTAGAAGTTGCATAACATATATATATATATATATATATATATATATATATATATATATATATAGAGAGAGAGAGAGAGAGAGAGAGAGAGAGAGAGAGAGAGTTCCCAAAAAAAGTAAAACCACAATAAAAAAGGTACAGATTTTAGGGGTTTTATTTGCTTCACATTGTATTCTGCAGTAATACGTGATATTTTATGGATGCTTATACACTTTGCTGTCCAGAATAAAAGATCTTGAATTGCAAATAGATGATGAAATGAAATGAACCACCTTTAAGCATGAGGTGACTAGCAACAAGTAGTAGGTCAGTAAGAAGAATGACGTCAATATTGAATATATGCTGATCATCCAGGCCTCTCAGAACCCTGCAGAGTGGGTGGATAAAGCAGGCAAACAGTAAGTTAAATTTAGCCTGCAATGATTTCTTGCCCCTGGGAAAAATAATTGCTTCGTTCTATTGCCAAAAGGGAAACCGGCATCAGCTTAATTTGCCTGAGTCTGCCATAAACTGCAGATGGAACCATAAAACATAGTTAGAATAAAATTAAACACATCTGTCCTAATCTAAAGCAGGTAAGGCCAGGCAGCCAAGAAACATCAAAGTATAATGCTGCACACAGATTACAATATGCAGAGGTGTATTTTAAGAGATTGCTGACAGTGGGATAGAGAACCCTGAAATCTTGTATTGCCTTATTGAATCTGCTTTGTGCTGGTTGCCATTGTAGTTTTAAGACTCTACCAACACACCTATGAAGAAATAAACCAATAGAGAAAATCATTGATTTAAAGTCCAGGAGTTTATTGCATTTTAATCAGGATTTCTTTCCTGAGCTGATAATACCTTAGATTAATTTGAATTACAGGGAATCAGAAGTCCCTACAGTGTATTTTAATTGAACGTCAAATTCCAGCCAGGGAGAGCTTGTTTTCTCTGAAGGTATCAACCCACATCTGTGTCACCCACTGGGATAATGGCTGTACAGAAAATAACAGGCTAAGACATAAAATCACATCACTTACGGGAACCAGGACAGCTTTGAGAGTGAAGGGCATGATGGTACATGGAGGTGCACTACTCCAACTCCCCTTTAAGAGAAAACATGCTTTTCAGTTACCAGAAATTGAGAGAACTGATAGTCTTCTTGTGCAGAACTTTCGGAATCCCACTTGAACATTAGAGTCTCTGCTGGGACTGTTTCTAGCCAATTATTGTATGTGGTAAGAGGGCACATGCCTGGCTATTCCAGCCCTCTAGGGATTCCTCTAAAGAGAATCTTTGCGCTGGAGCTTCCTGCTGAATTGGCTAAGACTTTGTCAAGTCTGTCTTGTGGACGGAGGCTCTTCCTGTTCAATCCTGTTTCTATCACTCCTGTCCCTTTTCCTTTATTTCTTCTCAGAGGTGGCAGATCTGTGTCACAGATGGAGAATTTTCCTGCCCATATTTGCTTCCTTATTATTTTATCGTTCACAGTCATCATTTCTTATAAACTTTTTACACTCTTAACTTCATTTTAGGTTTTACTCTCTGGACAACCCAACTGGCACAGGGATGCTTTCATTAACTGGGTATAGAGAAACAGATTCCAAGCAGAACCTACCATTACCCTAGGTATATTTTGTGAGCTGCTATTGTCTATTCTGTACTTTGTCCAGAGCCAAAAATGTTGTTTTATGCAGCCATTATCCACCTAACACCATTACATGTGGGGCCTTCCTTAATCTCAGGCAGGCCTTGACATAAACTGAACATTTATGTTGAAGAGGAAAGGGCCACAAACTAATTTCCTTCTGAAGAATCTTCCTTCTTTTTTTCACATATTGGTTGCTATGCCAGAAGTTCTCCATTTCTCTCCATTCCTGACCTCCCTTTCCTTTCCTACAAACTCCCCACTGACATTTGGTGTTAACATGCATACTTAATTTATATTGAAGCAAAACCTCTCCAATTCTTCATGTGCATATTCAATAGCTTTATTGTACATTTTATTTTGGCTATTCTATAGGGTTTTCAAATATAATACTCTTTAAAAACTGAATCTGTTATACATCCTCACAAAGATGCATTACTTGTTACACATCTTGTCATATAGATAAGCGCTATAGAAGTCAACTCAGATTTCTTGTGCTTCTTCAATCCCCTTCTCAATTTGGACACAAGATCATTTTGGACAAATCTATCATCTCTTTTCTCCCTTTGAAAAAGATACTATATAAATATTAGTGATGGAGATAAGAAAGAGCATGGTTACTACAGTTAACAATATATTGGTTTTTTGGCTTGTTTGTTTTTTTTGTATCAGGGATTGAACCCAGAGGCACTAAACCACTGAACCACATATCCAGTGCCTTTTATTTTTTACTTTTTATTTTAAGAGAGTCTTACTGTGTTGCTTAGTGCCTCTCTAAGCTGTTGAACCTAGTCTTAAACTTGATATCCTCCTGTCTCAGCCTCCCAAGTTGCTGGGATTATAGGCATACGCCATTGCACTTGGCTAACAATATATTGTATTCTTAAAATATTCTAACAAAGGGTATATAAAGGGTTCTCACCACAAAATGGTAACTATGAGGTAATTATTATGTTAATTAACTAGACTTAGTCATTCCACAAGGTATACATAATCTCTAAAATATCAAGATGTACATAAAAATGTGTATAAATTTTTCTCAAAAAAATGAATGTTCACAAGTCTTATACTGTATTAGAAATGAGTAGACTTAAGAAAAAAAGGAAGGACAAAAAAGTGTAAAGACAAAAGAGAAAAAGAGGTCAACTAAACAATAGCTGGCATCTATAAGACACAACAAGAGTATAACCATTCTGTCTAATTCTGACCGCAAAAGTATTATATGACTAACACATGTGTGGTAGGAGACTAACTAGATTGAGTATTATTGTCTAGAAAGGACAGGATGGGTGCCATGAAAGTTTTCTTAAGATAGCAAAAAATTCTCCAGAATGATGGGATAATCAAAGGGACAAGAAACGCCAGCCTCACGTAGCCTGGGTGTATGAGGACTGTACACCAGCACCAGTAAGTGCACTGAGCAGAAAAATGGATGCAAGAGAGGGTGAGATCTCAATCAGAGCTACTTGATTTTGAATAAATATTTAAATACAAGCTGGTATACCAGAAAGCCTCTAGAATACCGTTTGGATTTTGTCTTTCTTCCATAGACACTGCTTCTGTCAGCATAAATAAATCAATACAAACATCTACATCTTGACTTGTCCCCATGGACATTGCTGTACCAACAGATCCTGGTCTGGGGAATGTAGAACTCCTCTTTATAGAAATATGGAAAATATATAGGATTATGACTGACACTGAAAAAATGTTTGGGGGGTTAATGCTCATCGTCATGTGCTATTGGGAGTTAGGGAAATGCTGTCAGTCTAACTGTAAAGCTGTGCTGCTTACATCAAAAGTAGAATGGCATGATATTACATATAAATGATGGAACTTTACCAAAAAAATCTCAACAATGATACCTGTGTGTTTAGGTTTGTTACTTAACCGGTAGGCAGTGATTTTCATTTTTTGTTTCACTACCTCGCATTTATTAGCTGTATTTGAGATTAAATGATGCCCCTAGGGGCTGGGGTTGTAGCTCAGTTGTAGAGCACTTGCCCCTTACATGTGAGGCACTGGGTGTGATCCTCAGCACCACATAAATTTTAATAAAAATATTGTGTTCATCTACAACTAAAAAATACTTTTTAAAATGATGCCACTATTGCTTTCACTCTCCATAGTCACCTTTGAGTCAAGACAATGCTCATAATTTTTTTGCTGGGACTTCTTCAAAAGCTTAATGCTTTGTTCTTTGGTCATCAGCTTTGCTTCCTTCATCTATTCCAACACAGTGCTGCCACCTGAGGGATCATTCCTCAACACAGATGGAGTGCTGTGCTTTCCCATGTCTAATGTCCTTTTATGATTTTTCGTCACTTAAAGATAAATGCCAACAATTCTGACACTGCATACAAATTATTTTGTGTATTATCTTAATTTTACTTCATCACTGTCTGTCCCTCATACATATCTTTGCCATAGCTGTATTAGTCTATGTGAAGTTCCTGGAATTGGCCGTGATTTTTTTTCTTTGAATATATTATTCCCTTTGCCTGGATGTTGAGCATGTACCTTCTCCTTATATTCCTCACCTCACAGTAGTGAATCCCTTTTGAAGTGTCTATTGATCCCTCATTCAGTCATCTATAATAAACACAGGTCTCATGACTCTGTGCTATAATTGTAATTGTTTCTGCATTTTTTACTCTCCCCTACTATGCTCTGTACTTCTTCAGGGTGAAGGCTCTCATTAGTTTGATATGTTCAGTACTTACTTCAGTAGATACTCAGAGAACAGAGGGATAGACTAATGGAAAGATGGTCAAGTGGCTAGATAGCTAGCTACACATATAACAGATAGAAAGCCTATGGAAATATCTTCATCAGTCACCAACTTCCCCATTCAGAATGTACTCTGTGAAATACTGCTGAAGTTGTTTTCACAAATTGATCTCACCAAGCCAAAACATTAATTGACTCCTCATAAATTACAACATAATTTTTAATCTTCCCTGATCAGAGATATGTACACTTTTTCAGTCATTCCCAGGCAAACACTCCATGTCCCAACTGTAGTAAATACCTTGACATTCCCAAACACTATCATTTTACTTGTTCATTTACTCCTCATTTATTACTCTTTCCTAATATCTGCACTAGTGCTAATATACTATTTTTGTTGGTTATCTTAGTGTAGCTAATAAAATGCTTTATAATTTTGACAAAAGTTTCAACTCCCATTTTTATTTTTTTCTAAAATTTTAATGTGGTTAATCTGAAGAAAATTGAAGTAACTTTTGGCTGGGAAAGCTCTTCTGAGGGAATACAGTTCCTAAGAAATATATACTAGCATGACGTTAGGGCCCAGATGCTTTTCTGAATTTTGAAAAGCCCCATTCTCTTTTAGTACAGGAGGTGGTACTTGCACCTATGGAGTACCCTTCAAAACTGAAGGGGCTTCTAGGAATCTGATTTAAGAACCTTGTGCAGTAAAGCACACCTATGATTCTGCCTGAAGACTGATTTTTCACTCCAAACTTCCTCAGTTCTATGTTAGGTGTGCCAGGAAGCTCAGGAACAATCCTTAAGATTTCTAGATAGCTTTTTGTTTGTTTGTTTTTGGTACTGGGGATTGAGCCCCAAAGCACTTTTACCACTGAGCCACATCACAGCCCTTTTTATTTTATTCATTTACTTGTTTTTAAACTTTGAGATGTTTGTCTCACTGAATTGCTTAGGGCCTCACTAAATTTCTGAGGCTGGCTTTGGACTTGTGATCCTGCTGCCTGCCTCAGCCTTCTGTGTCATTGAGGTTACAGGTGTGTACCACTGCACCTAGCTCTAGATGCGCTTTTATTTAGTAGAGATTATCCTTCCAACTTCAACTTAATTATCTGAAATGTTTTTGCCGGGAATTTGTAGTTCCATCCTTGATTTCATATATATTACTGTGATCATGTCTTTCTGGAAAAGTTCTACATTTGATCATTTACTAGTTGGAGAGGCTGGAGATGAGAAATAGTTTTATTTTCTGGCACAAGTCATGGTCCCTCTATATTCCTTCTCTTTATTTTCAAACTGGCTTTTTATTTAGCCTCTCTCTTTCTTATTGTACCACATTGCATGCAAGTAATAAGAGGTGTGATATTTTAACAGTCTACCTAGAAATCTCATTACTCATACACAAAATTTCACTGGGTATATTTTCTGTCCCCCAGGTTACATCAGGTGACACCATTACCAATTACTTCTTACTATGTGACTTTGGTAATTACTTTTTCTAGATCTGTGGTCATTTCTGACTGTTATTCCAGATCCCATCTACAACCTCCTACCAAAGCCATGGCTATATATATATTAGGTATTTCTTATTATGTAATTAATTTCTCTATAGCAATTTCTGTCTTATTCTTCTGTTTCTATCACTTCTTTCAAGCAAGCTAACATGAATGGGTACTCATGACAAGGGTGAAGTTCCAAAAGAGGATGTGGGAACTTTCATGTGCTTTTTCAAACCTCTGTTAAGATCTAGCCAGAGCAGATCATATGGACAAGCCCAGCTTCTCAGTATCCAGAAATAAATTATACCCCTTTGGTGCAAGGAGTTACAGAGTTATGGAGCTGAGTGTATGAATGCAAAGAAGGTACTTGTTATAGTTATTCTGAATCCAGTCTACCCAACATATTCATGTTAAGCTTTTTAAAATAAATTAAACAATATTTCTTTTACACAAAATGAAGTAATCCCAAACTGAATTAATAACTTGCAGATGCAATAATTTTTATGTGGTGTAATTTTTCCTCTGTTACATACCATTTGTCTTAAAAGCACACAGTTTCAAATTGATTTTATAGACATTATATGTAAATCCAAATACTAAAGTGACTTTGCCAAGGAACATCAGTGCGGTGTGTGAGTGTGTTTCAATGCCAACCTCTCATTCTTCCTGAAACACAAAAAGTCAATCTCTGTTCCTTTTTCCTCAGGTGATATCTGTGATCCCAATCCATGTGAGAATGGAGGCATCTGTTTGTCAGGGTTGGCTGATGACTCCTATTCCTGCGAGTGTCCAGATGGCTTCACAGATCCCAACTGTTCTAGTGTTGTGGAGGTTGGTAAGTGCAAGATTTAAGCATTTCAGTAGTTATCCTCTTAGTTTTCATGAATGACTGACAAATTTGGCTGGCGTGTTATGAAGATTATGTGTTAGACTGCAGTGTGATTTACTTATCTGTAGGACTCTCAACTTTATCATTTCCAGTTAAATTAAATTATATTTCCATTAGTGGCATTCTAAGTAAATTTTTTCTTATATTTCTGGTGATTCATACTATAATTCAAGACACGATAAATAATAATTGAATATAACACAATCCTTATATCTCAAAAGTTAATTTAACTTTTTATTCTCAAATTTAACAAATAATTTTCAAGTTAATTTTTCCAAGTTAAGTTAGTTGAAAAAGAAAGTGTTTCTTAGGCCCTGTTAATATGCACCTGTACTTTGTAGCTGTTCTAAATAATTACTTTTCTTAGAATATAAATACATATTATATTTCTAAGAATTTAAACAGGACAGTATTCCAATTGCAAACTCTTCATGATCTTTTCAAAAACTTTGCTTTGAAAAAATTGATTAGAGTTACTGATTGCATTTCAAAATGAAGTTTTATTTTAATCTGTGAAGTATTTCATTGATATGTATAGTTATGGATTTAGGGTAACTTTTAGAATTTCTAAATAGCTCTCCATTAGGGAAATGGTGTACTTTAAAACAATTGGATACTCTGTAAACTTGTACAGGGATTTTGCACTCTGATTAAAGGTAATATTATAATTAAGTCTGAAAAACAATTATATTTTTTACATTTGTACAAAGAAGAGTACAAAATTGACTATATCTGTTCTATAGAAAGAAACCATATGTTTTCATAAAGATCTGTTAACTAAAATGGTCCTTGGAAAATTTGGGTACTTTAATAGCTTTTGGAAAATGGTTTTGAAGAAGATAAGCATTACTATTTTTAGTCAGTAATCAATTTGTGTTATTAATCATTACATCTAATAGTAACTTATGCATAGTAAGAGCCCATTAACTGTCAGTTAAATAAAGGTAGAACAATTAAATAGGACCATTAATTTACCATATTTGGCCACTAGTTATCTAGTTATTGGGTTTTCATGTACTTTATTTCTTAAATGTATTTTTCTTTCATTTTGAGATTTTAACATTGGTCTGACTGTATCTGTAAGAGTTAATTAAATTATTGCTGAAAGGTACTTTGTTCATTTAATTCACTTCAAAAATAAATCTTCTTTAAGGTTTTCATTAACTCATGGTATTTTAGGAGATTTGACAAAGTGCCACAGAAATAAAAATTTTGTAACCACTTTGACCCCATCTTCAAATATATGCACTTGATTTTTAGAACCAAAATGAAAATCGTATCCTTTCAGAGTATATATTTCTGAAGGAAATTATAGCTATAAATATTCCTACTATGACAATATGAATAGAATAGAATATTGGTATTATATTTTAACCCAACAACCACAAATTGCAACATCTTAAATTTATAGTCTATGTTTTTGTGAGTACTTTGAAAAAAAAACAAATATAGAATCGATGAAAAATGTGTTTAAATAATTAAAAAAGTGGCATCTTCACAGAATTTTATGTAAATACTTGAAACTTCTGGGCCATATTTTTAAACATTAATTCAATATTTATCATTTTATTAGAAGAGAGGTTTTTAAGGACAGTAACATTTTGAAAACTAAGCACCCTACCATATTTCATTTAATTTAGTGAGTCTTTGGGGACTCAGATAGCTATAGAATTAAATTTAATTCATATTTATTGTGATATGTTATTAAAAGACCTCTGATAGTCAGACATTGTATAATTTTACTAACTTAAGCTATATGTCTGTTTGATATGTAACAGCACTCTTTCTTAAGATATACTCAGGTATATGTTACTTGGAATAAATGTGTTTGTGTTAGTATTCGCACTGTTATTTAACATAGTATAGTAGTTATACCAATCTTAATTTCACATATAGGTGTTATACCATTAAAATAATAGAAAATAAGAATCTTAAAAATTAAAACATCTGTAGTTTCTTATATAAATTTTGCTATTTAAAATTTTTTTGAGGTGTCAGAATATAAGGGGAAATCAAAAACAATTTTGAAGTTAGATACCTCTATAGGACAGTCATATTACGTTACTTATCTTTCTATATATCCTCTTTCTCAAGTCGCATATATTAAAAGAATACAATTTATTTATTAAATCCAAATAATTAGCAGTAATGCTTTTAGTATGTAGCCTACCTTAGGTTTCTTCATATTTTCAAAACTAATTATTGGGACCAAATACTTGAAACATTAGATTCTTTCCCTGGGGAGGGGGGAGTATATTGGAAATTGAACTAAGGGACATTCAACCACTGAGCCACATCCCTAGCCCTATTTTGATTTTTATTCAGATACAGGGTCTCACTGAGTTGCTTAGTACCTCGCTATTGCTGAGGCTGGCTTTCAACCTGCAATCCTCGTGTCTCAGCCTCCTGAGCCACTGGAATTACAGTTGTACCACACTGCTCAACAGAGCATTAGATTCTTAGGGGCTCGTGTTGTGGCTCAGTGGCAGAGCGCTTGCCTGGCACATGTGAGGCACTGGGTTCGATCCTCAGCACCACATAAAAATAAATAAATAAAATAAAGGTATTTTGTCCATCTACAACTAATTTTTTTTTTTTTAGATAACATTAGATTCTTAAAGCCCATTCTGTCTTCTCAATTTGAAAATGATCTGCTTTGCTGAAACTTTTGCGGTTACTCTTCTCTGCTTTTAATTAACATCAGTGAAGAAAACAGGATATAGCAATATTTTATACAAGAAACTGAGTGTTTTAAGGTAATATCTTAAAAGACAGAAGAGGTGAACTGTCATCATTGCTTTATTTTACTTACTCATTACTACATCAAATATAGAAGTTTCTTCTTTGCATCCAAAGTTTCTTATATCCTTTTCAAAACACATAAATTTTGTGATTTTATGGAGTTCTAAATGTTCCTTTTACTTTCCAAGGGCAAGAAAAGAAACTTATTCATATTTGCTTAGAAAAATTTAGGTTTTAGTCTCAATTTTTAAAATTACATTTACCCTACTCATTCTACAGATAAACTTATACTCCTTCATTGCAGTTCATCTGAAAAGGAGTTTCAAATGCATGCTTAGAGAAAAATCTCCCTTCAATACTTCACTACCAACCTTAATACTTTAGATTAGCCTTGTTATAAGTTGATGCTACTTATTTTAAAAGAAATCTTTGTACAGTTTTGTACATTTTTGTCAAATATGCAGAAAATGCTTTACAACTTTTACAATCAGTCCTCTCATCATTTACATTCTTATAGTAAGCCAAATTGGCATGCTCCATTTTGTGAACTTCATTCATTAGAAAATATTGCTTCTCTTTGGACTTTATTTTGGATACTTCTTGTTATTATTATTATTCTTTTTTTTTTCTTTTGGATACTTCTGTGTACTCCAATATCCACTTTCCCTCACTCTTTCTGTGTTTCTGTCTCCCACACATGCAACTCTTCCCACATAAACCCACATATCTCAGTATGCCCAGGCTTTTACAGTTATTAAAACTGCAAAAGTCAGTAGAAAAAATTCTCTGACAGCAAACAAAAACAACTCCTCCCCCCCAAAAGAAAACAACAACAACACCTACTTCACATCTTTGAATGTATAGACATTTTCCAGGCACAGATGCACACAGATACACACACTACGTGCTGTCTCCCTTTCACACCTTAGGAGTGACCTCCAGTGGCTAAGCCCAAATTACTTTTCAGTTACCTACTCACATGTCTAGACAGCACTGTGTTGTTTGGAATATAGTGTTCATACATTCATTTCATATAGCAAATTTCCATTGCCAGTGGATGTTTTAGAGATCTAGACAGAAATATTGGTAGTTATTACATTGTGTACTAATTCAGTAAATTAATAACAAATATAAACTCTTCCAGCTCAGATACTTATGTGTTAATGAAATCAAAGGGGGCAAAATAAGTGTTCAAACTTTTATTAAAAAATAAAATTAGGGATATAGTTTAGTGGTAGAGTGTATGCTTAGCATGTGTACTGCTCTGGGTTCCATCTCCACCATCACCCAAAATAAATAAATCAATAGATATGTACAGAAATTAAATCTTAGCTTACTTGTATTCTTAAGTAAAATTTACTGAGCACTTGAATGCTGAAGATGCATGGTAAAGAAATTTGCAGAAATTGCTGTCCAGGTGGAAAAGTAGATAAGCATTTATATTGATTATATGTATTTTATGGATGATCTTGTTGCTTTATAGATGATCAGTCTTGCTTGAGTTGTGGAGAAAGCACTAGACATTGGTGCATAGAAGAATTGGGGGAAAGTTTTAATAGCTAAAATAAGCATTCAACAATATATTTGTTTACTCACTCATCCATCAAATGTTTTAATAATTACCTTATACCAGATTCTGTTTTGGACACTGAAGATATAATCCCTAAAAAATAATAGTCTTTACGTACACGAATCTCAAAGACTGAGAAGGTGATGCTTGACAGACTGAGAAGTTACCATTTAAACAGAGAGTAAACCTAAAAATGGTTTTGAGATGAAAACTGAGATAAGTAGGGATGGAGAATGAGAATGGTAGCTGAGAGGGGAATTTGAACCAAGGAATGGTTTTCCTTTAGAACTAAAGACTCTAATGATATTATGGTCCAAATATAATACATAAAAATTAAGTTGGTATTTTCCTGAAAATAAGCTATTAGATATCTTAGAGAAATTTACAAGTAATTAGCATACATTTAACCTATTAAATATACAGGTTGAAAACAAGGAATATAAAATTTGGAATTTGGTTGTAGTAATGTAAGACCGTTCATCAGTTTTGGAAAGAACCTGTATTTTTTATTTTATTTTATTTATTTTTTTGTGATACTGGGGATTGAACTCAGGAGCACTTGACCACTGAGTCACATTTCCAGAACTATTTGTATTTTATTTAGAGAAATGATCTCACTGAGTTGCTTGGCACCTCGGTTTTTTTTTTTTTTTTTTTTTTTCTTTTCTGAGTCTGGCTTTGATTTCCCGATCCTCTTGCCTCAGGCTTCCAAGCCACTAGGATTACAGGCGTGCATTATTGAGAATAGTTTAGTAAAGATAATAAAGTCAGTGTATCATTTTATTTATATATCTCTGCTTCTGTTTCTTCTCTGTAGTCACACTGGGCTTCTGGGAAGTCTTCTCATTTTTAGTAAATAAATAAATAAACATGATGGTACATTATCCTGTTCTATTCTTCCCTATATTCTTCTATCTTATTCACATCCAAACCTATTTCCCAGATTCTATTAAATTTGTGACTTTTCATTCTCATCACTGATAATCTGTTCCCCTTTCATTATGAAAAAAATGATTATGCTTACCTCAGAAAAATAAAGACTATTGAACAAATTGGAAATAAAATTACAGATTGACTATACATGTGGCTGTCTTGTGAATAACCGTATTCATGTTTATCTTTTAAAAAGTGATCAGTGTCAGAATATCAAGAAGTGTTAACAGTCTGACTCTGTCTAAAATAGTTCTTGTTAGTAACCATGAAATATCAGAATGTTAACAATCTTAAATAAATATCTTGGGTATTGTAAGGTTATTTTTAGATTTCCAGAGTTTGGTTACCAAATGAAGGATTCAAAAATTTCAATTATTCATACAGTAGGTGAAATTATGAGTACTTGTCAGGTTTTCTTCCCTCTTAAGATTATTTCTTGGACTAAGGAAGGATAATTCATGATTGAATCCATCTTTCTAGAAATTATCATAATGAGAGCTATTCTGCATAGACTGAAATAATTTCTCCAAATCTGCTAGCCATAGAAGATTGCTAAGAGATTTCCCAGTCTAACTAGAGCTAAAGGAAATTATTTTCAAAGTTATAATTACTTTCCAAAAAGTAAGAAAATGAAATATGTTTATAAAAAGAATTACACAGTTAAGTAGCAGCCAATAATTTAATGCATGATTTTTGTGTTCATTTTGTGCATACTACAGGAAAGTAATTTTGTTTTATATGTATAAAAATTCCTGTAATATGGCTTATCAACTCATAATCTCTCTCATTGATTTTTAAAATATTTCTAATTCATCATTAATTATAATGATTAGAGTTTGTTTGCAATTCCAAGCTCTAGCAATTATGTGTTAACTCAGAGGGGGGAAAGTAGAACATCAGAGAACCTTAGAAATTACGAGTATAGAAAGCTATTCTTGCTCAGTTGAAACACAAGAACCAGTTTGTACTAAAACCATTTGTAGCAAAATACAATATAAGGCATTAAAAATATTTGCTGTATACCATTTATACGACTGTTCTTTTTTTATAGTATACCTTTCTGATTAATTTGTGTATGAAATGACATTGGACATGTATCAGTAAGCTTTTACTACTTAACAAAGAATTGCAAAATTTTGTGATATAATTAATTAAGTGAGTGACCTTATCTGGGACACCTTGTAGGTCTTTAGTGCTCTCATTCCTGCGTCAGCCAAGTCAGCTAAATGCTCCCCTGGTTCTAAGTAGTGATCTCTACTGGATTGCATTTCCTTACATGGTGGCAGAGACAAGGATTGAAGTAGTGAGGAATATCAAATCCTAATTACAAGCATTTTTCAAATCTTAGATTGTTTCACAGTAGCTAACAAAAATTTTAGTGGGAAGATGTGCCATTTTGTATAGCAAAGTTGAGAATGACAGTGGGAAAGGGATTTGTGGCTGATTTTGTAGGCTACCATAAGCTCAATCTTCTATGTGACTAACAGATTTTGAGAAATTATTTCAGCCTTTGCAGGATACTTCTCATTATGATAATTTCTGGAAAGATGGATTCAACAGTACTAGAATTATATAGTTTGAGGCCAACATGGGAAACATAGTGATACCCTATCTCCAAGAAAAGAATGTTATCTTATCAAATATAGCTTTAAAATAACATATAAAGATTCCATCTCTTTTTATTGCCCCTTAAATACTTTATCATTACAGGGCATAAATTATTTTGAAATGACTAAAACCAGGCATATGTATAGTCTAGTTTGATTGATGAAACCTTCAAGGAAATAACAGTTGTATAAAATTAAAACCAATAAGAGAGAAAAGACATTTAATCAAAACTTAAAGCATTCTAGAGCATCTAGGTTATGGAGAGGCTTACAATAACTGATAGAGAGCATAAGAAAATTAGATAAAGACAAGAAGTGGGAACATGATTAATATCACTCTGATGGGAAGGAAGGCTATTGGATGAGTGACAAGATTTGCTCTCCTCTTCAGAAACATGCATTAGTGACATAGAAGATGGAATGAAGAAAAAGAGATGAAACATTAAGAATTCATTAAAAGTATTTTGAACAATTGAAAATTTTAGAAACTTCTGTAGCATTTAACATAATTTTATTGGTACTTACTATGTTCTAGAATTGTGCTATTTGTTATGAGAAATTGCTAGAATAAAGCATTACTGAAATAATAAACAAGGCATGAATCTCTTATCAAGGGGTTTAAAGTAGATTCCATTGTTTTGAAGGTTTATTTGACCACATTCCCTAAAGCTAAAGGAAAACCAGAGGTGAATTTATACTTTTAGAAAATTTGTTATCCAACATATATCAAAATACTTATATGAAGAAAAGTTCTGTAATACATATTACTTAAAGCACAATGGCAACATATAACTTTTAAATGAATAATAATGAGAGAGAATTTGGGCTGAATCATCCTCAGAGCATATTTTTCTCTTTATATTATAAAATTCATCAAGCTACACTTTAAAGTGGACAACGATTTATATTTATTATCTTTCTTTTATCTCAAAGCTTGAAAACTAAAATAGAGTATAAGTTAAATATTTCAGTGAAAGACAGAACCAAGATAAGGATATCTGTTTTCTTAAGTACCAATACATAGAAAATATAACAAATTTCAAATAAGACTTAGCATCTTCTTTGCATTTGATAAAGTCCTACAGCGTTTTTATCCACTGAGGTTTGCTTTGCAAAAGTAAGCCCAATTGCTTCATTCAAATCACAGAGAACTATTGGGTACAGAACTCATTGTTCCTCAGTTACCTGAGAAACTACAAACATTTTCAAGAACAAGTCAGACACTTTACTTGTTAACTCAGCCTCAATCAATGGTTTTGCCTCCCCAACCAATAGATAAATTGAGGTCCATCACAGAATAGCTTCTGGCTTCAAAGGTCAGAATTCATTAATTGTTCAGCTATGGAGGTCCTGCAGCATTACTCTCCATAATGATTTCCTCACACAAAACTCTTGGTGAGACTCAGCTCACAACCAGCTTGGTGGTTGTCAGGCATCATGTAAGGATCAGGAAAGGTGTGGGCACTGGTCTTTCTATGCAGTTTACTGATCACCAGATTGCCATGAAACTAATCCTCTTCTTAATACTGCCTTGTATATTTATAGTACACTATAATTTACACACACACACACACACACATACACATACAAAATAATTGAACCTGAAAATCACCATAATCATATTCATCACCATCATCATCATCATCATCATCATCATCATCATCCATTTAATCCCAGTGTTTATCACACACTCTTTTGGAATTCAGTAGTTTGTAGAGATCTGGAGAAACCCATTCTCTAAAGGAACTCATCACAGTGTTGTGGTTAAGAACCCAGCCACACTGTGTTCACATCTTAGCTTTTCTATCTGCAGTTGGTCCTCAGAATTTGCACTTCTCATGGATTCAAACAAATACAAAGAGAATTTTTTTTTAAAAAAATTGCAACTGTACTGTAATATTTTCCTTGTTATTGTTCCTGAAACAATGCAGTATGACATTTTACATAGTATTTGCATTGTTATTTATTATCAGTAATTTAGAGGTGATTTAAAGTATATCAGTGTGCCTAGCCACAAAGTTCTTTGTGCCATGTAACTGAAAATACTATGCTATTTTATATAAGGAACTTTAACATATCCACATTTTGTTATTTGCAGGGAGCCCTGGAACCTTGGACACCAAGGGAAAACTGTACTATATCTGTGACTAGGAAAGTTACTTAATCTTTCTGTGTCTGAGTTTCCTCATTTGTAAAAATACAGCAACAGTATCAACTTCAAAAGGATTTTGTGCAAATTCACTGAATCAACACATGTAACGTCCTAGAACAATGCCTAATTTATAGTGCCAGCTAGAAGTTATGGAGTTAAGTTTAACTTAACTTCTAGTGCCAGCTAGAAGTTATGAAGTTAAGTTTAATATAAATAATTAAACCTTATATACAATTCAAAAGCTACATGCAGAAATCAAAAATATAAGTCTTGAATATTTTTTCATCATTTCAGTTACTAATAACATTATTGAAGTGTCTAATAAATCCTGACCTATTTTTTTTATGGCAGGATGTTTTTTTCCTGCTTTTGTTTGACTACGCAAACTAGGGATAATTTATCTGTCAGCTTTTGAGTTAAAAAAAAAAAACTCCTTCAACATATAATTTGACAAATCACCTCATTTGGTATGGGAAAAAGAGAACCCTGTATTTTATTACTTGGAAATTATAAGTAATGTTTGCATGATTAGGAATCAACCCTTTAGGAAAATAGCTTTCCTTATGCTTACTACAAATAACTTAGGAACTGATTTTTCTTTATAAGATTATAGAACAGGAAACCTGTAAAGGAATAAGAAATACCAAGTTGTAATTTATGATGACATATTAATGTTAGATTCTTGTGTGTGATAGGTCAACACTAAGCTCTTTGTGGCTTTGAAGAAAGATAAAATAGTCTTGGTGAGGGCAGGGATCCACTAGAATCTTCCATTTAACAAATGTATATTGGGCTTCCCAGAATGGCTTTTCCTCACCCCAAAGGGTAATATACACTTCACATGAACCCAAGATGAAGAGCCTGCTATTGGGATACTTACAGTTGAGAAAAAATAGACACATCAATAATCATTACACAATGCAGAAAATAATAATTATAAGAGAGTAACAAAGTGTTTGAGTATCAAGTGGAGAAAAGATCACTTCTAGTACTATAGTTCATATTTTATGGCTGAGGTGATTTCTGAGATACCCTGAAGCAGAAATGCATTTCCATAGAGCAAGTTATTCAATGGGAATATTGTAAGCAAAACAAAATGTTAAAAAGCACAACAGATAGAAAGGGCAGGATCTTTCAGGGAGAATTAGTATTAGTGGTTGCTCAGAATATAAGGTGTTTATGGGAAGGATTGGGAACAAGATTGGGAAAGAAGTTTTCAAAGATGTATAGAACCTCTAGGCATCTCTATTAACTGTTCCCATAATATAGTTTTCTTTGTTAATATCAAAATTAACCCAGGGACATGATTTCATAACCTCTCTTAATAATACATTATTGAGGCATATAATCATTAGAAAAACAAAATAATACAAATCTCAACTGAACAGTATTTGGGGTAATTTTTAAGTACTACCTCAGGCTTTTCTTTTGAGGATTAAATTGTTGAAATTGTACTTTCTTTCTCTTGCATTTTTATTCTGCCTTCAAGATAAGTCTATTTTTCAATCCATTAATTATTGCAATTGTTTTCAATAGGACTTGGTCTAATAAGTAATTGAGCTGAAAAGAGCTGAATGTGGCTCATTGACTGAAATAAGTGCTGATTTCTAACTTCCAGTTTCTAAACAGAAAATAATTATTAGAAGGAACAGCTATAAAAGTTTAAAGACATTTTTCAAGAGACCCCATTATAACTAGAAATGTCAGCTGATATGGAAAATCCCATGAAAAGCCACTAAATATTTTTATTCAGCTAGATGGCCACCTCATCCTGGACATTAAGGACAATGTTTTTGTGAGAACAAATGTGTGCTATTCCTGTCTGTGGACTTTTGTCACCTACATACAAGATACATGCGAACTAGATATTTTGCTGAAAGATTGGAAGATTATCTTCAAAGCTTAGTTTGGTTTCAAATTTTATATTTCGTTCCCATTATCAAGATACCTTTGACATTATTTTTGTATGCGATTTGCTAGTATTTTATTAAAAATGGCTAGCATCTATGTTCATAAGGTATATTTGTCTGAAGTTTTCTTGATATGTATTTTTTCTGGTTTTGGTATGAGGGTTATACTAATTTCATACAATGAGTTTGGAAGTGTTCCCTCCTTTTCTATTTCATGGAATAATTTGAGGATTTTTGTTAGTTATTTTGGGGAGATATGCTAAAACTTAGCTGAGAATCCTTCTGGTCCTGGTCTTTTCTTTATTGATAAGCTTTTAATGGCATCTTCAACTTTATTGTTTGAAATTGATCTGTTTAAATTCTCTATGTCTCTGATTAAATTTTGGTCAGTCATGTGTCTCTAGAAATTTGTTGATGTCTTCAAAATTTTCTTCTATTGGAGTATAATTTTCAAAATAGTTTCTAATTACCTATATCTAATATGACATTATTGCATGCCATTCATTTGTTCTTCCACCTTTCTGGAAAGGCATGACCTCATCTCCTGCTTTTCCCCTCTTCCCCCAACCTGTCTCCAGGCAAGAGGGGATAAGATTACTAGTATCCAGTACTGTAAAAATTAGTCCATGAAACTGAAGGAAGAAGGGAAAAGAAACTAATTCCTACTCTTTTAGTAGTGTGTGTGTGTGTATGTGTGTGTGTGTGTGTGTGTGTAATGTTTGATTGCTTATTGTAATAGAGCAGCCTCAACATGTTATGAACACAGTTGTATTTAGGGCTACTTAGTGCTCCTCTGTATTACTGTTTACATTCTTATAACCATATTTTAAAATAACTTAAGAAATTTGGCTTTTTCAAGAGTAGCTCACCTAAAATGATGATCAGGACATATAAAACCATGACATATAAAAGTAAGTGAGGATTTGTGTATCAGTTAAGAAAAGAATTATGGGGTTATGATAGCTATCAAAATTAATTTGAAAGGCTGGAATATCAAAGAAAGATTCACATTATTCCATTGTTCTCCAGAAAATAACACTGGTAGAGATGTGACATGTTCCTTTGGGAGATTATGAGTTCCCCTGTGCTGGAAATTTTGAATGATATCTAGATTTTTGGTTGTCAGTTTGTACTGTGACCTTTAAATTTGCTTTGGGTTTTAAATTTTATTTTTAAAAGTTGCAACATCCTTTATTCTGAACAGTATGTTTTCTTCACTGTTTTTTGAAGGTTTGAAAGAATAGAAATTAATAACATGCATTTACAACTTGAAAATTATTTATTCATTTCACAATACTGTAGATCCAACCCAGGGCTTAGTGCATACTAGGCATATGCTCTACTACTAAGCTACATCTGGAGCTCTAAAGAAAACAATCTAAAAGATCAGAAAAAAATGAGGCTTGGGTCCTCCCTGGATAACCCTCCACCTTTATGTAATTCCATTGACTTAAAGTTAGACCCATCTACATTTTTATCAGTTGAGTTTTTAAAGACATTCCAATTAAGGAAAAATTTAGCCTTGGGAGACAAGTTTGGCAGATAGGGAAATTACATTGTCAATGTCATTTGATTAACATCTGGATACAGATACACTATTTTCTTTTAAAGAAGGTCCTAATGATTCTGAAAAGAAAGCGTTTAGTTTTAGCGCTTTTTTTAATAAGCAGAAAAAATCTTCTATAGCAATCATTAACTCAGTGCAGGGGCACATTAGATTAGTCAAACTCTATGTAGGCAAACAGAGGCTGAGTTTATAGTAGTGTGTTTGGGATGAGTTAAAACTGCATGAAAAAAATAATTCCCTTTCACCAAAAGGAAACAGATACAACAGAAATATCTCACCTTTGAAAATTTTTTCTTCCCACTTGTTTTAACCTTCATCTTTTGTGTTTCAACAGATATTTTATTTTTTCCTTTTTATTGGTGCATTATAATCATACATAACAGTAGGATTTGTTATAACATATTCATACACACACAAGATAAAACAGTATAATTTGATCAATTTTATTCCCCAGTATCTCCCCTTTCTCCCCCTCCCTGACCTTGATCCCCTTCTTCTATTCTACTGGTATCCCTTCCATTTTAAAAAAAATTGTTCTAATTAGAGGGGAGTGAGGGGAGGGGTGAGGCTGTGGGGATGGGAAGGACTGTAGAATGCATCAAAAGGTATTTTAATTAAACCAAATGTGTGGGTCTGCATTCTGGAAAGCCATCATTTCAAAGTAATCTTAAAATTTCTGAATTCCTCTTTGGAATATAAACATTAAAATGATATTTTACTAAGAAAGCTTCATAAATTTTAAAAGTGCTAAATAATCTTTGAAATAACTATGATATTAAATACTTGCTTGTGATCACACACACACACACACACACACACACAGAATGCTATGATTTTGCAATGAAATGATCTCTTGTCTGTAATCACCATTTAGTTTTTAAAACTATTGAAATTTTATCATATATATATGTGTATATATATATATATGTGTATATATATATATATATATATATATATATATATACACACACACATGTATATACACATATCCCAGAAGATGTAAAATATTCAGTATTTAACTCTAAATGGCCCTATTCCTTTTATTTTAATGACTATATTTACTTAATAAATTATGCTTTGATTTTTTGTTTAGTTTACAAATTACATTTTCATGAGATCTTATAGGAGTTAGAGTAGCTTTTCAACCTTTATTTTTCTTGTGTTCTCCCCCACACCAAGATGATGATGATGGATAGGGATGTTAAAGTCTGCGTCTGCCGAGGCAAATGGTTCAATTATTTTTATCTGTCTTATGCTACTTGATGTAAGACATTGAAAATTTGACTCAATCTTCATTATGAAAACTTTGTTAAAGCAAAAAGTAATTCTCATAGGAAAAGGCAGAAATGTAATACTATTCAATATGTTTAAGATGCATGTCACTAAAGATAGCCTAGTGGCATAGATAGATTATTAAAAACCTTACCATACCAAAAGAATATCATATATTTTGTTAGGATCATGGGTTTCTGTTTATTTAATGAAATAATTTGATAATACTTTCTTGTTTCATATTTCTACCATGATTCAAATGGAATCTGATTATTTATTCAAACCTCATTTGGGAGAGAAGAACCCTGGAATCCATCCAAGTAGTATTCACTAAAGGCTTAGTTAAAAATAGTATACTATGTCCATAAATAACATATTATTCAGTATTATCCATATTCATTGATTATAATAGAAAAGTATGTGCAGTGTATTTTTATTCATTATGCCATAAAACACAATTATTATTACATACAAGTATATGTGTTCTGATGTTTATATAAATTTTCTTCAAAATTCCTTTCATGGTGAGGTCTTAGTTGGCAATTTAGATGATTTAATGAATATACTTCTGTTTTCTAATGCAGACCTTCACCTATTTTAACAATGGATATTTTGCCAACAATCTTAATTACTAAGTCTCTTCCAGCATTAACATTTTATGTACACTCACCCTGTGGTTTTCTTATGTGGATGCACTCACTGAGATTTGTGCCAATATTGCTGATGTATCCATTACTTTTTAGTTTTTTGTTCCTTTGGTTTTAACAGATTGGCTTTTTAGATTAGCTCATTTGTCTAGACTTAGGAAAATGAATTGAGGTTGAAGAGACCAATTTCCCACAGAGAAATAAAGTAGAAATTCTTGGAACATGAATCTGATGGTCTTAGCGCCTCACTCTCAGGTGGAAGGAAATGCTGTGGTACTGGGACCATCCCCAACTCACATGTAGCAGGGAGGCAACCACAGGCTCTGGGCTTCTCTAGGCATGTTAGGCAGCATTCTCATTGTAAAATGATTTCTCTTTTCTTATATTGAATTTTCACAAAGATTATGAACTTATTATTTTTATTGAAAATGGATAAATCTGAGAAAACATTTATATTAACTTCTGATCTATTTTATCCCTTGCAAGTTTCTTCTTTTTATTTGCTTATGAATTCTCTTAGGATACCTTGGGTTTAATTTCCAATCCCCACTTTACATGGCTAATAATAATGTAAAAACAGTCATTAAATTCACATACTGGACTTAATTTTCTCATCTCTAAAACTGGATAACTTTCCAAAAATATTTACACAGTACCAATTATATACATGGCTCAAAATTAAAACATAACCATTTGCCCTTGAAAGAAGGATAATGTCCAGCTTGGGAAACAAGACCAGAAAATATTATGTGCTGTTTTTGTTTATTACAGGCTTTAGGTGATAGTTTAAAAGTTAGCTGAGGATGGAAGGGGATAACTACATAAAACTGGAGACTGACATGGGTATTAAATAACTGAAGGTGGTGAGGTTTGAATTTAGTCTACAAGGATGAAATGAATTTGGATAGGAAAGGAAATAACTGAAGGTGGTGAGGTTTGAATTTAGTCTACAAGGATGAAATGAATTTGGATAGGAAAGGAAGGTAGCTGGGATAACTAAGAGATACTTGAGAGCTATCAAAATATTGAGTTATAGCTTTCTTTTTGATATCAAATTATCTAGATGAAGGATAATTAATCCTTCCTTTAAGTAGCAAAATATGTCCCAATTATGTTTCCAAAGACCTTTAATATCAAATAAGTTATGAAAGCAGGTTACATGAGCTGACTGTCTTTCCAGCTTTCTTGGCTCAGTTTTACCATATCTGTAACTTTTACATTTTTTACTCATTGGCAAAAAAATAAAACAAAAGCTTCCATTCACTCTTAGTTCCTCATTTGTATCTCTTTCTAAAATGAGAAAATCACAAATGTACTACTAATTGCTGTTAAAATGATTCATGGTATAAGTAGCTTATAAAACCTGTGTAAGCTGTGTCACTACTAAACATAGAAAGGGGGTTTTGTGGTTCTATTGCAATGAATTTATGTAATTAATAAACTATAGTTTGATGATTTTAGCAATTATAATTTAGTAATAAGTTAAACAATAAGTAAAAATAAGTTTAACAATTACCAGATTTAATTCTTTATGAAATGATCAAATGGTTGTTAGAATAACCATTGTCTTTTCAAATATTATTCCTTTTCTTGCTGCATCAAGAAAGAAAATTACATATTTCTTAAATATTTATTTTTTAGTTGTAGTTGGATACAATATCTTTATTTTATTTATTTATTTTTATGTGGTGCTAAAGATCAAACACGGGGTCTTACACATGCTAGGAGAGTGCTCTACCACTGAGCCACAATCCCAGCCCCTACATATTTTTATATAAATTACATCAATATATACAATTTTTCCTAGATTTATAGCATGAAAGAGATAAAAATATAAGGTCATCTTTTTTGACACATTTAGTTTACTTTCTTTTAACACATATTCCTTGAATCCCTACATTGTTCCAGGAACTGTTCTAAAAACTATAGATCAACCTGTGAGCAAAGAAAGTTCATCCCTGTTTTCATAAAACTGAGTCTAACGAGACAGATTGATAGACATACAAATAGACCTACATACTAATTGCATGCATACATGACTATATTGTATATATTATATAGTATCAAGTATACTTAAATAGGTACTACCCCCCAAATCTAGTACAGTAACAAAAAATGCATATAAAAGTCTGATAAAGAAGATAATTTTTTTTATTCTCTGAACAATATTTGAACAAATATAACGTCTGCTGTGTCTCACTGTGACCTATACTCTGCAATTCTGAGGCTGAACAATCAACTACGTCCTATGATGTCTAAGATCTCAACCAGGAGGAAAATCATTGTTTTTGTCATACTTTGACATGTAAGAAGTTGGTAATATAAACATTTAAATCCTTAGTCAAGAAACAAGAAAACAGGACCAAATAATTTAAAACTTTTTCTGAACACTTTTCTGAATACTTCCAGAGGCAGCTCCACAACCTATTTTAATGATTGAGATCACAAATTTGAAATGATTGTTTGCTTTTTTTTTGTCTTGAAAATATATACATGCATACATACACACATTTATAGCATTTAACAACTCAGAAGGCATAACCTATCATGCACAAATATCATAATTGTTATTTTTGTTTCACTGCAATTGAATAAAAGCATTCCAAAATATATGTCATGATATAGTATTACATATTTCTTGTTACTTTGCTTTAGAAATAATTGCATAGATAATTGTATACTGTAAAGCATATTTGGTATACAATTAACTAAATGTATGATATAATCAATAAAATGATCAGTCACTAAAAACTGAGTAATAGCCACATATAAAAGAGTATAACATAGTAAGAAATGTATATTTTATATTTCATAATGAGCTTTTCCTATTTGATAATAGGCTACACTGGGTACAGAATTTTTTTAATAGGTTGAATATCCAAGTTATACAATTTACTTAAAACATACAAGGATGAAAAAGAAAAAAAACAGAATATATAAAAATTCTTGAGACCACACAGACAGAAGTTTGTCCAACAAAGATGCTAATGGAGTTTTACATCTTATGAAAGTCAGAGTAATATACAGACCACTGGGTTTGGGTAGTTGCTGCATTTCAGAGTTGAAATCAATAGAAGAAAGGGGGAAGGAGAGACATGAAGAATGAGACAAGAGTCTGCATAGTGCTTCTTCCTTCCAAGCACCTTCACACTTCTTGAACATGAGCACAGCTAGGCTGGCTGAAAAGGTGGTGACTAACTTTGAAGTCACAAGACAGACTATTGTATTAAAGCAGGATGGGGAGTGCAGTGCAGCAAAGCCCTGGAGTCCCATCTGCCCTCTGAAAGCTCAATCCCAGGCCTTGTGTACTTTTGGTCTCAATTGCCTCAAATAATCAATTTCTTATGTATCCTAATATATTATAAAAGGGAATGACAAAACTGATTAAGGTCGTAGCAGAATTCCACCTGGTTGCAAATCACAGAAAGCCCAGCTCACACTAGGTAAATAGTAAAGTGAATTATTTTTCCTCAGAACTATAAGTCCAGAGGTCTTAACTCATGACTATGATTCAATGGCTCAATAATATCAGGAATCCAATTTCTTTCTGTTTCTGAACCTTGCCTTTGAATAGGATCAGCTTTCTTTGAAAGCTGGTTCCCAGTTTTTTTTACAAGGTGTTTGCCAGTTACTTCCTGGGTCACAGGATTACTTGTCTACATATAAAAAGAGAGAAAAGCAGTAATTTTCCAGACACTTTCTCAGAAGAATGGAGGCTCTTCCTTTGCAGTTGCCTTTCACAATACAAACACACCAACCCCCAACCCTTACATATAGCTCCACCAGGATACAGTTGGCTTTCACATCTGTGGGTTCTGCCTCTGTGAATTCAACCAGCCACAGACAGAAAATTGCTTCTGACCTTAACATGAACAGATTTTTCCATGTCACAACTATTTACATAGTTAAGAATCATCATGTTCGGTCTAATAATTGATCTAGAGAAATTGTACTCGAAGTATAGGAAGGTTGTGCACAGATTATATGCAAACATTATGCCATTTTATATAAAGGACGTGAGCATCCATGATTTTGGTATCTGAGGAACTCTTGTAACCAATTTGCAAATAGTTTTCTACCTATATGTTGACCAATGACTATGGTCAACAAAAATAAATAGATTTAGTTAGTTCTGAGATATAGGCCTCTCTCTAACTCAAAGAGAGTCATCTTCTCCCAGAGTATTGATGGAGATATCCAATAAAACATAAAGATTTGCAAGATGAAAAGCCTTGAAAGTTGGTGAAGGCACTACAGCATATACTGCAAAGGGCTTTTGTAAGCTTCCTCATTTGCTGCTATAGTTCTAACAGCTGGATTCAAAGCTCTTTCCTAGTGATACAAAACTTTGATGGGCTGCAGTCATATTTTTCAACATTTATTGTTTATAACAATCACCTGAAGAGCTTTTTAAAAATGCAGAAGCCTGGGCTTCCACCCAAAATTTAAGCAAGTACATCTATAGCATTTTAATAAACACCCAGGGAGATTCTTTTGGGGAGATGGGAGAGCTATATTTAGTTAAGTCCTATGCATCAGTTACATGTCTTTGCTCTCTCTTTCCCTCCATTGTAGAAATTTCAGTACATCCTTCTAAATGCTGAGTTTGTACAGCACAACACTTATTTGTTTAGATTGTTTATTTTTGTTTTGCTTGGTACCTGTGCTTTAGTTGCCTGAGTTAAAGGAAGTCCCAGTTGTGTAGACTCAGGTTTTTTTTTTTTTCTTTTAATTGTTGATTTCATGACTTCTAAGCAGCAAATAGGAAGAGTTAAGAATCATTTGGGTAGTAAGACGATATCCTCTGTGATTCTTGTTTCACTGAAATGTCATTATATGGGCCACTAGTGCCCACTTTGAGGTTTAATGTTACTCTGGGGCTCTAGTTGCCACCTGTTAATTGTTCGTGATGTTTTCATTCAGTATTATAGTTTACTGTCTTTGCCACACAGTTAAAGCTGTGAATTAATACCACTAATAACCCTTGGGAATGTATGTAGTTTTGAGACTGTGTGCATAATTTAATAGTATAAATAGTGGTAGTTAGTGACATGTTCATATTATAAGGAAGCATTATTAAGGAGATGCTATACAAAAATAGGACTCTGAAAACTTGTGTACTTGCTGACTCTAATCTTGTTAATTTGTTACAAAGATGCTTTCCAGTATTGCAAGCTCAACCATGACTTAGAAAACTTCATGCTCTATAGGCTTTGGATTTAAAAGGATCTGATTGCTATAACTTCTATATGTTTATAATTGCCCTTATTTTGGGCTTGCTATCTCCTATCTAAGTATTCTTGCTTATATATCCATAGTGAATAGTAAAGTCTTGGCATTTGTTACCTTCATTCCTTAGCTATTGTTTCCTGAGGGTGCTTTATTAATCAGTAGTCAGGATCTCACCTGCCTAGTTCTATATCTGAATTGTAAGAAATCTGGAGGAGTTTCCAAATATCTTTATTACTTGAAGAGAGTTCTTTCCTCAAGCCCTCCATCAGATTTTTGTTCTTTTGCTTATTTTCTCTTTCTTTTTTCCTGTATGTGTTTATCAAACTAACATTATCAGGGGCTATGGTTGTAGCTCAGTGGTAGAGCGCTTGCCTTGCATGTGTAAGGCACTGATACTCAGCACCACATTAAAAATAATAATAATAAATGTATTGTGTCCATCTACAACTAAAAAAATTTAAAAACACAACATAACAACAACAAAAAAAACCTAACATTATCAGGGATTTGGCCAGTTTCCATTTCCACTTGTAAATAGCAGTACCCAAATCCGAATAAACTCTTTGTCATTTAGATTTCCCTGTTTAAGCATTCACAGAATCAGCACTGTTTTGGTGAGTTAGGCAAAATGGTAAGAGTTTGATTTTAAAGTCAAACTGACATAATCTCGAATTCATTTTGACTGTTGACAAAGTTTTTGGTCACTCAAACTTTGTAACTTCCTGTATCAATTTGTGTCCCGTTGGTCATTGGTTGCTTTGTGAAATACATGAGTTCAAATTTTACAGTGATCAATCGTAACTGTAAGTTTATTAATTTTTTCCATTTTGAATCTCCAGACTTTTATAATGACCCATCTATTTCAGCACTTCTGCAAGCCTCTTTGGTATTTTCCTAAAAGGGAATTCCTGGAAGCTACCAATGACTTTCCTCTTTGAACATGTTATGATATATTTTGGACACGATAAAGCAGCAAAGAGCTTTTTAAATATTTATGTTCTCCACACCATGTATGCCAACTGTGTTTGCTCTCTTCATTTCTTTATGTGCCAAGGAGACAAGCCAAACAGTGTGAGAGGAAAATACTGTCAGGACACAAAGTAAGCTTGTCTAGTGTGTGCTCTGTGCAGATGTAACCTTAACGGAAAAGACTGGAGACCGCTCCCTGGCTGCACAGGGATGCCTTGATTAACAAATAAGCTGGGAACAAAGTTCCTTTGTAAGCAAGTCAGCTAACCGATTTTTATTTTAAAACTTCATGAATCAAGTGAAATAGGACTGGCTCATATCATGTAATTCAGCAGTAATATTCCGGGAAACTGTGCTTGAGTACAGAGCAGAAAGCCTTCCTCCTGGAGGATGGGTGGAAGTGGAAAGGTGAATAGGTGGATTTTAGGCAAAACTGCAAAGTTAAACTGTGTTTTTCACTCTAGCAATTGCCTTGCACCATCTCACACGTACATGCAGTGGAAGGTTATTGCCCTTGGAGTCCTGCTGCTCTCAAACATCTCTAGTTTGAAAACTGGAACCCAAATGATTCACTATTTAATGAGTTAGTTAATTTTACCTTATGTTGATATTATCTAGTAATGTCTCAATCTTGGTTACAAATTGGTACCATTTAAAGAGATTCAGACTTAATTAGTTTGAGGTAGACAACAGAATTTGGCATTCTGTCAACACAAGGGCTGTGAAACACTACTCTAGGATAAATTGTATACTCACATTGTGGCCTCTGCTTTTCTAATATCCATATTTATCTGTGTGTGGGGGGCTGCAGAACACATAAGTGAAAACCACCTGGGGTCAACCTTTAAAATGTAATGTTCCTGTGTCCTTATCATGGAATCATCCTCACTGAATCTTAAAGTATGTGGTGTGTGTGTGTGAGTTCTTTTTTTTTTTTTTTTTGGTGGGGGAGGGTTGGGGAGAAGAACAAAAGAGGATACAGAGGAGAAAGAGAAAAGAAGAGTATGTGTGCTAGAATCTGCATATTTAACAAAAACCAAAGTGATTTTGACTCTCTCTCAGATAATACCTAATTTTTTGACCATTGACAATGTCTTTTAATTCCTCTTTGCTAATAAAAAAAATTAATGATGGGCTGGGAAAGTGGCTCAAGTGGTAATGCACTCGCCTGGCATGCGCAGGGTGCTGGGTTCGATCCTCAGCATCACATAAAAATAAAATAAAGATGTTGTGTCCACCAAAAACTGAAAAATAAATATTAAAAAAATTCTCTCTCTCTCTCAAAACAAAAAATGGATGGTTGGGGGTATCACATACAATGTATATTTTAAACAACATTGTTTATGATTATATATGTATATTAACTAACATCAGTCTTGTTTTCAAAGAAAAATGAAAATAAATTTCAGACAACACAGTGGTCTTTTCTAATAAATATGTATATTAAAGAATAAGTGTGTATACATTTTAATTTGATATAGATACTCAGGAATCTGTCCTTAAATAATGAATGATTTATAATGTATGCAAAAAATTATAATTCAGGGGATTATTTTTGAATATGTGAAACATATTTATGTTCAATCTCTTTTTCTCTCTTCCCCTTTTTTCCCTTACCTCAATCCTCTACCTGCCCCAACTTCACCTCTTTTCCTGTTAACATAGCATCAGATGAAGAAGAGCCAACTTCAGCAGGTAAAGTTCTTATGTTACAAATTAAAGGCCATTTTTTAATTTAATGACTTCAATAATATATACTTCAACCAAAATGGGCAAAGCATATTTACTTTTTTGTGTCTTGGACCCAGTATGCTGTGCCAGACAGAATGATGTTGATTAAGACTTCTGAATAAAAAGAAATAGATAAAAAAATTAAATAATACAAAAAATAAATAAAAATGGCACATCATCATTAAAGAATGAGAAAAATTGGAAAATGAAAACATTGAGATAAAACAGAAAAATAATATGAGGATGATAAAAATATCAAAAAAGGAAAAATGATAAAGTAAACATCCAGAAATGTAACTATCTATGATAGAATACTGCTATAGCAACTATGAGACCAGTATTAGGTATATATTCAGGTTTAAAAATAAAAAAGTTTTTCTTTCCTCAAATACTCATTTAAAATTTTAATTTTTAAAATTATAATTTAAATTGAGAATTTTTGCATCCATGTTCATTAGAGATCTTGGTCTGAAGTTTTATTTCTAAGATATATCTTTGCCTGGTTTTGGAATCAGGGTGATATTGGCCTAATAGAATGAGTTTGAAAGTGTTCCCTCTTTTTCTATTTCATGAAATAATTTGAGGAGTATTGGTTTTAGTTTTTCTTTAAAGGTCATATAGAACTCAGCTGTGTATCCATTTGGTCCTGAACTTTTCTTGGTTGGTAGGCTTCTGATGGTGTCTTCTTATATCCTTGCTTGAACTTGATCTATTTAAATTGTGTATATCATCCTAATTCAGTATGGGCAAATCATATGACTCTAGAAATTTGTCAATGCTTTCAGTATTTTTCTATTTTATTAGAGTACAAATTTTTAGAATAGTTTCTAATTATCTTCTATATTTCTGTATTGTCTGTTGTGATGTTTTCTTTTTCATTGTGGATGTTAGTAATTTGAGTTTGCTTTCTCCTTTTTTTTTATTGGTTGTTCAAAACATTACAAAGCTCATGACATATCATCTTTCGTACATTTGATTCAAGTGGGTTATGAACTCCCATTTTTACCCCAAATACAAATTGCAGAATCACATTGGTTACACATTCACATTTTTACATAATGCCATATTAGTGACTGTTGTATTCTGCTACCTTTCCTATCCCCTACTATCCCCCCTCCCCTCCCCTCCCATCTTCCCTCTCTACCTCATCTGCTGTTGTTCAATTCTCTCCCTTGTTTTTCCCCCCCTTTCCCCTCACAACCTCTTATATGTAATTTTGTGTAACATTTAGAGGCTTTCTCCTTTTTTTGTTAGCATGGCTATAGGTTTATCCACTTTATTATTTTTTTAAAGAACCAACTTTTTTGTTTTGTCAATTTTTTCAATTGTTTCTTTTGTTTCAATTTCATGGATTTCAACTCTAATTTTAAATAATTCCTGTCTTCTACTGCTTTTGGCTCTTAAAATTTTTTTCTAGGGCTTTGAGATATAATGTTAGTTCATTTATTTGTTGACTTTTTCTTCTTTTAAGGAATGAATTCCATGCAATGAGTTTTCCTCTTAGTACTGCCTTCATAGTGTCCCAGAGATTTTGAAATGTTGTATCAGTGTTCTAATTTATCTCTAAGAATTTTTTTAATCTGTTCTTTAATGTCTTTTGCAACCCATTGCTCATTCAATAGCATATTATTTAGTCTCCAGGTGTTGAAGTAGTTTTTATTTTTTATTTTATCATTGATTTCTAATTTCATTCCATTATGATCTTATAGAATGCAGGGTAGTATCTAATTTTTTGTATTTGCTAAGAATTGCTTTGTGGCATAATATATGGTCTATTTTAGAGAAGTGTTCCTGATGATAAAGTGTGGTCACTTGTTGATGGATGAAATATTGTATGCATGTCAGTTAAGTCTATTATTGATTGTTTTATTGAATTCTATAGTGTCTTTAGATTAGATAATAGCTAATAGTATCTTTAGGTTATAGCTAATCTATCAGCTTTTGTTTGGAAGTTCTATCCAGTGGTGACAGAGGTGTGTAAAGTCACTCAGAATTATTGTGTTGTGGTCTATTTGACTCTTGAACTTGACAAGTTTTTGTTTTATGACTGTAGATGCTCCATTGTTTGGGACATATATATTTATAATTGTTATGTCTTGTTGATATATGGGTTCCCTCCAGCAGTATGAAATGTCCCTCTTTATCCCTTTTGATTAATTTTGGTTTGAAGTCTACTTTATCTGATATGAGGATGGAAATCCCTGCTTGCTTCCACAGTCCATGTGAGTGGTATGATATTTCCCAACATTTCCTATGGATGTCTTTTCCTATGAGATTAGTCTCTTGGAGGCAGCCTGTTGTTGGTTATATTTTTAAATCCAATCTGCCAGTCTATCTCTTTTGATTGGTAAGTTTAGACCATTAACATTCAGGGTTATTATTGAAGCATGATTTTTATCCAGCCATTCTTGTTTACTTTTGGTTTTTAACTGACTTGGTTCATCCTTTGATTAGTTTTTCCTTTAGTACAATACCTCCCTCTGCTGATTTTCATTGTTGTTTTTCATTTCCTTCTCATAGAATATTTTGCTGAGGATGTTCTGTAGTGCCAGCTTTCTAAGCTGTATATTCTTTTACTTTTTGTTTATCATGGAAGGTTTTTATTTCATCATCAAATCTAAAGCTTAATTTTGTTGGATATAAGATTCTTGATTTGCATCCATTTTCTTTCCAAAGCTTGGTATATGTTGTTCCACTATCTTCTAGCTTTCAGGGTCTGGGCTGAAAAATCTGCAGATATCCTAATTGTTTTCCCCTATATGTAATCTGATTCCTTTCTCTCATGGCTTTTAAGATTCTCTCCTTACTCTGTATGCTAGGCTTTTTCATTATAATGTGCCTTGGTGTGAATCTGTTGTGATTTTGTGCATTTGGTGTCTTGTAAGCCTCTTGTATTTGGTTTTCCAATTCATTCATCATGTTTGGAAATTTTTTTCTGATATTATTTCATTGAATAGATTGGTCATTCCTTTGGTTGGAACTCTATGCCTTCCTCTATCCCAATAACTCTTAAATTTGGTCTTTTTATGTTATCCCGTATTTCGTGAATGTTCTGCTCATGATTTTCTTACTATCTTCACTGTGTGATCTACATTCTTTTTGAGATTATAAAATATGCTTTCATTGTCTGATGTTTTATCTTCCAAGTTGTCTAATCTGTTGGTGGTGTTTTCTATTGAGCTTTTAATTTGGTTTATTGTTTTTTTTCATTTCAAAGATTTCTGTTTGTTTGTTTTTCAGACCCTTCGTCTCATTATTGAAGTAATCATTGGCTTCCTGTATTTGCTTATGTAGCTCTTTATCGAAATGATCTTTTGTTGCCTGTATTTGTTCTCTTCCTTTAATTCACAGAACATTTTAATTGTGTGCATCCTGAACTCCTGTGTCATTTCTTCTGTTGTGCTAACCATGGATTCTAATAATGTAGTATCTTGATTTGTTTGAGGAACCTTTTTCCCTTGTTTGTTCATGCTGTTCATGTGTCTTTCCTTCTAGCACTGAGGATATGCAGCATTACTGTTTTTTATGCTTTAGACTTATAGTGTCCCTGCATGGTTGGGGACACTATACTAGCCAGCTAGTATTCCAAGCTGGGAATTGCCACAACTAAAGATGGTGACGATGGTGTCCCAAGATGGAGGCAGCTGCTTTCAGCGATGGAGTGATAGGGGGATGGTGTTGTGCAGTGTGTTCAAAGATGCAGCTCAGACCCAGTGCAGGCTCCATGGGTATTGGCTGGGCCGACTGGGCCTGCCCTTGCTCCACACTGAGATTCATATTTTTAAAACAGCATAGTAAATAACTGTACCTCTGAATGAAGTCACCTTTGGAACTCATATATTGAATCTAATTATATTGGTAAAATTCAAATAATTTTTGGAAACTTTCTTTTAGAATTTCCTTCAAAATTTGTATATTGACTTTACAAGATCAATTATTCCTGTGCTAGTATATTCATCAGACCTTGGCCTAATAACTATGCCTTGAAAAACAAAGATTTGCAAGAAAGAGAGAGAGCAAAAGAGAGGGAGAGGGAGAGAGAGAGAGAGAGAGAGAGAGAGAGAGAGAAGGGAGAAATATTTTCATGTGAAATGCTAGATTTGCAAGTTTGACATTAACAACTTTCACTTGAATATCTGATCTTCATTTTTTGAAAGTGATCATATTAAGTTTAAATTTCAGCAAATAACATTCTTCCATAAAGCTATATCAGTGGCTGCTTCTAAGCAGCACAAATACAATTTTTATTTGTCTTTTATTTCATTTTCCAAAACTTATTCTATGTTCTTTAAGAAATCAAGTCATTTATATTAGAAAATTGATTGATAAAAATAAAATAATCTATATAAAATATAATTTATTAACTATAAGGTATACTAAATGAAGCTTATTCCCAATTAAATTTTCTCAATGTTCTTAACTTCTATGGTTTTATTAGTTTTACATCTTGAGAAATGTCATTTATTTATCAAATTGAGAAAATTATTATGACATTTAGAATAGGGCCAGAACAAGAAAATATTATTAAATGAAACCAAAATCAGTCTGAAAATGACACAGTGTAGATCTTGTCAATATACAGTGTCTATAGTTAAAATAAACCACAATTTAGTTGTTTATATCACCTCAAATTAAAAAAAAGAAAACAACTATTTTTTTTTATTCTTATCTCTTGCTTGAGGGAAATTTTTAGTTAGTTGGTCTTTTTTTTTTTTTTATATTAGGCAAGGGACTGAGTTTCAGTTTCCATAAAAAGTAGTAACTATTAATACTGGATTAACTTTTATAACAATGAGAATTATGTATGGAGAAAATGGAATCTTTCAGACATATGTAAAAGTTAAAATCTTTTATGTTCTATGTTGTTTATACCTAACTATGTTTCATATATATATATATATATATATATATATATATATATATATATATGATGAAATCATTTTATTATCAAATTAGCATTCTTTACCTTATATCATTACTACTTGTTGGAATATAAAAAGAATATCTATATTCTATCCTCATAGCAATTTTTCAGTACACTATTCAATATTATTGACTATTATCCTCAGACTGTATGTTAGAACTTTAGATTTATTCTTCTTACATAAGTGCAATTTTATACTCTGTGACATATCTCCCCATTTCTCAACTCCACACTCATACCCAATAATCACTGTTCTACTCTTTTTCAATTCAGATTTTCAAATTAGATTCATTTGTGTTGATGCAAGTGGCAGGATCCATTTTTTAAGGCTGAATAATATTACATTACATTCTAATATATGCCATATGTTTGCACGTTCTATAAGTTACTTCCCTATTTATCTGTGTATGGTCACTTAAGTAGTATCCATATGGTGGCTATTGTTAATAATGATAGTACAGATATTTCTATGTGTTTTTGAAAGTGATCTTATTAAGTTTAAATTTTATATGCCCAGAGGAGGATCCTTGGGTATAATAGTGTTACCTTTAATTTATTGAGGAAAATCTATACTATTGCATATGGCTGCACCAGTTTGCATACCCATCAACAATGTGCAAGGGTTCCCTAGACACTTATCCTACACCATATGTAAAAAATCAATTTTAAATAAAGATTTAAGTATAAGTTAAAATGAAATAAAATGGAAATAAAATAAAATGAGCAAAAGCTAATTGACATTGACAATGATTTTTTGGGGTATTGCAATAAAAATCTCAGGCAGTGAAAACAAAAATAAACAAGTAGGATTTTATCAAGCTAAACAACTTCTACATAGCAAAGAAAACAGTCAACAAAATAAAAAGGCTACTGATTGGGACAAAATATTTATGAACCATATATCTGATACAAGGTTGACATCTGTGTTAGCTCTGTGTACCTGGGAAGAACAACATAAAGGAAGAAAAGCTCACTGTGTGCTTATGCTTTTAGAGATTTCATGATTGATGGACTCCATTGTTCTGGTCCTGAGGTGAGGCAGAACGTCATGATGGAAGGGTCTGGAAGCAAACAAGTAAGAAACTTGATCAGCTCATGGCAGCCACGATGCAGAAAAAGAGAGACCAAGACATAAAAAGACAAACAGGAGAGAGCTAGGAACATGTATAATCCCCAAGGACACCTCCCCAGTGACCTACTTCCTGTAGTCATGACCCACTTACCTGCGGTTACCACAGGGTAGTACATTAAAATTATTAATTCATCACATGGTGTAATCTACCAATGAGATGACAACTCTCAGTCTAGTGATTTTATGTCTGAACATTCCTGCGTTAACACATGAGCTTTTGAGGGACATCTCATGTCCAAACTATGGACAATATCCAAAATATAAATAGGATTCTCCCAATGCAGTAACAATCAATCAATCAATCAACTAAAAAAAAAAAAAAAAAAACAGTTAAAAAAAGTAAGCAAAGGATTTGTATAGAATCTCCTACAAAGAAGACAAGAAAATGGTCAACAGGCATATGAAAAAGTGCTCAGCATCACTAATCATTAAGGAAGTAAAAATTAAGACCACAATGAAATATTATCTCACATCTTTTAGGATGGCTATTGTTATAAAGGTAAAATCTTTCTGGCAGTCACAGCTGTATTAAAATATGAAACTATAAAAAGTATACTAGTCTCCATATAATTATAATATTAAAATGTTAGTAATTTTCTAATATACAAAATTGTGTGTATGAATTTGATCACAATGCTTTATGATGGTAGAGGTCACCACCCAGATACAATAGTGTATAAAAGACTTCTTAGCCAGCCATGATGGCACATGCCTGCAATCCCAGCAGCTCCGAGTCTGAGGCATGAGTATTGTGAGTTCAAAGCCAGCCTCAGCAATTTAGCAGGCCTGTAAGCAATTTAGTGAGACATTGTCGCAAAAATAAATAATAAGGCTGGGAATGTGGCTCACTGGTTAAGTACCCCTGGTTCAATCCCTGGTGCCAGAAAACAAAAACACAAAAACAAAAAAAGAAAGACTTCTTGTGAACTCTATGATATGCAAATAAATGGAGATAATTGTAATTGAGTATACCACTGTTTCAGAATTTTTAAACAGTTTCTTGTAAATTTTTAAATAAATTTTTAATAATTTAAAGCACAAGTTTGGCCATTGAGGAAATACACCTAAGAACACTAATAATCTACACATTAAAAAAGATAATAGAATGCTGGCTAGCACTAGTAAAGATCTGATGCTGCAGTTGTTTGTATGTTAGCAGATAAAAAGCCAGTAATAAAAAAAGGTATATTCTGTACAGCTACAAACAGGACACAGTGATTAGATATTTTTCTCTAACTTTTGAAATATTCATTGTTACTTCTATAAAAATTATTACTTTTGTTTATGTTTTTTTTTTTTTTCCCTTAACTACGCTGCAGATTTCTTTTAGCTCTCATTCTCATTTTCTTGTGGAATTTAATTCTGCACGGCCGACTATGTTCAATTATTCTACAACTCATGCATTTTGAAAAGGAATGATGTCTTACCCTATTATTTTCTAATGAATAAGAGTTGCTCTGCATTTTGATGTTAGTACTTTATTTTCTTGGGGTCTGAAATAGAACTGTGCATCCTTATTCTTGTTTGTCTTACATTTGTTACAAATTTCCCTTTTTTTGTACAGAAATGCTTATTTTTCCCATTGTGCATTGATCAATTTTGCTAATTATTTTATCAAGTATACTCTTGTTCATAATATATCTTATGTAGTCTTAACTATTAAAACTTAATACATAAAAAACACAAGTTTATTGCTACAATATCAAAAAAAGAAAAAAAAATTAGTAGATCCTCAGTGTAATAGGGAAGAAATTATTACCCCTGAAGAGTTGGCCTTGTTAGTTTTCTAAAACATTAATACAGTAATCAAATGAGTGTTTACTTTTCTTTTTTTTCTTTTTTACAAAATAAAACTTCTTTATTGATATGTATCAGTGATATTGAACTGTAGGAAAAGGAAATTATAATTTAAATCCTTGTTTTTTGTACCTGTTAAAAGATACCTTGTTATCTTTTAACAAGATAAAATTTGTTGAACAACAAGATTGTAATACCAGTAGGTAATTTGGAAGACTGTATATTCCACATCTTTCTCTTTAGGCTTGAGAATGAAACAATCACAGGAGGAAAAAATAGTGTCTTTATACTATGAAGATCTGTATGTGTCTTGACCTATATATCTCTGAACATATATGTAATTACATAATCTATTATAGTCCGTCAAGGTATAAAACTGAAGTAAACAGATTATATCTTATTTTTAAGTAAATTAACTAAAGTCCCTCTTTGTACAGCTTGAAGTCATCATAAATTTAGTAGGATATATAAGTATCTAGAAATACATACATTCAAAAAGAGTTGTTATGTATTGTGACATGATTTTTGAGTTGCAAATATCAGAAACTTTGATCTTGGTTAAATAGAGATTTAGTTGACTTGAAGAATTAAGAATGGATACCTCCATGATGTTGATTAAAGTCTTATTTTTGTTTTACTTTCTCCTATTTTTTTTTTTGTGCTGTGTTCTGTACTCTAAAGTTTATCTTTATCTTAAAAGGTTTTCCTTGTGGCTATGATATATCTGACAACAGCTACTGAGGTTGTATGAATCCTTACCCAGTCCATAAGAGGGCAAAGATTGCATGTGTTCTTTTGAATTCAAAGCAAAAGTCCTGAGACCATTCTGATGGAACAGGCTTAGCTTCCTCCTGCCACCCCTGAAGCAGAAAGTGAGTCAAGATTCTCCACTGAGAGATATTTGCTAAATTATATTATTATGAGCATGTGTTAATATGTAACAACAAATCCCACCATTATGTACAACAATAATACACCAATAAGGAAAAAAAAAAAGACCCTCTGCTGAAGCATGAGGTTTATTTCAGCTTTCATGAAGATCATGAACTATATTCACACTGAGGTGTGAATACATGAATAACATTGAGGGTACTCCTTTAGAACAGAAATGGGAAGTGCATGATAGGTCAATGCAACAGCCAGCAAAGCCAATTGGAATTAACAGATGTATCACCTCTGTTGCTTCATGGTATATTCTATATATCTTCATAGATATTCTACACCTTGGCATGCTTTCCGTGTCAGTTTATAAAATATCCTTTGAGATTTTAGAAATCTGATTGCTGCCAAATAAATTTGGTGCACATCTCAGTATTATTAAAGTGTATATTCTTAGGTGCAGAGTTACACATTGTGACTCTTAAAATCCTACCTTCACTGTAATGTTTAGTCTTTCCTCAAGTTCATAAACACATTTTTCATGCTTGTCCAAGATCTTCATGTGCCTCATCTCTACTGACCTGATCTTTCCCTTTTAATTTTAATGATTTGTTTTTACAGGAACTACCAAGTTTAAGTGGTCCTATTTCCTAGATGTGGTTGAATATTGCCCTCCTCTCTCACATTTCAATACCTGACCACCAGATTAGACTGTATTTTCTACAACGTTTCTAATAGTATTAGATAATGTCGGTCATTATCTAATACTATTAGATATTCACAGTCTATGTCAGGTTGTTGTTATTTTTATTATATGAGAGATTTAAAAAGCTTTCAAGAACCTACAGCCGAAATATAACAATTTTATGTTTAAAATAGTAAAGAATGGTCATTCCAATTTAGTCAAATTTTTAAACCTGAAAGAAAAATAAGTAATAATCTTTGTGTGTGTGTGTGTGTATTCAATTCAACTTTATGAAACATATGTTAATATGTAGAAAGATTGCCCTCAGAGATGTAAATTAAATATTTATTAAATATTTGTAGAAATTTCATGATAGTACATCATTGATGATTAGACTTTGTGTTCTTTACCTCTAGAATACTAGGAGAAGGGCCCAAAATTAAACCTACTTAAAGTTAAAATCAAGTATGAAAAGCATTAAAGTTTAAAAAATAATAATAAAGATGGTATTATTAATAGTTATAAAGGAATATAAATGGAAAAGGTTATAAAGCCAAAAGGAGAGCTTCTGAGATTTCTCTAGTTCTTCTGAGAAACAGAACCTAATATATGTGTGTGTGGATGCACTGATTGTGAGGGCTGATGAGTCTGAGATCTGTACGACAGAGAAGCTGGAAACTCAGGCAGGACTTCTAAATTATAGTCTTGAACCAAAGTGTCTACTTTATTGGGAAATCTCAGCTTTTGAACTTATGGGTCTTCAACTAATTGAAGGAAGTCCACATCTAATTGTCCCATTTCATCTGTTTTACTTGAAGTCAATTCAGTTTCTCTGGGGGAAAAAAAACTTGTTCTTATTCTAATGCATTAAATTCTACCTTTCCCTTTCAAAGAGTTTTAAATATTATATTTTTTAATTGCAAAAGCTACAGAATTTTTCACGTTTTTATGCATGTAGTATAAATTTATATGTAATAACATGAAGAAAATTTTATATATTTTAAATGCTTACCAGATTACAATTGTAGTTTCTGGACCATGTAGATACTTTGGGAAAGAATGAAGCAGGGAATGGAAAATCCCTTGATTGCCTTCATCCACATCACACACACATTTTAAAAATATACAGCCTCTTATACTGCTTCAGTCTTCTCTTAAAAGTTCTCACCATGTCAGGATCTCAATGCCAAACTCATTAAGGTCTACTGCACATTCAGTCCTCTCCAGATCCTCTTAGGTCTATCTTCAAAATAAATCCAAAATATAATCCTTTCCTGCCGTCATCTCTGCCCATACCCTAGTCTAAGACTCCATTCTCCTACACTTTTAGTACTACACAACTGACCTTGCTATGCCTTTGCATCTATTCAGTCTTTTCCAACAGAGCTGCCAATGTGATATTTTTACAAGGCTGTAAGATTGCATGAATTTTCTGCCTCAGGGCCTCTCCATCTTTCATCTACTCCTCCAGTAGATGTAAGGTGGACTATTATTTGCACCTTTCTCCCTTACTCTTTGACTTCATTTCCTCCTATTGCTAGGTGGCCCTTCCTTTTCTGTAAAATAAACACAAACACAAGTTCCAGGCATTCCCCTGCCTCGGGCCCTTCTGAGCACTCAAATCCTTTGCTTTGTGGAATTCTCTGGCAGGTTTCTGCCTGCTACTTCTTTACATCCTTCATATTTTGACGAAAAAAACACCTGCTCTTCTTCATGGCTAAAAATTTCATACCATTCTTTACCTTTCATTACCTCCTTCCCTTATATTATGATATTAATGTTTATCTTTTAATGTCTGCACATAATGCTTAATGAAGTTTATTTATTTCTGTTCAGGTTGAATACATACTCCCCCCCAATGGCTGGGATTTTTTTTTTAATCTAGTTTATTAACTACTGAAGTCTCCACTGCTACAATAAGTGTTTGATACATAGCAGATCATAAACATTGCTGTATGACTAGATTAATGAATAAATTAAGCCATACTTATTTTATGCGGATTTTTCTTGTTAACCAAAGGACCCATATCATTTTTTTTTCCATCTAGGAGAGTGTTATAAAGACAAGAATGATCATAGATATTTCCCAACTGAAGAAATAAATAAATAAAAGGATAACACTGACTATTTGATCAGAGTATTAAGGATTTTTTTGAATTATTATTTGGATTCCTTGGCAGAAAGAAAGGGGCCTTTAGTTTGATCTTCATCTTTCTACTTTTGTTGCCATAGAATAAAGTACTTTTTTGCTCAGTAACTCTTTCAGCTAACAATGCCCAAAATTTAGCCGTTGATAGTAACTAATAGCTGGAAACCACAAAGGTGATTGTAAGAAGCCTCAGGCATGATAGGTACACCATCTACTTAGTGCTGGCTTTAGAGTGTGAGCAGGGTCAGAGCAAGGACATAGCTCAGTACAGAGCACCTGGCAGACTCCAAGAAGACAGGCTTGAGGATCGACCAGGCTTCTTTAGCCTTAGGTCCAGGATTAATAATATAAGGGCTGGAACTTTTTAACAACATTTTATGATTTATTGCATTGTCTCTTTTTCAAAATTACATGAATAGTCCATTTAAAAAAAAACCTTGATTAATACATTTAGGAATATATTTCAAAATCAAATAAAACGTACATAGGTAGCATATTTCAGGGATATTATTTTTAAGGAAAATTACATTTATTCAAAGCAGTTATTCAAATGCTAGAACTAATAACATTGGATATCCCATATCTATTCAGTTTTCTGCTTCCCTAGAAATAAATTTAAATGAGGAAGGATCTGTTGATTGTTTTGAAAGTTTACTAGAAGCTCTTGAAAAAGAACAAACAATACAGTTCTCAATAACAAAAGTGAGGAATAAAAACCAAGGTACATTTTAGCCAATGGTCTGTGAGGCAGCTTGAAATGTTGTCCAGAGGATTTTGTGAAACCTACCTGAGACTGAAGCCCTCTGAGCCCCTTTTCTTTCAGACCTTAGTGTATCAATGCCTTGGAAGGAATTGGGCAAGTGCTCAGCTGCTAAGAACAAAGCTAAAATAAGATTGTCTGGAGAGTAAGGGAGTAAGGATTTTTTTTCAGAAACATTTGAACATTCCATATCTTTGCCTATGTAAACACAGGAGCTTTATACTAAGTCTTATTTATATGATTGTCAAGAAACCACTGAAAAATCAGATCCATGTTAAGTTCTTAAGGAATGATAAACCCTTAATCTGGTATTCTTTAGCCAGACTATTCAAACACTTTTGTCATATTTTAAGTTTTTTAGGAATTTATAGAGCGATAGATTGGAGAGTTTAGCATAGTCTGAAGTACCTCAAGTTTTCAGAGTGTGATTTTTTTTTCATCTCTTTTTGTATCACCCAGTGACTGGTATTCCTTGGAATATAATTTTTTCCATTTAGTTCCCAATATTTCCTGTTTCCTTCCTCTCCTCCCTGCCTTGCTGCCTTCCTGTACTCTACTGGTCATCCTTCTGTTTACTTATTTTTTTTAAAACTGGTGTTTTATAGTTATACCTAAAGGCAAAATTCACTGTGTTATAGTCATATGTATAACTTAGCATAATTTGGTCAATTTTATTTTGAAGTTTCTCACTTTTCCCATTTCTCCTCCCACCCCTTTAATAATATAGAGCACAACAATGATACATTGAGATGAAAAGAGACCTTAGAATATTTATGTTCATTTTCTTCAACCGGTTTAGCAGGTTTGAATACACCCACAAATTATATTATACATCTCATGCAACTACAATTGCAAGGTGATTTTTTTCCATTTAGATTGATAAATCCCTTCCCTAGAAGTTTACTAGAACTCTTAATCCCCTTCCTCTATTCCCCTAATATCTCTTCTATTTTTCATGGATTTCTCTTGCCTTTTTTTTTTTTTTTTTTTGCTTGCTCATTCATTTGTTTTTGCCACAGTCTGGCTGCAGCAAAATAACCGGGGGTGGGGGGGGGTGGGGGGGGTGGGGGGGTGATGAGGAACTTGTGTAGATTGATACAGCAGGAGTGGGAGCCGTTTATTGTAGGACAGGAGGGGTATATATACATTCCACACAGCTTATCTAATTAACATAAACTAGATACAGCAGTCAACCAATAAGGAATCTCCACACTTAATGGCTCGCTGGCGTTACTTCACAAACCACTCCCTCTCGCAAAATGCCAGGCGCCATCTTGACTTGTTTACAGACTCTAACATGTTTTCTCCTCATTTTTCTCTAGCTTTCACATACAAGAGAAAACATTTGACCCCTGACTTTCAGAGTCTGGTTTATTTTACTTAGTATGACAGTCTCCAATTCCATTCCTTTACCTGCACATCCTATAATTTCATTCTTCTTTATGACTGAGTAAAAGTGTGTTGTGTATATATACCATATTTTCTTCTTCTTTTTTTAAACAATCAGTTGGTTTTTTATTTGTTCCTTTTAGAAGTACATGTCAGTAGAGTAAGTTTTGATATATTATACATACTTGGAGTATAACTTATTCTGATTATGATCCCATTCTTGTGGTTGTACATGCTGTGAAATTCACTGTGGTATATTCATATATGTTGTGCATAGGAAAGTTATGTCTGATTCATTCCACTGTCTTTCCTATTCTTTTCCACCTCCCTTCTCTTTATTCTCCTATACACCACTGTTTCTTAATCAGTTCATTTTTGACAGGCAGATGGGCTAGTTCTGTTACCTGACTATTGTGAATTACATTGCTATAAACTTTAATGTGCTTGTATCACTGTAGTACACTGATTTTAGTTCTTTGGGATAAATACCAAAGAGTGGGATAACTGAGTCATGTGTTGGTTCCATTCCCAGTCTTCTGAAGAATCTTCATACTGCTTTCAAAATGATTGTATTAATTTGCAGTCCCACCAACAATGTATGAGTGTACCTTTCCTCCACATCCTTGCTAGAATTTATTGATAATTGTATTCTTGATGATTGCCATTTGAACTGGGATAATATGAAATATCAATGTAGTTTTGATCTGCATTTTCTTGATTGCTAGGAATGTTGAACATTTTCTCTTGTATTTGTTAGCCATTTAAAATTTTATTCTTATTCTGAGAATGAGAAAACCAATAAAAATGAGTCCTTTAAATTATTCTTTAATTTCAGTACATGAAACCTATGCCTAGTTTAAATGACCCTTCACATCCATGCTTCTTCTCCGGAGAGGCAGCATAGCCTCCTTTATGCCAGGTTGTATATGTTCTGTTCATTCTCCCTTCGAAGCTTCTGTTTACATTTGTCTAGAATGAGCTTTTCTTTTCCTTTCAGTTCTGCAGAATCTCTCAGTCCTTTCACACTTATCTCACATCCTACCCATATCTGCTATAAACCACACTGATTTCTCGGTTTCCAAAGTTCAACTTGTGTAACTGTTAGGAATGTTTTCTGTGGCAGTTAACTAAGATTAGCATGACTGGGAAAGGGTTCTGTTCTCTGTAAGATCACAGGATCTCCACTATTGCTTTCCAAGTAAATCATTTTTTTTGTGAATATAAAAGAAGAATAGGACAGAGGTTAAGGGAAGCAATAGTTTCTATGTCCAAAGGGGTTTGAGTTTCTTTATCACATACAATATGACTGGAATTGTTTCTCCACCTAGACTGGGAACTCATTCTTGACTGTGACTCATCCTTCCATTGCATTCCCAGCAATGTTGAGGACAGAAAAAAAAAAATATATATATATATATATAAAACCTGTGACCAACAGGTTAATATATGAAAAGTAAGATCATCTCTTGGGATCTTATAAGGTGAAACAGAGAGACAGAGACTGAAGAGATGGGAAAGAGAGTGAGAGGGAAAGGTAGTATATTCTCTTGAGTTGTACAAATTATATTCATGTTAGTCACATTCCTTGACTTATATCATCCCCTAAACCTTTTGACATCTACTGATTTATTAGTTTTCTGAGGCTGCCCTTTACAACTTCTCTTTGGCATATTTGAATTGCCAGAATCACCACTCTTATATCGGGGACATTATTAAGTAAAATAAGGGTTACTTGAACACAGAGTACTGTGACACTGAATCAGTTGATTTGATAATCAGTAGTTACTGAGTGACTAATGGGTAGGTAGCATATATAGCATGGATACACAATGGAAAAATGAATGATTCACTTCCCAGCCTGGATGGAACAATGTGGCACAAGGTTCATGAGACTTCAGAACTGCATGCAATTTAAAATTTGTGAATTATTTCTAAAATATTTCATTTAATATTTTTATCTGCATTTGACTGAGGTAATTGAAACCAAGAAAGCAAATCTGCTGTTAAAGGAAGACTGTTGTACCACTGGGGTGGTTTAAAATAAATTTATTTTCTCAGTTTTGAGACCAGAGTTTCTGAAATTGAGGTGTCAAAGAGGCCATGTTCCCTTTGTAGGCTCTATAGAGACTTTCTTTATTCTTCCAGTTCATGATGGCTACTGGCATTCCTTGGCTCTACTGCCTTGAAGCCAACACATGACTGCAACCTATACCTCTAGTTTCACATCACCTTCTCTTTTGTCAATGTCTTTTACTGCCTCAGAAGGGTGCTTCTTATAGGATATAAGGTTCATCTGTATAATTTTGGAACATCCCATCTCAACATCCTTAATTATATCTGAAACAAACATTTTTCTAATAAGAACATTCACAGTTTCCAACATTTGGAGATGGGTATACTTTGTGAATGGGGGTGGGGTGGGGTGGAGTGGGCGGTGGGGGGTCCATTCAACCTACTACAGCAATAAAAGTAGATGTGCTAAGTAAACCTACAATGAATTAGGTTGGTATTTTCTGCATATGCAATTTTTAAGTAAATAAACATGTTAATGTGTGTTGAAACATTCATAAGGATGGGTGAGATTATTTTTGTAACTTTTATGGTTTGCATTTCCTAGATGAAAATTAGTTATAAAATATAATGATGGAATCAATAGTTTACTCAATGAGGCATCACAGATTCCATACATAAAACCCAAAGAATATATAAAAATTTAAAAATTAAAAGGAGTAAACTGAAAAAAAAAGCCTACAGTTATTTTCAATGCTTTAACCAACACAATTTAATAATAATGGAACAATCCTTTATTCAGTGACAACTGTATAATTTTAGAAGCGAGTCCTAGATAAAAAATTAGGCAGCAACTATGATAGTGTTTATATTACTTTAAACATATGCCTAGAAAACATCTGGCAAGGAAAACACAGAGATAAACAATGTTTTAAGCACATTATAAGCTAGCTCCTTTCTGTTTTATAAAGAAAAAAATTGAAGTTTACAAATTTATTCTTAACTATTTTAACATGATTTTACAACTATTTCATGTTTTATAGGTTCTTTAATTCTAGATTCAGTCATTGCAAAACAATAAACACAGATCATCAGATTGTAGAAAAATAAAATAAGTGCATTTATTTTATCTAGTCATCTTAACTAGAGTGACAGAGTTGTAAAACATAAAACTAAACCCAATCTTACTTCCATTTCAATGTTATCATTGGTGTATAAAACCAACTCAGTATAGCTTATCCATTTTGAATTGAAAACACATACTTTCCATAGTACATGAAAACTGTTATTTGTTTAAATTTATTTTAACAATTGGGAGTAGAAGTTTAATTATGAATTTAATTACTATTTTGAATAAATGAACTTTAAAACTATTGTTATTTTAAATTTTACTTTCAGGCTAATTTTAACACACTTTTTTTTTTGATAACTCAGTAAATTTCTTATACTTTGAAAATTTCCTTTGAAGGAGATGACAATAAAGGGCAAAGTATAATGTGCTTAGACACACGTCTAACCTCTTTCCAAATTCAGATACAAGAGCCAAGTATCTCAGTGCAATGTGGATATGACCCTTGGGAAATCATTATGTTGAGAAACTGGAGGGATAGAGGAGAAAATACCAATGGATTGCTGTGAAAAATATGTCAAGAAAACATTTTAATGGAATTTCTTCCACTTTATTTACCAGTGAACTGGATACTTAATAAATACATGTATTTCTATTGCTGAGTGTTACAACACTCCCAATTTCTCTACCCAATGATTCATGGAAGTTGAGAATAACCTTACTGTTCACCACCCATCATTAAACAGTCAAGTTCTTCCAGTAGACACAGCTTCTTTATACAATCGTAAATATTATAACTATTACACATTGTAAATTGCTCCTGTGAGGTTCTTTTAAAATAATATATCTGAATTCATTGTTTTTCTTCTCCTTATAAGATTACCATCCATCGCTATTTTTATTGGAATATTTGTAGCTTAAACATGAAGCATTTGGGAACTGCTTAAGATTGTTCCTGAAAAAAAAAAGTGATGTAGATAAGTACAGACATATATGCATGCCCCAATAGTTACTATTTTAATGATTAGGCCTGCTTATAGGACACACTGCATTTAAAAGCCACCCAAAAATAACACTTCACTTTTAATTGATGTATTTTTTTGAAAATTGGTATCAGGCCAATTAACTTATGCTTATAAATGGGCATAATAGAAAAGAGAATTTTAAGAACGATTTTGAGATCACTAATATGTTACTTCAAAGAAGAGCAGAAGACTCTTTGAAGGATGCTGATGTACCGTCATAAAGGACCTGCAGAATTTCCAAGTTAATTGGAACACAAGCAGAAGAGAGAAGGAGAAGTTATATGTAGAATAAGAAAGAAAATAAGTGGATAATGACTAAGTCTGGGGGTTTGGTGGATGCAAGAAAATTTTAAAATATAATTGAAGAAAAGGGAAGAATTTTTTAATTACATATGAAGAAGAGGCTGAACATCAAAGACATGGAACTTGATTATAAAAAATATATTATCTTGATGCCTGAATTCTCTCTTATTTTTATGTACATTTTGATGAAAAAAAAGGAATTTCAGTAACAAATATAATCAGAGTAGACAGTGTTTAAAGTATTTTAATTTTAAAATGGTTGTGTTCTATATTGTTAGGTTCAAATGATAAGCAATGGAGTTTATTTTGTGGTGTATATGAAAGTGAATTTGACTAACAGGAGGAGATTTTGTAAACCATCACTTTCTAGCAAAACATTTAAAATAATTTTCATAATTTTGGTATTACAGAATTTTAAAAAATTCTGTAAATATTCTTCACTAAAGTGAGGTTTTGTTTGAAGTCTGGCTTCTTTGGCTCTTTTAGAATAAATATATTATAAATAAAAAACAATCAAAGTGGAGAACTCTTTGAAACAGCAAATCAAAGCTATATTTTTAAGTGATGAAAACATTGTCTGCAAGAATTATTGTTTCTAAGCAAATGCCAAAAGCATTTATCACCAATTTTTAAAAAATTGTCTATAAATGTTTACCCTTCTTAATTAAAATTCTGCCTTTCCTCTGAGAGAGTTTGTAAAAGAAAAAATGCAAATACTTTCTCTTAATTTATGTAAGAAGAGTGGAATTTTGTTTCCTTGGAGAAAAGTTGAGATATATATATATATATATATATATATATATATATATATATATATATATATATATATTTTTTTTTTTTTTAAGTAAAGAGCATTGTCTTATTACAAGTCTAAAAATGAGATGAGCCCTTGACCTAAAGTTCTTAACTGCCTCCTGAGAGTACAGTACTTCCCTTATATTATAGATTTTATAATAGCCATTCACCTATATGACCTTTCAAATACATTACCAGAGTGCATTCTAATTCAGGATTTCCCTGAACATCACTTTAAACTTCATCCAATTCAGAGGTTCCCATGCATCTCATTAAGTGTTATGACCCACCAGACACATGTGCTGTTGGCACACCAAAATCAGCACTGAGATTCAAATTCCTTTTGAGAGCAATTTGTGGAATTAATTTACCAATTTTATTTAGTCCTGTTAAGGGGTTCATTCAACATCTGTTGGGTCAACTTTCCTAGATATCTTTTACCTAAAGAAATAAAAAAAAAAACATATATATATATATTCCTAGTGGTAGTATCTGTTTAATTCCCTAGATTTTAATTTAGGCAAACATGAGGTGTAATGCTCATAAACCACACATCTGAGATTTATTCAGATTAATATTGTGCAAACTATTAATATACAATAAAAAGAGTCCTTCTCAGCTTTTGTGCCTCACAGGTTAACCATTGAAAGGTAAAATCCAGTATTTTTTTTTTTTTTAATGTGGTTCTGAAGATCGAACCCAGAGCCTCGCACGTGCTAGGTGAGCACTCTACCGCTGAGCCAGAACCCCAGCCCCCAAAATCAAGTAATTTGAAGATGATGAATGTAGTTGGTTTTGTTTGCAGCATTCAACATGATCAACAATTCGTGTCTTACGTTTTCCTTCCTTAGCCTAAGTGACATTGTACTGTCACTTTGCTATTAAGAATGTCTCTTATACTTTGTTTCCCACTTACTTTGCTGCTTCTTGGATATTGTCTTATGGTCTCCTTGTCCCTCTTTATGTAATTTATCTCAGGTTTCATTAACTCTTTTATGAATAGTACTCCCAAATCTAGGTAGCTAAACAACTTAGACTTTCAGCTCTTTCAGCAAGATGGTAAAATTAAAATTAGAGATGCTATATGAAGACCTATAAGAATTGTCAGTTCACAATATATAGGACTCTATTTTCTCCTCTCTCTCTTCTATGTTGCTGACCCTTCTCTTAAATTTTAAACTTCCATTTTCAGTCATCAGCTACATATGTCTAATGGCCTCTATGCAAAAACTGAATATTCTTAACTTCTGCCTTTATACATTTTGTTTCTCGATACATGGCATAACTAATAGCTATGTCAGGATAAAAATCCCAAATCACCTTTTATTCTCTCTCTTCTTCAACCCTTACCTTCTATATTCATTTGGTTCTTGTTTCCAATACTGTCAAGTTCACTCTCCTTTGTGTACTCCTGACTGACATAGTATTAAATCTCTGTGCCTACACAAACTTTGCTTAACTTTTATAGTTTAAAAAATATAACAGAAGAGATTCCTCAGACTCCCTTTTCCCTCTGATGCTTAATCAGTCAGGACGAACTTGGTTGTGCCCTATGAGAGAGCTATATCCAGATACCAGAGGCTTAAAACACAGAAGTTTTGGCAAGAGTCAGTAGAGGATTTCTGTTCACGGTGGACACCCAGGGACAGATTAACAAAGATACAACTCAACTTCCCACAGTTACCAAAGCAGTGGGGAAAATACATGCTTAATCATTTGTTAGCTCTTAAAACTTCTGTTGGAAGTAGCACACATTATTTCTTCTCACAGTGGAGATTGGCCAAAGAATTTCACATATATACTTCTGAGTGGAAAAGGGATAAAATGCTATGCTTCCTTGTGTCCATGAGAGCTGGAACATTTGTGAAATAGACTATCACCTAGCAATTACAAGGACTTTCAGAATGATTTCCATGACAATGTTGACCTTCTCCTTTATCAAACTCTTTATAATGCAATTCTGCATCTTAATCCTGTTTTCAAAACCTGTTTACTTTTTCTAATGCCTGTCATTGGGTGATACTGCAATGATATACCCTCGATTTTGGTATGATTTTACTTAATCACACCATATACTGTGCTTTTTTTTTGTATTGCATAGAATTCTATGCGATTTTAGCATATATTAATTTTTTTTAATGTAACTGTCACCATACTATTCCATTTCAGAGTTATATTGTAGATTATCTAGTCATTCCTTAATTTGTGAGCATTGGAATTGGTTTATGTTAAGTCTAACTCAATGGAGTTGAGCTAATTCAAAAACTTGGATTGTCAGATTAGCCTTATATAAATCAGAGATTTTTATCCAATATCAGAATTTTCTAATAATATAAAAAAGTATAGGCAAAGGAGGTTGAGTTCTAGAATAATGATAACATCTTCTCAGAGCCTTTATATCTGTACTTTGGACACAGGCTTTCTAATCCAGAAAAATATATTAATTCACTAAGTATAAGGTATAGGTTAACAGGTATATAGGGAGTGTTGGCACTGTCAGAACTCTCTGTATTTACTCTGATTTAGCACTAATTCAATTATATTTAGGCTACATATTTATTTGTCTGTACTACTATTTATTGGAATATAAGATTCTTGACGCCATTGGCTATATTCTGATGTGGGTCATTAATCAGAGAGCCTGACGCACAGGTGCTTAACAAGTTTCTAATGACCAATTGATGCTATAAGATCAAATTGTCCATAAGAATAAAGTAGACCTGTTGCTCATAAGAAACAAGACTATTCTTGGTCTTAAGTTCAGAGATACCTCTCCTTGTTACCTAGTTAGTATAATTCAATTGAAGTAAATAAATTAAAGCAGGGTATTTTTTTCTGATTTTTATGGTTTCATGGGAAAACACTAAAACAGAATCCTAAAAAGCATTTCTGTATTTGTCAAAATGATATAATGTACATGGCTAGATGATTCTGGCATAACACAGGGCTAAATTCACCATTTGAGCAATATTGAGCAAGTTTAAGGTTCTATTTCCTGTAGAGACATATTCAGTCAAGGATGGGATGAGGGCTTGGGGTTGTGGCCCAGTGGTAGAGTGCTTGCTTAGCATGTATAAGGCACTGGGTTAGATTCTCAGCACCACCTATAAATAAATGAATTAAATAAAGGTCCATCAATATCTAAAGAAAAAAAAAACACTTTAAGAAAAATAAAAGGATGAGATAAATACATCATTTCCAGGCACTTTGAAAATATCAGTGAACAAAACAAAACCCATGTCTTCATGGAACTTACATTCTATTGGGAGGAGTCAGAAAATAAACACCACCCCAAAAGCATGATAAGTAAATTTATTTGATGTTAAAAGCTTATAAATACTACTAATAAAACAAGGTTCAGTAAGGGAGAAACAGAAATATTGGGTTGGGGGTAGGGTTAGTCATTTTAAGTAGTCTGCTTCATGATAATCATTGTTGAGAAGATGTTTTTGAACAAAGGCTCAATAGAGATGAAGGAATTAGAGGACAGCTCCTTAGAGGGAGCAGCCAGTGTAGTTTTTGGAATACAAAGTCTTTCTTGCATGTTCTGCACAGCAACAAGGGTCATGTACCCAAACTATTTCTCTCTGCAATGCAATATTAATGAATTATTTATTGTTGGCATTCATGTGTTTTCTGACTTTTTGGCCCTGCAGTATTTGGAAGGCAAAGTTCAAAGCATTTCTAATGAGTTGGGTGCAAGATGGACACATATATTCCCTTATTCTCTGAAAGGCAGCATAGGCAGAGGTAGTAATGGCATCCACTTAATGAAAATTGAGACCTGTATTGGAGATTTAGCTCAGTGGTAGAGTATTTGCCTAGCATGCATGAGGCTCTGGGATCAATACCCAGCCCCATACCCTGCCCCCCCACCAAAAAAAAAAAAAAAAGAAAGAAAAGAAAATGAATGGCCTTGCAAACACAGGTGTCTACATCAAAGATTGCACATTTTAGTTCAGGTGAACTGAGGTAGCTCCTATGGGAAGAGCTAAATTTAACCTTGAGATTTTTCTGGCTTCCTTCAAGCACATAGATCAAAGAGAATGTGAGCCCTCAAGTTTTATGATATACAGATAGTTAAAATTATTTCATCCTGAAAACTATGAAAGAAGTATAATAACACATGGGTGAGCCTCAGAGCACATACATAGATATTTAATCCTGAAAAGTATATTATCTTTCAAATTCCTATTTAAAGATATTTTTGCTGCTTACCAATCTTCTGTTAGAATTCAACATATCAATAAAAGCTACCATCATGTCTTACACAACTATGTGAGGGCATAGTTTAGTTGAATCTATGGAAATTACTTGTCTATGTATTTATGCTGATTATTTTAGCACTAAATAATCACAAATCTCCTTATTTTGTTGTGACCTACCACAATTAGACTTATCAATAACTTTTAAAAAACCTCTTTGCAGGAAAAAAAAATCACACTAAAATCTTCAGTATTGACCAAGTGAAAAACACAAATGCTGCCACTTGCAGTAAATTATTGGATACTCTAAAAAACTTATACCTTTTTTTTTTAACCTGGTCATAAAGAGTGATAGTCCAGACCTACTCTATTTAAATAGATTATTGGTAATAACATGTCTAATTAAGTACTTGATATATTTGTTTATTGACTAAAGGTTTCTCTTTTGTGTAATATTTATTTATACTATAAAAAATATAACCAAAGATAAATTTATTGGAAATAAGAAAATACAATGGGCAGAAATAATGCAAGGTATTTTTCCCTGAATTCAAGTTTCTTATTGATCCAGAGATGGTGACATCTTGATAATTTCAATCAGTATATTTTACTTAGAATGTTAAAACATTATAAATATTAAATTTCAGTCAAACCTGGATTATTGCCACTTCTTTTAATGGTTCTATGAGCATATTCTATGTAGTATTAAATACAGTGTCAGAGTCTAAAGATAGTGATATTAAAGTATCCTATTTAATTGCTTTATCATTTTGATCAAACTGAGGAGAGCTTAAATGTCTAATAACTTTCATGAAAGAAGCCTTGCCATTTTATGAGCTACAGTCAATCTTTAACAATATCCACCACAAAAATTGTCAGCAGGAATGATTTCTTTTATGGGGAATACAGTAATTACTATAGCTTCATCTAAAATTTGCCCATCTATATTCATGTGATTAATGTAACATAGAATTTACAAATTTAAATGCATAATACTGGAAAAGTAGAAATAAAATTTTTATAGTAATACAAATCTGGCTGTATACATTTAATACTTTTGTGGGTTTAGAAAGTAAATTGTGTTTAATAGTTGAACATTTTTAATTTGGTTTGCAATGATAATAAATTGTTATATGCATTTTAAGTGAATTTCAAGACTTTTCAAATATTTAATTCTTACATTTTCATGCCTACTGGGAAGCGTACAGACAAGTACTCTGCATAAAGTGTGCTGGTGTGCTGTTATCATTCCTAATTTTTTTTTTTTCCGATGCTTTGTCTAACCCTGTAGGCAAAGCTTTCTAGATGTTTTCTTATCCTCAGGATAGATCAGTGTAGTCAGCTCCATAGTCAGAATGATCTCACAGGAACCAGTCTTAGATATACCATCAAACAAAAGGCATCCAGCTTAGTAAAGGAGAGTCCACAATGAGCAGCAGCAGCACCAGAGAGAGAGATTTCAGCAAAACAAAAATGGCCATGAAACACTTTCAGCAAATCTGAAAACATGAATCATCACTCCACATGTTCTCTCTGTCTTTTTCCCTGTGGTCAGATATTTCTCTTTTTGTTCCCATGTTTTTGCTTTTCCTCCTATAGGCCAAATAAGACTTCTTTTGGGAACAGAAAGCATTGGCCAGTTCTCCAACTTGGTGTTTCTTTGTTTATGGGAATGTGATTCTTTATAAGCAAAGGGATCAACCAGAATGCCCTGTGGTATGAAATAATGTCACACACAGAGAAGATTTCCTTAATAGGCATTGCCAGTGTACTTGGTCTATGAGTCGTAAGCACATTCATTCAGCGCATATTTGTTGTGTGCTGTGAGGTTTACAAAACAAAGTGGCTTACAAAGAAGCATAAAACAGAAATCCCACAGCTACAGATGCTGAGCATCTATTCTCAATGATGAGATATGAGTATTTTGAACAGTTGAACTGCCACAATGATACATTGTTCCTACTAATTGTTTTCACTTTTCTGGCCACTGCTTTTACTGTATGGTCTATCTGGCCATCACATGACAGCATTTCTTGAGGCATAGTCTTGGATTCTCTGTTCTTTTCTTGTGTGTGTGTGTGTGTGTGTGTGTGTGTGTGTGTGTGTGTTGGTACAAGATTTTGAACCCAGGGGCATTTAACTATTGAGCCACATCCCCAGCCCTTTTTAAAAATTGATTGACTGATTGACACAGGGTCTTCCTGAGTTGCTTAGGACCTCACAAAGTTGCTGAGGCTGGCTTTGATCTTGTGATCCTATAGCCTCAGATTCCCAAATCTCGGAGATTACAGACATGTGCCGCCACACCCAGATATTTTCCCTCTGCTGTCTTTTAGCTTTCATCAGATAGCAATATCCCTGCCTATAAACTGCCACCTATTCCCAGGAATATCACTATTTTTGTTTCCAGGCCATGCTATCCTCTGCTACTTGATACTACCTCTTGAATAACATGTCAGCAAAGATTACTCATGATCATCCCTCCCGACCTAGAAACTCTTCCTGTATGGCAGTGTCAGCAAACATCACCAATAGGTGATTTTATCACTGGGATGTGAAATCGAGACACAGAGTAGTCATTTTTGAACATTTTCTCTGAAATCTGCTCCATTTTGGTCTGTATCTGCCAGACTGCTACTTAATCTAAGTCCCTGTCACAATTTACGTGGTCTAGCAAGGTGATCTTAACTGGTCTGCTTTTATCTATGCTGATCCTTTTCAAGAGTACTCTATAGAACAAACAGATTTTCTGTAAAGTTTTGAAATCCAGGTCTGTTGTTCTATTGTTGAAAGATGTGAATGTAGTCCACAAAACGGGATTTTTTTACACACATGGATTTTGAAGGCCTTCACAATTTAATCCCTAACTTTCCACTGTTTCTCTGTCTATTTCTGCTATAGTGGCCTCTTGATAGGCTTTTATTTTAGTCCTGTTTCTCTTTCCACAGACCTACAATGGAATATTCATATTCTTCTTTCCCTTACCTGGCCTTACTTGGTGTTAAACTTCTAGTTTATGTTAAGTTTTCAGGAAATTTCCTATTAATAGTTTCTTAGGACACAATATGCCTTTCCTTTATGACTCCTTGAATAATTACTTTTCAGTTTTAAAAGGTATTCATTGGTACATTGTAACTACACCTATTAATGGGATTTGTTACATATTCACACATGCACAAAATGTAATTTGGCCAATTTCCTTCCTTCTTTTTTTAAAAAATGTGATTGGTTAGTTTCAGTCCTCCCATATGACTAAAATTACCTGCAACATGCAACTGTTCTGCTTTGAACCTTGGTACCAAGCTACTTCTAGAACTCAATAGGAGCAAGCTCCAAATATGAACTAAATGATTGTATTGGTGAATAAATGAGTGAATGAGTGGAAGGAGTATATAACAGAAAGTAATAGAAATGCATTGAAGAAAATAAGAATAAATGATAGGGAAGAATTGATGGAGGATAGAAACTTGTAGTAGTCAAAGTGAGGTTGTAAAGAAAGGTATTCTGAACTGGAGAACTACTTGAATAGAATTCTGGGAGAAGATGTTTCCTTTATGTCGTAGAAGTTCAAGGCAACATAACGAGGTGAAGCATTTGGTTAATTTTTGCAAACAGTGGCAGTAACATCACAGATTCATCCCAATGTATAGACTTTGCAATACCAGGCAGTATGAGCCAACAGAAATTTTGGATTAACATTGTTTAAGATCAGTTAGGAAAAGGATCCCAAATATATAGTTCATTGAATGTATCATTAAGTATCCATTCAGGGGATTTAAAAAGCTTATGGTTTTGCAGTTCAATTATATATGAGAAAAAAGCTGCTGTCTCAGAATGAGATCCTTCAAATGATCTTTTAAAAAACACCAGCACAGGAAGTATTCTGGCCAATAAGTGACTACTTGCTGTTATTCTTGGGAATGATTTTGAAACGTTTGATGTCAATGACTATAAAGGCCTTTAATTCAGTCAGGATGATAAAGTCCCTCCCATATTTTCTTGGTTTTAAAATTCTTCCTTTAGTTTGTCTGTACACATTGCCACATGCATAGTGGATCATTAGGAACTTTGATGATATTTACACAGCTTCCTCATACCACATTTACCCTGTTCTATTTGACATGGATTCAACATGGTCGAAAGTAAAAATGTAGATGAAGTTAATTGTTGCTGTTATGCATCTATTTCACTGCTTTTTTTTTTCCTCTAAGCTTTAGTGACCTTTTCTGTGTTTGGGCAAACATTCCCTAAGCTTTCATCCAGTGATTAAGAAATAGTCACTATGTACCCTGTTTGACATGGTCATTACTTAATGCTCACTTAACAAAATTCTACAAGACCAAATTATCACAGTGGGTGAAGGAACAGATGGCCAGCTGGCCAGAATCCATGCCTGCTTTGTTTTATGCCTTCTGAAGTCTGCCACAAATAAGCCACACGCAAAGACTGAGGAGGGAATGCAAACAGCAATTTGCCTGTCCAGCTGTGCCTCCAGTGTTCTCATCTGTGAAGTCTAGAGTGGGGGCACTTTCCACCCAAGCATAGCTGAAAAAGCTCCAGCAGGGATCTCTCCCCCTCATGATTAAGATGGTGGTCCTGGAGGACTGATTCCAAAAGTAGAAATGGAAACCCCCCTCACCTCCTTTCACTGTCTCCAAGATCAAAATCACCTCGCCGATTTTAAGAGAAAGAGCTCTAGTTTTGTTGCAATAGTGTGCCCCTTTATTTATAATTAGAAGACTAGTCACAATCTATTATAGATTGCTACAGCATTTGGCAAAGAAAGTTTGGCTAGGCTATAGGCTTAAAATTGGGTTCTCACAATTTACTAATGCAAATTAAAAGGGGTACAGTTAAAAAATGTATCCAATCTCTAAACTTTGTTTTTTGTTATAGATTATGGTTAGTATTTTAGGTTATATGTTGACATTTCCAAAACTATATGTCAGTGAGTACAAATGTATGAAGTAATAACCAAATACCTAGGATTTTACAGTCTCTGGGGGTACAAAAATATAAGAAGTCAGGATGCATGTGCACAAATAGTTTATAATCCAGTCAGAGACAAAAAGAGACCCATAGAATAATGAAAGAACAAAGCAGTGTACAGTGAGATGCTAATCATGCTGCATAGATAGCAAGTTGAGGAGGAACCTGAAAAAGGTGAAGAGCTGTCAGAAAAAGATTGATGAAGAACATGGAAATTTTGCAGTTGCTTAGAGACACCATGTGATAGAGTGAGATTGCCTGATGTTGCTGAAACTTAAGCTCAGATATTTTCTTATAAAATGTATATAGAAAGCAGTGGTGTCTATTCTGTCTTTATCTATGTCCTATTACATTTACATGAACCAAACTATGATAGCTAAAGGTAAATTTGGATGATATCTCACCATTTTCCACCCCTTCACTGGTGTGTATTCTCAAGACTGAATTATATTTTGCAGGGAATGGCTTGTGAATTCTGAATTATATGCATTTTAAACTAGTTATTTGCACATGGAAAATATCTTTGTTTGGTTCCCTGATTAAAGATGAGTTTTTAAAAGAATTTTCTTAGATTGCTTCAAAATTATGGAGTATCTTTTAAATTTTTCTTTTAATTTTTTTCTTTTTTTTATATCAATCAGCTTGTATTTCATTTATGTTTTCTGAATTTTTCATAGGAATTTTCACATGGAAAATATTTTCACATGATTATTATAGTAGCCATCAAAATAATATAAAAAATGTTTATTTTAGTTGTTTAGCATAAATACCAAGGAGTGGAATAGATGGATCATATATTCATTTTATTCCTAGTCTTTTGAAGAATCTTCATATTGCTTTCCAGAGTGATTATTCTAATTTGCAGTACCACCAACAAAGTGTGAGTGTGAATTTTTGCTCACATCCTCGCCAACATTTATTATTATTTGTATTCTTGATTATTGCCACTCTAAATAAAGTAAGATGAAATCTCAGTGTAGTTTTGATTTTCAAATCCCCTGATTTCTAGGTATGTTGAATATTCTTCATATATTTGTTGGCCATTTGTATTTCTTCTTTTGAGAGTGTTTGCTTAGTTATTCTACCCATTTATTGATTGGGTTATTTAATTTTTGTTGTTAAGATTTTAGTTCTTTATATATTTTAGATATTCATTCCCTTTCATAAGAGTAGCTGACAAAGATCCCCCCATCTGTAGGCTCTCTCTCCATGCTCTTGTTTCCCCTTATTGTATAGAAACTTTACAGGCACACCAATGTTTATAGCAGCACAATTCACAATACCTAAATTGTGGAACGAGCCCAGGTACCCATGAACAGATGAATGGATAAAGAGAATGTAGTTTATATATACAATGAAATTTTATTCAGCCATAAAGAATGAAATTGTGGCATTTGTTGGTAAATGAATGGAACTGGAAAACACTAAACCTAGTGAAATAAGCCAGACTCAGAAAGTCAAGGGTCATGTGTTTTCTCTCATATGTGACTGCTAGAGCAAAATAAGATGGGAAAGGGGATGGGAGGACACCATGAAAGTGAAATAGTGATCAGAAGAAGGAGATGTAGAGGGAGGAGAGATGGAAAAAGGGAGGAATGGTGGAATGAAATTGACCAAATCATTCTGTGTACATATATAAATATACTACAGTGAATTCTGCCTTTATATTTATGAAACACCAATTAAATAAAACTATAAATAAGTAGAAGAAAGACCAGTGGAATAGAGGAAGGGAAGTGGGGAGGAAGGAGGGAAAGAGAAATCCCTGGGGACTGAGGAGAAGACAAATATATTCCATGCCTGTATGAGTATGTCAAAATAAACCCAATTTTATATATAACAAATGCACTAATTAAAGCATTTAAAATATTGGTTATTGTGATAGTCTATGCATTGAAAAAAATGTCTGTTTTGGACTTTGAGAATGTTTATCTCATTGACCCAACACCTTGAATTGTATCTGCACCTTATATTTACTAAATTTAATAGTGATAGAGCTTATTTTCATAACATTCATCAATTTATAATAAAAAATTTCTATATACTATCTTTTCTATTCCTAAGCACATTATATCAGATCTAGATTTCTTAGTCTTTGAAAAGGATGACATTGTTTTTGTCTTGTAATCACTGTATTTGCCCTGCAATGATAATATCAAACAGTCAATCAACAAATATTAGTGGTAAACCATAATATGCCCCAAGTGATGTAATGTTATAGAGGATAAAAGAAAACACACACACACGTATATAATGTGACTATATATTAGTATTGGGGAAATTAAGCTTTCTGAGCTGAGAATTTCCATGATGCCCTTAGTATTATAGAAAGCTTGTTTGGGAAGCAGTGTGCAAGATGAATGGACAGGAAAGAGAATGGGGGGGGGGGGTGAGTCATACTAAGATACAGTCATCACTGTGTAAAGCAATAGCTTCTTTTGCTCTAATATGTTAACTCATTTTTTTAAAGTATTACCAATATTCATCCACCGTGGGGGAAGGTATTGACAACTGTGCCACCATTATTACTTGTGTTTGTAGAATTAACACACACCATGACTCTTTCAAAAAGTTGATGACTTACTATCAGCAAACCTAGCTCAGATGAAAGTTTCAAATGAATAAAGAGCAACTCCAAGGAATCTTTATTCCTTCTTTGGTACTTCCTTCTGTCCACCTACATAAGTATTTCTGGATTCTTCCTAATAACAGCTTCTAACATAGACTTCTCTCTTCATTTCCACCACCAACCAAACTTATCTGCCACTGCTATGTGACAACCAAGAGCAATTAATTTTAGCTAAGATGTTAACATTGATAAATATGAGCATATTATCATCCAATTCTGGTAATAAAATAAAACTCTGGTTTCCTTAATTGACTTATTTTCTGTAAGGAAAGCAACTTCAGTGTTGGCAGGTTGGATTTCTTCTGAGGTCTCTCTCCTTGGCTTGCAGATGGCCACCTTCTGTCTGTGTCCTCACATGGCTCTTTTCTGTGTGACAGAATCACTGGGTTTCTTTGTGTGCCTAAATTTCTTGCTCCCACAAGGTTGCCAGTTGGATTGGGTTAGGGCGCTCTGGTATGACCTCATTTAACCTCAATTACTTCCTTCAAGGTGCTGTCTCCTAAGAGAGTGCCATTCTGAGGTACTGAAGCTCAGTCATCAACATGTGAATTTGAGCTGAGCACAGTTCACCTGTTCACAAGGACTTTGTGGATGTGAATTGTGAAGGATATCTAGATGATGAAATCATACTGGCAGTAGAGAGGGCCCCAAATTCAGTGACCAGTGTCCTTATCAGAAAAGGAAAGGACACTGAAAATCCAGGGAAGAGAGCATATGAAGGCAGTCAGAGATTGGTGTTGCGGTGCTACACACCCAGGAATGCCAGAAACCGCCCGCAGCTGAAATAGACAAAAAAGACATTTTTCCTATAAAATATTCAGAGAGAGTGTGGCCCTGTTAACTCTTTGGCTTCAGAATTCTAGCTTCTATGCCTATGAAGAAAAAAAATGTTTTTTTCTGTTGTTTAAAGCTACAAAATTTGTGATAATTTGACATAGCAATACTGAAAAGTGAATTCAAGTACTCTGAAGTAACCTTTCTAGACTCTATCACCTCCATGCCTTCCTACAGACAGTTATAAAGACAGCCCATCATTCATTCTTTTTTAATTTGTTCTAATTAGTTATACTCAGCCTTAATACTTGAGGGGAAAAGTTATAAACAGGTATGAAAAAAAAATCTGTTTCGCCCCAGATGTTAATTTTCATAATTATCCAGATGTTAATTTTCATAATCTTTCTAAATATATTCATAGTTTAAAGAAAAAATTGTTAATTATCCCTCTATGAAAGTGATGTTTAGATATTGTATTAGAATATTTTATCTCTCTTTTTAAATATAAAATATCCATAGACAATTTTTCTCCTCAAATGACCGAATCTGGCACATTTACATTTATCGTGGAAGAAAGGAACAAAGGAGGAGGGAAGGAAAAGAGGAGAAAAAGAAGTAAATAGTATAAAAATTTTTTAAAGCATCAGTCATATGAATGTGCCCAGAATAATTTCTTCTTTTCAACTAGTTTTAAAATAGAGTGGCAATAGCTCAAACTGGCAACTGCCAAATTGTTCAGACATTATTAAATATAAAGGCAATGCTATGAGAGAATTTCAGTGTGCTTTCAAAACCAGAATTTAGAGTAGACGTGGGTCATAATTATTCTTATTTATTTGTACTGCTAAAGCAAATAGGTATACTATTCTCTTGCAATTGCCTTATTGGCATTTCTCTACTGCATAATCTAAAGTGAGTGTATCTTCATTTTTAATATCTAACTGCCAATGATTGGGAGGTGTACTTTGCATAATTAACAAAATCTTGGTACACATTATCACAGGAGAGGATCCATTTCCTAATAATAGGGGTATATACCATAAGGTATTCATGATTTGGAGCACAGTCTCCAAATGTGTGAGAAGCTAACCATGTTACACATAATAACTTTACTATTGGGATTGTGAGGAGGTAGATGTAGAAAAGTGGTAAATTGTATAGATCTATTGCTTTTGTGAGCAATTAATCTTGTTGACATACTTATATAAACTTGCATAAAAATGCCTGGAAAACATGCTGTTGAATTCTGTTGTTCATTAATATTGATCATATACTGTCCCCATTTGCGTTAGGAACTACTTAAAGATTACCTACAAAAGTATTACAGCACTATCGATTTTAAAACTCCTAAAGCCTCTTGAAACTCCACTTATGCTTATATTTTTGAAAGTGATATAACCAAACCTTGTTGTCTAATCAGATAGTCTGTAATTTATAAGTACTAATCAGAAATAAAGATTATACCCACCAGTCTGTATACTTCTTCTGCACATTTATAATGCAAGAAGATGCAAACTTCTTTAAAGAGACTATCAAAGTAGAAAGGAGGTAAGATCACTCTTGACTGCCTTCTTTTTGTTTTTATTTGCTCTGATTGAGTAATATTAATTTGTTTTCAAAATTTGCTCTGCTGTTAAATTGTTTACAAAGCTATGGGTAAGATATTTATATTAGTGCTGATATGCTACAGAAAGGATATTGAATACCTTCAGTACACTAAAGTTTTGACTGCTAAAGTTAAAAACATAACCTATTAAAAACATTTATTAATATGAGGGCATTGAGAGATTTTAGAATTAATTTCCACACACCACTATACAAACAGGGAACTTTGTTTATATCATCTGTACCACATTCACAAGTGAAGGAAAGCTTCTAAATTCACCTTAAAAATGAATCATATAAACTGGAAAGCTACATATATTATGATATTGCAAGTTTAGTCTTTGCCGACAATTTTAATTCCACTCAAAGTATTTGTCGTATATTGCTAGTACATTAGGTACCTAATTAATAAATAGTACTTAACCTAAAATTAGTGGGAAAATCCTTCTATGTCTGTCAGGTTCAGTTTATTTCTTATCCTCATGGTAGTAGCATCATTTTATACTATAGCTGATTATTATCATTTGTCAGAGTGGGACTTTAAAATAATACTTTCAATATCAAAATAGAGTTGAGTATTATGTTGTGGGGAAAACACCAAGAATAATAGACATTTTCTAGGCCTCTATTTTTCTTATGATTAAATCCCCTTATCACTTGGAGAAAAAAGAAACTGTTGATATGCATTTTAATCATACACCAAACCCAAAACACTTTTGGCTATCAAACAAATTTTTTGAGTTGATTCCTGGCACTTCATTTATTGTTTTCTTTATGTAATAACTTATTTTCTCATTATTTCATTTTGCTCATCTTTCAAGTGAATGTCTTTATTTAATAAGAATTGTTAAATTGGGAGAGTAAAACACTGTTAATGAGATTGTGAAAATTTATGTTGTTCTTGATTGTATATTTGCCTAAGAATTAAGATACATGCAATCATTATGTAAAAGTACACATTCAAACAGTCTGTTATTTACAATTCTGTGTAACATTCTTGAAGATGAAACCATATTAGAGACAAAAACATTGGAACCTAATTAAATTTTGAAGGACTTAAAGATTGAAAGATGTAGAAAAGTTACAGGAAGTATTCATAGTAATTATTGAGTGAAAAGCCTAAACCTTCTATAAACCTAAAATTAAAATAGGGTTTAAGCAATAGATATAGTTGTTATTACTCATTATTGTCATATACTTGTTTATTCAAAAATGTACCAAACATCAGCTGTGTGCTGACCATGACTCTTTCGAAGTGATATTTATGATATACAGGGGAAAAGTGACAAGGAACCATTCACTTCAGCTCTGTCATGACCACTCCAAAAGAAAGACAAGGCATTTAGCATTTTATCAGTTTCACATATATTTATTAAGTAACAATATTGGGGAAATTTTTGTGTTTGACAGTTGATTTTGAACATAGTTGAAATGAAACAGTATTGTTAGCATAGTAGAGCCTGTATATGTAATACCTCATGATACAATTGTTGAAAATACTCTGAGATGTTCTCATGTGGGGAGGCTTTGCAATGCTATACTATTTATAGGAATGTGCTTGGTGAATTCATGCTAATTCTGTTTACATTTGTCATAGCTAACATATTAGTATATAGATTGTCAACCTGGCTTGATGGAAAGGATGTGGACTTTGCAGCTAGGAAGAATGTGTTAAAATTGTTGCTTTTATAGTTAGAGACATTATTTACTTTAACCTCTCCAAGCCTGATTTTTTTTATCTCTAAAACAAGAATATATTCTTAAAAAGTAATATAAAGAAAAATGTATACTTCCTGTTGCTAGCTTGTAAAGACTCTAGAAAGATTAAATCTTTATACTATTGGCTTTATTTCATCCTACTTTAAATGAAAATCACTGAATTCCTTGGGGTGGGAAAAATAATAGCAGCAGTCTCTATTGTAGTCTTTTCTAAAACCCAGATGTCAGCTGAGGTCTGATGTCCTTTGGGATGTGAATGAAATGAGTTCCAACTCACTAGCTCACATCTCTTAGGAATGCGAGAGGCTACACCAGGATTGCTGGGCAAGCTTCGCCTATGCCCTCAGGAAGCGCCCAGAGTGCCTGGGACTTAATATACCCCAGTCAACTCTACCTTCAGATTCCTGTCTCCACTGGAACCCCTGGGGCTTTGTGTGCAGCAGCACTTCTCTACTTCTGGCAGGATGAGCTGAATGGAGAGTATTTCTCCCCTCTTGGCAGGACCAGATGGATGGAGAGCACAGCTAGGTACAACTCACAGGCATGGGTGGTTAGCCAATGTCTGTGTAGAGCTGGATTCTCCTGCAAAGACTTTTCACATAGCATCAGTGAAAACAACTTAAACTGGAATTTAAGACATTACATTTGTTACCAGCCACTTTTTCCAAAATATTACAGCATCCCAGTCTATTGCTTGACCCACCTCTTTCCTTGAAGATTTACTTTACTTTCAGCTTTCCTTTGAAGTTCTCCTCTCCTGGGTCTTCCCAATCCCTTCCTCATTTCTTCCCTTTGTTACACAGGTTCATGTAGCTCATCTCCCTGTGTTTGCTGTATCACGAGTCTATTTCGCTAAGATGTAGGTATGCATAAGGTAGCCATCTCTTCCAGGCTCGGATTCACCCTTTGTTCCTTAGAGTGACTTCCACTGACCACTTTCCTGAAAATCTATATTCTAACTCACCCAAGATCTGGTAGAAGTACCTTTATTCAGTATTTTTTAGTCATCACTAATAGAACTCTGAAAGTTTAAGGGAGCATGGAAAAATATTTTCTCTCTGATGTAAATCACTGCACTCTCTTGAGAGGACAGGAATAGCTTCATTAATTTTGGTTTTAATAACTATTTTTTCCTCCTAGATATAATTTGTTAAACTCAATTTTCTTCATCTTAAGTGTTTTCTAGATATATTCCTATTAGGTTTTGCTTTCTCAACTGTAAAATTGAGAGATTGCATAAGGTAACTTTAAAAGTTCCTTATTTGTTTAAAAGTATTTATTTATTTAAATCTATTTCTACCTTTCTCTAACAATTATTATCTGTATGGTTGTCAGTTAAAAATATCTAAGTCTTTTTTATCTGATATTGAAATGAATCAATGAGTAAAACCTCTAACACCCCATTTATTTCATCATCCCTTTCTGAAATCAGATATTCTTTGTTCACTCCTAAATGTGTGTAGGAGATGTGGATTTGAGAAATATCTAATCTTTCTGATCATCAGTTGTTTTTTTAACCACGAAAGAAAATGATAGTGACTACCTTGACAAATTGCTTTGAGAAATATTTGAGAACATTTATATAGAAAAAAATTGGAAATTGTAAGACACTACCATATAGTAATTAATTAGTGAGGACAAAAGTGAAAACTAAGAAATAATAGATCTGGGTTTTCAGCACAATTTACACATTTTAGCAAAGGAAGCAAATGATTCAAATTCCTCTCAAGCTAATCATTGGTCTTGCACTTTCTTCTCTGTCTCCAATATTGGCAATGCATCACTTTAAGGGCAGAGGTTAGATAATTTATCTGTGATATGTACTGAATGGCACAAAACTGCCTACTTAAATAAATATACAGATTTTTCAAAAATAAATTTTATTATGTATAGTTAAGGTTTACAACATGATGTTATAATACATAGAGATAATAAAATGTTTTATCATAATAAAGTATACTAACGTAACTATCATCTCACGTAAATTCTTTTTTAGCAAGTAGCTAAAACATACTTGACCGAAATTTCTAATATAACTTATTAATTTTAGTATTTTTGCTAATTCTCTAGACTTGGTCATTCTTTGTAATTAAGATGGGACAGCTGGGGGTGGGGAATGACAGCTCCCTTGATTTCTATTTATTTTTTTTTATAATCCAGCCATGTTGTTTCCTAGTCTAACTGTACCTTTGTTAGACTCTAGAGCCATTGAACTTCACACAAGTTAAAACTGAAAGGAATGGATCATCAAAGATACTTTCAGATATAAAGCTGCTGGCCGAAGGAATACAATCATGAAGTTTTGCTCCAGTGGCAGGGCAATGTCACTCAACTCCTAAGGACTTGCTACCTGTTGTTGAAGTCCTATTGTATTGCTTAAAATTATAATAATAAATTTCATTTCCTTTCCAAAGTTCCAAAAAGGACTTTGACCCATGTCATGACATGCAACTAAATCAGTCAAGGTCACTCCAGGTGAATGTGAATTGGGCTGGCTACTAAATAACCACACAGAAACAGAAAGTAACTATTTTGGGGTTCAGAGATGGCTCCTCTACCTCAGCTCTCACAAGGAAGGCCAGAGAGGCAGGCAAAAGAGAGAGCAAGTATATCCCAAATCCCAGTTTTATTTGGGGAGAGCTGTTCAATAGAACATTTTATTCTAATAGGGCCAAGGGTCAGGTTTTAGAGGGTAGAGTCTTGCTTGGTGATGTCTTCTTGTCAGCAGTTTGACTGTCATCTTGAAAAGTGATACCCATCTCAGATGCTGTGTGGGGATCATAGGCAGAGCGAGTGAAAAGGACACATACATCACATAGTCCAGTCAGAGCAGCAACGTTAGTCCAGTTCCCTCATATACTCAAATGTGCATAGCTCACATACACAGCTCATGGCTGGCTCTCGACAGACCCATATTCAAGTAGCCATTCACTTTTGCACTCCTTGACTAGTCCTCCCTGTTGGGACCTCTTGTGTCCAACCCTGTGCCTTCCTTCCTGTCTCAATTGAAAGCATTATCTCCTTTTCTCAGTGCATCTTCCTTAGGACTCTGGAATCCACTTTTCATTCATAGACACTTAGTTTTATTTTTTTTTTCATGTTTTATTAGTACATTATAGTTATACATAGTAGCGGAGTTCATTTTGACATATCATACATTCATGATTCCATATAATTTGCTCTGTTTCAGTGTCCAGTACTTCCTTTCCCTCCTTCTCATCCTATTCTCCTTCTTCTGCTCTTCTGGTCTTCTTCTATTTATTTGTTGTTTTGAAATTGATGCTTTATAGATATACATAAAGGTAAAATTCACCAGTATATTTATATATGTACTCTCCTTTGCTAATATGTACACCTTAACTTTATTTTCTCTTTTTTCCATATATTTTTATTGATGCATTACAACCATACATAATATTGGGATTGTCTTCATGCATTCATGCATACACATGATATTTTTTCTCACTTTGAAATGTGCTCTAGTCTCCATAGTTAAAAAAAAAAGAAAAAAAAAGTAGGAAAAAAAAAACAGCATTGTTTTTGTTGTTTGGTCTTTCTTTATCTCACAGAGAGAATTTTTCTTTCCTCAACTAGACTCTACCCTTCCTCAAAATCTCGAGTCTGGATTCTGTCATCAAATAATATTCTCCAGAAAGCAGACTATAATACAGAATAAGTAGAAAAAAATTCTCAGGGAGAATGTTTGTAATGGACAAAGGGTAAAGACAGCAAGAGTAGGTAGGTTAAGTACTCAGACGGTGACATTCCCTGACATTTCTGAAGAAAGAAAAAGGAAAGAAAGAGCTTTGCATAGAAAAACCCTTAGACTCCCAGGGTTCAAAGAAAATCTCAGATTCACTAGTGGAGCACTCCAGAGTACAAAACGTGCACTTGAAGGGTCTTCAGTTAGCGGGACTGGCCCAGCTTGACATGCCCCATGGTGCTCAGCCATTGACTAAGGAGTGTGACCTGGAATGAACGCTACTGTAGCAGATCCTACTGTTCAGTACCTGGCTGCTGTCAACTAACCACACTGCTGGCAGTCTGGTTCTCTCCAAGGGAGATCTGAGCACAACCTCGTCACTTGCCACAGGTATTGGTCACTCTGTTGAAGTTCCTTTCTGAAAGCTCATAAGTGACGATCAGACTCTTTTCTCCAAAGGTGCAACTTTTGGTTAGCTGCCCCTTTTAGGTTGGCAAGAAACATGCTTTTCCAGAGGCATGTTCTACCTTAAATTCAAAAATAGCCTATAAAATTTTTCTTGGTCTCTGTGGTTACAGTCATATGCTACAACAGAGGACAAAAACTCTTCAGTGTTCATAACTTCAAAAAATTACTATTTGATATTAATTTTTAAATATGCAAAAGCTATTCTACAATTCAGATGCCTTGAAAATTAACTTAGTGCTATATTTTTTGAGTTCTTAATATGTGATAAACACTTTCATTGATATTTTGTATGTACCTGAACTCTCTTCATTGGTAACAGAACTCATTGAAATAAATATTATTAATATTAATATTTAACACAAGAGTAAATTGAGGCAACAGAGAAAATAAATAAATTTCAAGGTGACATGGACTAAAATATGGTAAAACCAGAATTCCAACCCAGGTCTTCAGAGTTTACACAACCAGTACATTTTCTGTATATTAATATCTAAAGTACTTTTTCTATAAAATTGTTAATTGCAAAATGTTGATCTACTTTTAAGCATATGCATCATGCGGCAATATATATTTTTCTGTCTTTCAGGTCCCTGCATTCCTAATCCGTGCCATAATGGAGGAACCTGTGAAATAAGTGAAGCATACAGAGGGGACACTTTCATAGGCTATGTTTGTAAATGTCCCCGAGGATTTAATGGGATTCACTGTCAGCACAGTAAGTTATTTCTAGTCATTTTGCTTTTATTATTATTGATCTAAAGTGTACAAGTCATTACCATTCTTTGTTTGTGGTAGAATCATAGATTCTTTGAGCAGTTTGAGCAGCAAAGAGCCCTTGCACTTGGCTGTGCTGCTTCTCTCCCACTGAATACACCAGGTCCTCAGCTGAGGACTTGACTATGTTGCAGTCCTTCCAGGGATGTGGGGGGTTTGTAATATCCTGGTTTGCCCTTTTCATCATTGTTCAACCATAATTGCAAAATATTCCTGTTCCTGTCAAACTGATATTTGTCTCCCTTTCACATTTGCATTAAAGCTACATTCTTCAAGCTTCCCAGAATTATCCTGGTGATTAAGTTTAGAGATGATACCCAGAAAAGAGCACTGTCCACTCTGCCCTATCTGCAAGATAGGGCTCTCCTTCTTTCTTATTGTCATTTTAGCATGTAAATCTTTGAAAAGTCAACAAGCCTGTCATCTGCACTTCTTTCTTTTATCTCTAATCTTATTTATCCTGGAAATTTCATCAAAATAAATTCATCTGTGATGATTTCTTCTTAGAAGCAGAACTGAACAAAAATGTCAAATGAGTGGTGTGGACTCCAAATTACCACAGGATCCCAGCAGGCAAGCTGTCAGGGAAAGTTTTTATAGGGGTGTCACATGCAAGCTGAGTATTGAAGAAGGGACAGGATATTGATTAGAGGGAGGAGAAAAGCATGTGGTAGGAAGAGTAGAGAGGGATTATGTGAGCCATGAATATATCAGAGCGACAGTTAAGTGATGGTTTTAAAAATAAGTAAGGCAAATCTGGATATGTCAGCCAGAGCCCGAGTTCCAGCCAACAGCATCAAGCATAGTGCCCCCAAACCTGAAACTTTAGGAGCACCTTGTACTTTTCTGGACATTTCCCATGTCCAAGAGTTTGTAGAATTTCTGAAGATGGGAGCCCAGCATCCCAGGTGCCTAGATATTCACTTAATCCAATGAGAAGAATATTGGCAATCCTTAATCACAATGCCTTGAGATACAGTGTCAGGGCAGTGCCCAGAGGAGACAATCTGGCCACCTCCCTCAATTCAGTTCAGAGTAGCCTGTACACATACACACGAAGACCCACCTGGAACCAGATTTTCACAATGGACTGTTGTCTGGTGTTCAGACATGGGCCTTAAATGTAAGGTCAAATTATTCTGATTTCCTTTTTTAGAAACTGAGAGTATATACAAGCAGATTCTTACTGTTAGAAGAAATCCTTAGAGTTTGGAAGGATTATATTTGGAAGGCATGTATAGACCCCTAATGTCATATGTATTCCACATTAATTCGTTCTTTTTCCCCAACCTACTGTTGAAGGCAGCATGATGTTAGGGCCTGCCCTTAAGCCAGAGATTGGAAAACTCAAAATCTTAGTTCTGACGAATAATATTTATACAGTGATACAAAATTATTTTCATTATCTCTAGGCCTAAATTTCTTCATTTTGAGAAGTTCCATTTCATTTCAGTTGTTTTTAAGAAGCACTTAGAAGTTCCATCAAACATATCAAGTCAGCCAGGTGTGGTGGCAAATGCCTATAATCCCAACACCTCAGAAGGCTTAGGCAGGAGGATCATGAGTTCAAAGTCACTCTCAGCCACTTAATGATGCCCTAAGCAACTCAGAAAAAAAAATCAAGCCATCTTTTGTATGTCCCAGTCTTTTGCCTTATACCCTTGCATCACACTGAAAATTCATTAAATTTCAAAGCTTATTTTGGAGACCAAATAACTGCTCCCCTTACTGCACCTGACCCCTTCCCCAAGACCTTAAATTCATTTTAGGCATTGCAGTGGAAAACCTGAGGCTGAGAGATTCAATTCAGAACTAAAATTTTATTGTCAAATCACCTGCCTCTATTCTGTAGATTGCATCATTATTAGTTGTAAGAGTCAATGGAAGGAAGAAGACTAGATTTGGATTTGGAATCAGAAGTCTGGATTTGAGACCTGACATTTAAAGTTATTGGATAAGTGACCTTGAGCTAGTCATTTGACCATTCTGTGACCAAAGACACATAAATTGAGGAATTGAACTAGAAATAGATGACCTTTGGTTCACATGAGCCAGGAAAATATTATGACTAAATGGGTTGCTTACTCACTGTACAAAGGTTATCAAGCCTTCCTCTTTATAGATGAAATTGAAAAGGATTATATATTGGGGAAGCAGATTTAGAAGTGCTGGTAGCTCTGGAAATCTTTTTGTAGGAGAAACAGAAATACAACTCTTTAATCTCTTGCAAGAACTGCTATGTGTTTGGGTTTGTTTTTCACACTGGTAACAGTTTCATGACCGAGATATTCTCTAGAGCCTTGCTACTCAGAATGTCCCTAGGAGATTTTTAGAAATGCAGATTATCAAGCATCACCTCAAGTCAACTGAATCAGAATCTGCACTCCATAACAATCCCCAGGTGACTCTTGCACATCGGAAAGTTTGAGAACTACTATACAAAGTTTTGAATAGCTAAGTATGATCATATCCTACACTGATAGCAACTGTTGAATTCAGTTGCATAAAATAGATGAGAGCAAAATGTTTAAGGTTTTTGAAAGGCAAAACTTCATTGAAAGTTACTAAAAATTAAAGATGTATTAATTTAATATAAATATTTCATTTGGAAAAAGAATAGAAAAAAAATCCTGCAGATAGCCATTGGGGGAATGCTTACTAAATCAGTTCTATGTGATAGAATATTCACTAAATATTCTAGAATATAGTTAGACACTTAATTAAGTTTTATGATACCCAGTGATGAATATACAGGTAATCATTTCAGTTTAACAACTATGTTATCAATGTTTTACAAATTAGGAAAATTATTTCCATAATTAATATCTACATATGCTTTTTGGATTTTTTAATGGTATAAGTTTTATTTTAGTGTAAAGTTTATAGAAAAACTGAGCATGAAATATAGTGTTCCCATCCAGCTTTCTTTCACATCCATACAGTTTCCCCTAGCATTAACATATTGAACTGGTGCAATACATTTATTACAATTGTAAGCAAGTATTAATACAACATTATTAACTAAAGCCCATAATTTACATTAGGTTGATTTCTTTTATATTTTATAATTACCTGAGATTTTAAAAATAGATAAGCTCAGGTGTTCTCCATTGTAGAATCACACAAAATAGGTTCATTGACATAAAACCCCCGTATTCTATCCATTTATACTTTCCTTCCCCTGCCCCAACCTTTGACAGCCATTGATCTTTCACTGTCTCTATAGTTTTGCCTTTTCCAGAAACTCATATAATTAGAATCCCCCAGAATGTAACCTTTTCACATTGATTGCTTTCACTGAACAATATGCATTTAAGGTCCCTCCTTATCTTTCTAGGACTTTGGTAGCTCATTAGTTTTTACACTTAAACAATATTTCATTATATGGTTTTATCACAATTTACTCACCATTTGTAGGGTACCTTGGTTACTTTCAAATTTTGGAAATGATAAATAAAGCTTCTATAAATATTCACATGCAAGGTTTTATGTGAACATAAGTCTTCAATTTATTTGGGTAAATACCTAGGAGAGCAATATCTGAGAAGGTACCTTCAGTTTTATAAGAGACTGCCAAAATGCCTCCTATGGGGACTGTACCATTTTACCTGCTTGCTGGCAATTAATGAGAGTCCCTGTTTTTCAACATACTCATCAACATTAGTCATAATAAAAATAGCATGAGATTATAACTCTATAATAATTTTAAAATAATCATTAGGGATCTCATATAGATTTATCAAATTGTATTTGTTTTGAAAATGCTATAGAATAATTTGAAACACACATACACACTGTATGCATGTATATAAATTAAGGATATACATTGTAGAATAAATTGAGCACCAAAATGGTCCAGAGGTTAAGATTTGAAAGGCATTTGTAAGCAGGCAGCTTTCTACTGGGAGCTGCATTTGGGGCATGCTAGAAGTAATCATATTGTCTTCGTTGCCTAGTAACAACTCTAATGCCTTAGAGAAGGACTATTGCTTCATTCCCAGGACTCTGCCTGTCTTCCCACTGCAGACTCTATGCATTCTTCCCTCCCAGTCAGTGCACAACTTCACAGCCATTATTTCCTTCAAGAACAAATTGTCATTTTCTATTTTATGGTGAAGAATAGCTGGTCTAGGAGCCCACCAAGTCCTATAAGCAAAAGGAATGGTTTAAAGAAGTGGTCCATGTGATCAGATTGGCTCAGGAAAGATAAAATTCTCACTAGCCCTTTTCCTCATTGTAAAAGGTGGTCAGGAAAATACTGTAAATCAGTTTGGTCTTAGATTTATGTTATTGATTAATGGATTCATACATTCAACAAATAAAAATCTACTGGGGCCTTGAATTTTTTCACTTGTGTAAATTACATGTTCCACTTTTCTTAGAATTAGATAATGATATTTGCTGTTTCAATAATCATTGTTAATAGGATTAATTGCATATTTGGCAATTTTGTGTTTTCTCCGATACGTTATACTTGTTAAATATGAAGACTCATAGTCTACCTAAGCCATGTTGAATTGGAATCTTTGGTCAATGCCTTGGATTTAATGCTTTAGGATTTAAAAATACCCATATGATCTTGAGGTACACTAAACTTAAGGACCACTGGCTTAACGACTGACCATTAACCTTAAGTATCTTAATTATACTGGAGGAGGCATAATATAAGGGGCAGGATTCTGAATAAGACCTGGATTTTGATGCAGCTCTATCTTGATCTATAGATGAAGGGTCAGCTGGCATTTAATGCTTCTGTGCTACAGGTTTCTCATTCAATGATTCAATGCAATAGACATTTACTGGGAGCTTACTGTGTTGTATGCTCAAAATAACATGTCTGCAAAAACTGGAGTTAATAGCCCTTTACCCTGCTCGCTTAAAAAATGTTCATTAGAGTCACATGAGGTGTTTCAGAACATACTTTACAAAATTGGAAGAATTAGGTATGCCTGATGGTCTAATGTTTTACAATCTAATACTGATTCCTATTGATTGTGAATTTTTCTTTCCTTTAAAAATGTTTTAATTTTTAAGAAAAAAAAAATCTGTATTGTGGGATAAAGAGAACTTTATGCTTTTCTATAAAAATTTTTCTTAACATCCTAATTAAAGATAATTCTTATTATTTTTAAATCAATTTTTAATAATTTTTATCTTCCTGGCTTCTTTAATTTAGCTTTTTCACTACAGAGTCCATTTGTCCTAACAAAGAATTCACTTCCAAATTTTGTAAAAACTTTTACCTGGAGTTATTACTTACACATGCAAACTATATAACTCCATTGGTTAAATAAATATCTCTAAGAAGACTTTAAAAATAGACTTGCTTCCAACCCCAAAAGCTGAGGTCGAGATTTGAAATATTCCTGCTCACTGATGACTTTGCAGGTCAGTGTGAGGCCCCTTAAGTATATAAACCAGAGGTCCTGGAACTCACTAAACATTGAATCATGTGGAAGTCCAAATAAATACACAGATTTCTTTTGTTCATCCACAGAGATTCCAGTTTAATAGACTTAGTTTTGGACCCAGGTGTATTTAACAAGTCCCCCAGTAAAAGTGACACAAATGTTCCTAGAACTCTGGTTCTCAACCTTGGCTGCACATTACAACTGCCTGGGGACCTATAAAAAACAGCAATGGCTGACTTCTACCCCAGAGTCTGTTTTTTAATTGGTCCAGGGTGTGGTTTAGGCATTAGGGGTTTTAAAACCTCCCCTGATGATTCTAATGTGCAACCAAAGCTGGAAATCAGTGTTCTAGAACCATCTTGTGAGGAATTGCAGTATCTAAACCCAATAAGCAGAGATACACTCAAAGGGAAACTAAATTTAGTATACTTAATTAAAAGCTCACACAGAATGAGCTTCTCAAAACCTTATTGAATTGTGACATTTAACCTTTGTTAAAAATCATGCAAATCATCTTACAGAAAGAATTCCTAACTAAGTGAAAGAATCAAGACAGAAGAAGTTGTTAGCTTATTCTTCTTATAATTCATCATTATTTAATCTATCTATATTAGCCAGAGTTCCAAAACATTTTTATTTTCTTCTTTTCCTTTTTTGGCTAGAGGCCAACAAAGAACATGGTCTTGGACAACATAGATAATAGATATTTGCACAGAAACACTACTCAAATATGTAAACAAACTCTGATATTGATAAAACTCATATTTTAAAATGGCTATTTTAGATAATAGTAAAAACATTTTTATCCTTTTACTTATTAAAAGAAACCTGGTTGTTCCAAAATAATAAACTTTGAACAGAAATATCTTTTAAAAAATTTGCCACAAGATTATACTCATTAAGAGAGCATATTTATACTAATACGCCTGAGCTTCCAGAATGGGTTCACTCATGGTTTATGAAGATTCTCTGAAGGAACACAAATAAAACCACAAAAGCAGTTTTTAAAAATAATGTGATTAATCTGAATTTACACAGTCTCCCAGTGATGTTAACATTGATTTCCTGATCACCATTGCTCTTTGCTGCTACCTTCCGAACTTCCATGTAGCTCACATGGGACCTCATTCTTTCCTAGAGTATCCCCCAGCCACATCAGGAAATTATATATTCACACATTTAGAAAGTATTTATTGAGAACTTGCTTTTTGGCGAATATGTGTCATGTACTTAGCTCTGCCATTGACCCCTCCTGGAACAAACTGCTCAGGGGCAAGCTACTCTGTCCCCAGCTAATGATTACCTCACCAGCTAAAATGTACATGGTCTGAAGAAGCAGCAGGAGTCTAGTCATTTTAGCCACATTGGGTCCTACTGTGTTCCTTGGTGTTGGCTATTTTCAGAACATCACAAATCTCTTTATGAACTCAAACTTCTTGCTGGGGCTGCTCTATCATTCAGGGCTCAAGCAGATGCCCCAGGCTTGTTAGGGTCAGAAGGCAACCTGTCTATACCTCTTATCCCTATATCTATCATCTTCCCCCAAAGCTATTTTGCAGACTCATTTCTCCTTAGTTCTGAAAGCGTCTGTGCACACAAGGCTAAATCTCTTTATGGATCTGAAGCCTATTTATCCAGTAGGTATGGATTAATGCCTACTTTGAACCAAGCAATGTTCTATATGCTGATTACAGCACTGAACCAAAACAACCAAATCCCTGCTGTTTCAGGGCTTTTATTCTAATGGGAAAAAAATTATAATAAAAAATAGCAACACTTGCTTTACCATAAAGTCAAGCAATTAAACTCCTGGGCACTTATCTCAGAAAACTAAAAGTTTAAGTTCACCCAAATACCTGTTCAAGGATGTCCATAACAGTTTTATTAGTAATAGCTTAAAACTGGAATTGACCTAGATGTCCTTCAACAGGTAATTGGTTAAGCAAACTTTGGTACATGCATACCTGTTACTCAAAATAGAAAGGAAGGGGCTATTTATCGATCCTTATAAAATCTTAGATAAATCTCCAGGAAATCAGCTGAGTGAAAAGAAAAAAAGTCAATTTCATGAGGCTGTATACTAAATACTTCACTTCTATAACATTTTTGAGATGACCAAGTTTTAGAAATGGAGAATATTCTAGTGGATTCCAGATATTACAGAAAGGGAGGAAGGTGAGTGTGGTTTATGAAAGGGCAACATGAGGTATCTTTGTGGTGCTGAAACTGTTCAGCATACTGCTATGATAGATTCACAAGTGTATGCACATGATAAAATTGTATAGAACTAATTACATATGCAAATAAGTAAAACTCTTTACATCTGTGTAATATTGGCATATTTTTAATAATGTCAATAATATTTTGGTTATACTTTTATTATTCACTTTTGCAAAAACTGGCAAAGTGTACATGGATCTCTTTGTATTATTCTTTATAATGAATATGAGTATGTAACTAATGAAAATTTTAATTAAAAAACATAAGGCATTAATATGTAATATCTAGTATCCATGTGTGTTTATCAGTGTTAGAGTCTGTAAACAAGTCAGGATGGCACCTGGCATTTTGCCAGAGAAATGTTAGGGTCTGTAAAGAAGTATCAGGATGGAACATGGAATTCAGGGGTATTATTTTGTAACATGGCCAAAGAAGTTTCCTCATACCTCAAATTGACATTTGAGGCTCAGGAAGCCTATCAGGGAGCAAAACACTATTGCACCCTAATCTAATTAAAAGTTTTTTGAGAATTTTAAGGCACCATATACATCTTTAAATTAGTCATTGCTGTGAGGAGGTTTCAGTCATTTTTAAGGTACATCTTAAATTAGAATACTTCTTTTTTTTTGTTTATAGTAGCATCATTTATTTAATTAATTTATTTATTTATTTTTAATTTTTTTTATTGGTTGTTCAAAACATTACAAAGCTCTTGACATATCATATTTCATACAGTAGATTCAAGTGGATTATGAACTCCCATTTTTACCCCAAATACAGATTGCAAAATCACATCGGTTACACATCCACATTTTTACATAATGCCATATTAGTAACTGTTGTATTCTGCTACCTTTCCTATCCTCTACTATCCACCCTCCCCTCCCCTCCCATCTTCTCTCTCTACCCCATCTACTGTAATTCATTTCTCTCCTTTTTTTTCCCATTCCCCTCACAACCTCTTATATGTAATTTTGTATAACAATGAGGGTCTCCTTCCATTTCCATGCAATTTCCCTTTTCTCTCCCTTTCCCTCCCACCTCATGTCTCTGTTTAATGTTAATCTTTTCCTCCTGCTCTTCCTCCCTGCTCTGTTCTTAGTTGCTCTCATTATATCAAAGAAGACATTTGGCATTTGTTTTTTAGGGATTGGCTAGCTTCACTTAGCAAAATCTGCTCTAATGCCATCCATTTCCCTGCAAATTCCATGATTTTGTCATTTTTTAGTGCTGTGTAATACTGTGTCTGATAGAAGAAAAAGTTGGCTCCGATTTACATATTGTGGGGTCAGACTCCAAATTCCTTAACAGGACACCCATAACACAAGAGTTAATAACAAGAATCAACAAATGGGACTTACTTAAACTAAAAAGTTTTTTCTCAGCAAGAGAAACAATAAGAGAGGTAAATAGGGAGCCTACATCATGGGAACAAATTTTTACTCCTCACACTTCAGATAGAGCCCTAATATCCAGAGTATACAAAGAACTCAAAAAATTAGACAATAAGATAACAAATAACCCAATCAAAAAATGGGCCAAGGACCTGAATAGACACTTCTCAGAGGAGGACATACAATCAATCAGCAAGTACATGAAAAAATGCTCACCATCTCTAGCAGTCAGAGAAATGCAAATCAAAACCACCCTAAGATACCATCTCACTCCAGTTAGATTGGCAGCCATTATGAAGTCAAACAACAACAAGTGCTGGCGAGGATGTGGGGAAAAGGGTACACTTGTACATTGCTGGTGGGACTGCAAATTGGTGCAGCCAATTTGGAAAGCAGTATGGAGATTCCTGGGAAAGCTGGGAATGGAACCACCATTTGACCCAGCTATTGCCCTTCTCGGACTATTCCCTGAAGACCTTAAAAGAGCGTACTACAGGGATACTGCCACATCGATGTTCATAGCAGCACAGTTCACAATAGCAAGACTGTGGAACCAACCCAGATGCCCTTCAATAGATGAATGGATAAAAAAAAATGTGGCATTTATACACAATGGAGTATTACGCAGCACTAGAATACTTCTAATGTAAAATTTACCAAACTGACCACCCGAAAAAACCCATTTAGTGGTAAAGTAACTACTTCTGCCATTTTTTAAATAAGTTACTAGTTTATTTAGATAATGAAGGTGTGATTATTAACACAATTGAAAACTGAAATGCAAGGGACCTGAACCTTGATTCCTTGTATGCTCTTAACAAGTCATATGAACTTGAACAAAGAGCTGATTGAAGCCCTGTTTTCCTTGTCTTCCAAATATAAGTAACTGGGCCATTCTCCCAGTTAGGTTCTAGTTAATTATGCCAAGGCAATTTAAAATATATGAAAGTGTTTTGTATAATTAGAAATTCTGTATTTTCATAAATTTATTATTTTTTCTATTATTGATTTTCAAAATACTTTAATCATGGCAGAAGAAATTGACATTAAAATAAACACTAATTTTTATCTCACCTAATTATATGGCATAAAGGATAGGAACATCAGATGCCTCAATTTAAAAAGTAATATCTTCTAGCTGGGTACAGTGGCACATGCCTGTAATCACATCTACTTGGGAAGCTGTGTCTGAAGGAATACAAGTTTACTATTAGCCTGAGCAACTTAGGGAGTCCCTGTCTCAAAATAAAAAATAAAATGGGCTGGGGAAGAATTAATTAGTAAAGCACCCCTATGGTCTCTTCCAGTACCCCCCCCCCCACACACACACGTACACAAATTAGAAGCAGATGAAAATATAAAGAAAATGTGCTATATATACACAATGGAGTTATAATCAGTTGTGAAGAAGAATGAAATTATGGCATATGCTGTTAAATGAATGGAACTAGAGAACATAATGCTAAGTGAAAGAAGCCAGGCTACAAAAAGTTTAGGGATGAATGTTTTCTCTTATATGCAGAAGGAAGACCTACATAAGGAAAAAAAGTATTTTTGTTGCTATTGTCTTTCTCAGAGTCTATTACCATGTAGCATAAAATGTTATCAGATAATACATTAATGGACTTAACTGTTTACCAGACTGATGATTCATTCATTCATTCATTTATCAAATATTTATGAGCTGGGTACTATGTGTGTAGGGGAACCCTTGAAAATACAAGGGCAACCAGTGGAGTACAGGAAGAGGGTAGAGAGGAAGGAGAGAGGGACAGAAAAGGGAGGAACAGGGAAATGAAATTGACCAAATCATGTCTGTTCCTTTCCATTGCTCTTGACCTTACCTCCTGATGCTTGTACTGTAGTCACTCTGTTCCCTTGCTGTCCTCAAACATACTGAGCCTGATATCAGTCTGGCTTACACACAGACACACACACCTTGCACACACACACACAGACACACACACCTTGTACACACACACACACACACACACACCATAGTATGTACTCATTTTCTTCTTAGATCTTGGCTCAAGTGATAAATTTCCAGAGGTACCTTTTCTGACTGCTTCAAATGAAATGGAGTTCTGTAACACCTTCTTCACTTTGCTTTCCCTTCTTCTACCTTCCGTTATTTTAGAATTTCTCACCTGCTGCCGCATAATACATTTATTTCTTACTGTTTTTTTTTCCCTCTGTAGAAAATAAGCTTCCTTTCTATAGCTGAGACTTTTTTCATTTATGTTTTGCTATATTCAAAATGATTAAAAGTACCCAGCTCATAAATATTTGATAAATAAATGAATGAATGAATCATCAGTCTGGTAAACAGTAAATCCATTAATGTATCATCTAATAACATTTTACCTTCCATGGTAATAGACTCTGAGAAAGACAAAAACAACAAAAATACTTTTAAGAAATAATATGTGCCTTTAAGAGCTTATGAAATTAATGTAGAATAAAATAGTAGTGCACCTAAGGGGCCAAATGAGTTTGGGAACAGTGTATATTGCCTTTCTTCTTCTGGAGATAGTCAGTGTTAATTGGCTTATTGACGGTTCTTAGGAGTAACAGGAGTACTCCAGTTGATAACGAATTATAGGTAAGTAATTGTTGGATAATTTTGAAAATGAGTTTAATATCATTTAACTTAATTACCTAAAAGAGATAGAAGTGGGAGTGGTGTGGAAATCTCAGAGGGAGAGCTCAATCATTATATAAAGAAGAAAGGACAGAAAACAAAATTGAGACATAGACATGAAAAGTTGAGGGAGTTATTGTTAAAGGAGTGGTTAGCATGTTGGAGGCAGAGGTGAGACTAAAGGCTAATGAAGGGTTTCTTTGTATCAGCACAAATGCATGTCTTATTACAAATTCACACTAGGAGGAAGAATCACCCACACATAACGTAACTACAGCATCCAGTCAGTGCTGACGGCTGTCCCCAGTGATAGTGACTATGTTGACGTGTTAATATTGCCCTTTGTGAAGCAACTTCCTTTGTCTGAGAGAAGAAGGAGCAATGAGCAATGCTTTCCATCAAGATGATCTACACATCCTATGCCACTCTTGCTGCTCGACTCTGTTCCATCATGTGTGGTGTACAGTCAGCATACTGTTTTTCTTGGAGTCACTTTTCTTTGTATACCCTCAGTCCACTTTCACCTGCCTTTTCCCAGTTGTGTATGCCTGGAAGCTGCATCTCCACAGAGTGAACTGAGGGCTCCTGTGAGCTGCATTCTTGCAGCCAGGCGGTAAATCCTTCAAGAGCAATATTGTAAGTCAGGACTAGCGGCACCTAAGAGGGGCATGCAGCAGAGGAGCTACACTTCTGAACCCACAGTCGCATGTGGAAGGTAAACACCGGAGGTGATTCTTCCTCATATCAGACAGCTCTGAATATATCCCCTTCTCACAGCTGTGCTGAGTATGTAGTTGTTTTCTTTTTAGGACCCTATATGTCAGTTTAAGAAAGGTGTACAGGAAACATTCAATGTGAGCATCTTGCAACTGTCCAGTCATGTATATTTTAAATCATGAAATCTATGTCCTTTGCATTTTTCATAGCAAGAGGCATAGTTAGAGGCACCAGATGAATCTCATATTCTGAACCTCATGTCTTACTAAAATCTATCACTGACCCAACTTTCCAAGTTTATTTCCACATCTCCCTTTGTATATAAAATGCTTCACCCATGTATGCCACTTTCCATGCCCCCTCCACACTCTGTGATTCCCCAGGTACTGCTTTTGATTTTGTGCTTTTTGTGCTAGTAAAGCCCTTTCTCTTCTTCTCTTGTATAATGTCAGATTCAGATCATCCATGAACACGTCTACTCTTCCCACTCATCATCAGGCAAAAAGAATCTCCTAATTTCTACCTTACACAACACTTATTCATTTCCTTCTAACTTGTATTGTATTTATTTGTATATTTCTCATCACCCCAGGTAGCTTAAAGGCAATTTCTACCTGAATCATATTTGAGGCATGATCATAACCTAGAATTGTGGTTTGTGCATAGTAGGTAATGAAAATATATTTGACAAATTAATGAGTAGTAGGGCTTAGTAAATACTTGCTTATTATTTGACTACTAAAATAGAAATCTAGAAAAAAATGGTGAACTACATGGAAATCTTTGCAATTTTCTGGTCTCTTGGACCAGACCTCTAGGCTTGCTTGCCCTTACTGAACAGGTTATATGGCTGTTTTACATACAAAATGATCCCTTATGTTCAGCAAGGTTTCTGTCACATGGTCAATGTACTATAAATATTTGTTGAGTGAATCAATGTGAGGGTATCTGTTATCTGGATTCTATTTTTTCATTTTTACTAAATATAAGGTAGCACATTGTATTACCTCTTTGTCAATATGACAAAATACCTGAGACTTAAAAGAGAAAATATTTATCTAGCTCATGGTTTCAGAGGTTTTCGTTCTCTGAAACCAACTGGATCCATTGCTATAGACTGCAACGAGACAGAACATTATGGTGGAAGGGTGTGGTGTTGGAAAGTTGCTCAGCTCATGGTAGCTTTCAGCAAGCATGGAGAGAGGAAGGGGGCAGGCACAAGATATAGTCCCCATGGAGAGGAGCCCAACAATCCCTTCAGTTATGAATCCCTCGGTGGATTAAATCAGTTCTTGAGATAAGAGTCTTCATTATCTACTCACTTCCCCAAAGCCCACCTTTGAACATTGCTACACTAGGGAGCAAGCTTCCAACACATGAACCTTTGGAGATAATTCCAAATATAACCATAATGACACACATATTTATCAACTTTAAAGTACAGGAATATTCCATGTTATTAGGAATGAGACCTATAAAAGCTATTTTGTCTGGCATAAAAAAGCTTAATATTAAAATCTAATAAGTATCCTGTCCTAGGTTCCTATAGCTTCCATTTTAATCTGCAGTTTTTGATGTCTGTTTTTATTTTTGAGTATTTTAATATGTAGGGATTTTACTTCAAACTCTTTCAACTGATTTGTTGAAAAACATAGTATACATCAAAAATAAATAAATATTCCCAATTCTTCCCAGTTGGCTCTGAATTGATTATGATAGCAAAGCAAGGTATGCAGAGTAGTAAAGTTATGTCTCTATGGCTAGCTGCAGAAGTCCCAGGCAGCCTTTATAGAGGCAGGAAATTATTCCAAGTTTCTAAGGAGCTACATGTAAAATAGTCACCATATTTGAAGGGAGTAAGCAATGGAATCTATTTTGAAGTTGATGAGGTATTATTTTGATGACAGTATGGATGATATTTTTCAATATGGATAATCAATTTTAAAAAATTGTTTTTAGTTGTAGATGGAGACAATACCTTTATTTATTTATTTTATGTGGTGCTAAAGATCGAACCCAGGGCCTTACATATGCTAGGCAAGCACTTTACCACTGAGCCAACAACCTCAGCTCCAATAATCATTTTTTCTTGTATCTTCATCTAAGTAAAGCCCAATGAAATGTGAATACACACACACACACACACATATACACACATGTATATATTATGTATTTGTGTAATTTAACATGTGCATTTCTTTTCCTATAAATGATGACACACATTCCAATCAATTTTGCCCTAAATTCTATAAATGAATTGACTCAGGATGGCTTATTTTAATGTTTAGTTATAGTGGCTAATCTGATTAGATAGGTTCCTGGACTAATGATGCCTTTTTAAAAATTTATGAAGCCATCTATGATATATAGTATATATTTCCACTGCTAGTCTTCTATACTAAAAACTAAACAAACACACACTTGCCTTTTTTCCTTGAAATAGCTTAATTCTTAATAATAGGTCATAAATTTTAATTTGTCTCTGAGAGTTTTAGAAGTAAAACTTATTTAAAATTCTCTTGAGTGCACTCTTGTAAGAGTGTAGAGGATATTTTTATCTGAGAACATAGTATTTTTCTTTTCTCTTCAGAGTAGTTGAATTGAAGAAAAATATTTATTGCCACTTATCTATCTGCTATAGTTTATGGCCTGCCATTCTCAAATGGCACAGAGAGTATATTTAAAATGAACCTCCTGGTCATTTTCTGTTTCTTGGGGACTTTGGACATGATGTGGTTTTGTCATTTGACAGTAGAGGCATTCTTTGAAGTTCACATTTCTTGCCCAACTTTTCTCAAAACAAATTCGAGGGCTTTGATGGATTTTGAAAGCAAACCATCTTGTTTTCTCCAAATATTTTATTTAAACTATGATTGATGTTAAGTACATAATTAGCAATAAAGGGAAAATAAGATGGCAAAGAGTTCAGAATGAAATTTAAAAACTGAGTTTTCCTTTTGTTATTTATTATGATTTCTTGTGGTCAATTACATATAGACTGGTGATTAAATGCCTACCTAGATACACAAGAAGCTGTGGCTGATACAGAGCAAGGACAGGAAAAGGTTCAGGGACAGGGCTGAAGTTCTAGAATGTAGCAAGAAAATAATGTGGATGGATTTTCTGTGGGCCATGTGGGACTCTCAAAACCAAGCAGCTATATTATCTTAGGAGGGATGGGCTCCAAAAGGATAGTGCATGGTGGATGTACGGGGTGTCCCAAAAGAGTGGCCCATGAGTGAAGACAGATACAGATGAGGAATTCCCAGAGCTAAAATGGCATTCAAGAATCTTCAAACTTGCTTCCAGGAGAAGAAAAGCACACAGTTGTATATCTTCTTAATCCAAGGGGTTACCAATACTATCTTTCAACCCAACCACCAAGCAAGATCTTTCATTTCATCTACTCTGATATAGAACACATCAAAATACTGCTATTGTCTTGAAGAGGACTAGATGGGTTTAAAAGAGTGAGTCCATAACTTCCTTCCCAGTTTCTTCCTAAGTTACTCCCTGGAGGGAACTCTGCCCTGAGTCTCACATTGGAGACTTTTCTTTGGCTTCCTCTAGCATCATCCCTTCTATGGGGCTAGGCGTTTGCAGGTATAGGGGGTCATACTCATTTAGAGATCTGTGGTCTCTTCTAGACAATGCTCAAGGAATTCCTGATGCCAGAATATTCTGCTCAAACAATGCTGAAAATAGGTCCAGGTCCTACATGGGCCTCTTCTCCATGTCTGTCCTCCACGGATGACCATGACATTAGTGTCTACAATGCTCATCTTGGTGACAAAACCTGGGGCTGCAGTTTTCTGTATGGAGGAGGCAGAGCTTAGATATTTGGGTTGGAGTATGTTTAAAGAAGTGTGAGATGAGAATTTTTTCTCCCACAGTCCCCACTTTATTTTATGGAACCCTGAGATGTCTGAGAGTTCTGAATTTGAACCCAGACTTCCATATGTTTGGAAATGTTTTAAATATTTGTTCATCTTATTTGTAACTTTTAATTATGTAGATTTGTAAGATGGCTGCTATTTTCACCCAGATCTGCCCCTCTTAGGAGAGAACCTACTTCTGCTTCTGGCCCACTTCATTTCCCCTGTTCAGCAGGCCTGAGTTGAGGAGGAGAAGATCCAAACTAGAAATCACGGATTTCTACATGCCCAAGACAGGACTTGTTTTAGTGTGTGAGATACATGCAAATGTTTATTAACTGTAACTCAGATAAAGGTATTTTTCTTACCTAAAAGTAACAAGAAAAACCAGGAAAGTTGTTTCAAGACTTGATTCAGTATCAGAAAGAAACAAATATCTAATCTTAGGTGAAAGATTTTTGTTTTGATTTAAGTCTTATAGACTGAGAAAATCTAGTTCACAAAGAATACAGTGTTCATTATGTTTGCTCTGGTGATTCATTTTCTTATAGGCATCCTGTGATCCTGTGATCTTACATCTATCCAAGATATCTGGACCTGAGAAAAGAATTAGTCGTAAAAAAATCCCCAGGCTTTACAAAGGCAGTCATCCTGAAGCTAGACTAGGAAATGTCTCCTTTACCCTTACCTTACATCAGGAGTATTTCCTTAGATCTAAGATTGAAATATGGAATATGCAATTCTATCAACCATTAATTATTATCTGAGAACTGTAAGTAACTGAGCTTCATTTTATGTTCAAAGTAAATAGGACATATTTTAAATCTCTACATCATTTCCCTAGACACTTTACTTATAGAGCTATAGTGTTTCCATGATGGGCTGCATGTGTTACAGGAGAGTGTAAGAGACAGGACTATGAGAGGAAGAAAATAAGAGGACTTACTTTTATGTTTTTGAATTGTTAAAAATTAGATACACTAAGTGAGAAGTTATTTAATCACATGAAGGATGCACCTAGTCTGGATTACCTGTCAAAATATAACAGTGCACAGGTGCTGAGGATAGAGCAGGAGTTCCACAAAGCAGAACACTCCGGGCACAATGTGGCAGTTATATTATCTATTTATAATAAAATGTACCCTCTCCAAATCCACAAATGGCTTAAAAATTCTGCACAGAAATGTCAAGTTGAAGAAAATACCAATAATGCAAGCAAAGAAGAAAATGGAAGCTAGTATTTCTTCTATTATGAGCTAAACAAAATGTTATGAGACAAAGTGTGTCAAACTAATTGTTTCCAATAAGAAATTGGCTCCTCATATTGAAACTTTCAATATGATATATAGTATGCTGATATATATTATTGATTTGCATTTCCTATATACATTCAGTGATGCATCCAATATATTAGCAGTCTTTTATGTAATACTCATATAGTTTATAACTACTTAACTATATATTTATTAGAAGTGCATATCATAATTAAGATTATAGAGATGTATGCACAAGTGTTTTGTGGGCATGACTAGTGGGACCTAGAAGGCATTTAGAGTTTTTGAAAGAAAAGATGTACTTACAATATAGAAACTGATTTAAGCTTGAAATTGTAAAAGTAACCAATAAACAGATGTTTTATTATATTTATATTAACCATTTTCCTCTGCTTCTATCTAACCCTAAAGACACTATTTTTTACCTACAAAGTTGCAGTCTACTTATGATTATTGAAACAGCATAAAGATAAAGATTCAATCAAAGGGATATTTGAAGCCCTTGGAAAATTATCTATGGCTGTGACTTTGCCCTTACTCTCCTAATAGTAATTTAAGATGAGTTAATTCAAAAATTCACTATTTATTTAAAATAAATACCTAGCTGACTTTCAACATTTTTATTAATGGAAATTTCTACCCATTAGTTTGTATTGCAGAATGGCAGAAAGTAAATCTCTGGAGATGCCTGTGGCCAAAATGTTTCCACTTGGTTTCATGTACAGGCAATGAGGATATCATTAAAACATAATAAAAATGTACATTGTTTCATTTTATTGTTCTGTTTGTTCCTTTTTTTATAGGCACCACAGGGAATGATTTTATGGATTTTGTAATAAATGAGTTTGGGGGGAACATAAAAAAATAGAAATCTGAAGGAGTATGATTATTAGATCAATACCCTATATGTTGAGAATGGAACTGAAATGTAAAAGCGTGGAATTATGAAAGTGAATCCCCTAACCTGAAAGTTCCAAAAATAAAGGTAAATGAGATAATTCATCACAAATACAATTTTTTTTTAGTGAGAATTTTTGTAAGCATCTTAGAGGATTTCAAGACATTAAATGAAAGATTTTTATATGTTCTTCTATTTTTTAACTATTCAATTTCCCCCTGCAATTGAGGGATAGAAATATATCTTGTACATGCTGGAAACACTTTAAAAATATGCTTCAGTAATGCATGTGTATCTCTGCTGAGGTTCTGAATGCCCTTTCCATTCCCAGGTATTCTATTTTGTAGCATAATCCAGGGAAAGTGTCTGTAAAATAAAAGTAGACATATTTAGATATGTATGTCTATTTTGCTAGTGGTAATTGGATAAACTATTTTCCCATTATTCACTATAATTTCTTTTAGTGCAGATATTATTCTTTAAAGTCTCAGAGCAGTGTTCACTTGCAGAGTTAAGAAGTACATTGTAAGACCCTGAAGATTGCCTATTTTTGTGAATTGCTAGATGAGAGTGGTGAAATGAGAATGCCAAAATGTTACTTGACTCTGTCCAATATAATTGATAAATTTAAAAACCAGTCAGATTTCAATTTACTTTTATTTTCCATCATTAGGACATCTGGTTTTATAAACGTTTTCTTTTATGTCTTTCCTCATATTCATTGAAGCTTGTTGTGCCTAACAGTTTTGTCTGTATGCTGTTCTAATGCTTTAATTGTATGCAGCATGCTGCTTTGTTATAGAAACACTTCTTTGTTCAGTAATATATTCTAGCTATCATTGTCTAGAAATTTTCAGAACATCCCCTTTCATTGGAAACAAAATATTCAATGTTCTAAGGCTGAAGTATTGCTATATTTTAATTATCTCTTGAATATTTATGCATTTAGTAAATTATGCATTTAGCTTTCTATATGATCTTATTTTTAAATTCATAATACATCGTTATAAGAAGTAATTACAAGGGAAAAGCAAATTTGCCATAAAGTATTCAGAAAGATTAAAAATCCTCATCACTTTATTCTCCATCATTCTCTCCATAGACTTTTTACAAAGATCAGACAGATTGGGAGCTCTATCATTATCAGGAACACTAAGTTCTGTGGGCACATGGTGGGCAGATTGAAAAGGGCCTAAAAATAGATTTCAAGAAAATATAGAACCAGAATTTATGTTTTTAAAAATTGATTTGCAAAAATGCCAAACATTATGTGTGTATAATTTACATTTTTTTAAAATTTGAAAAGTTTGGTTCTATATCCTATGACCCACTGCCAACCTTTCCTTCATCTTGTTTCTTTAGAAAAATTTGAATGTTATCTAATGGGCTTCTCATTTCACATCTGGAATATATGAAAGACTTTTACACAGTCAATGATGTGAGTAAATCCCCTGCTTCTTTTTAAAGAAAAAGCTAAAATATTATATAGAGATTTTTGTAACCTTTAAGGTGAAAATAAAGGTAAAAGAAATACTCTTTAAACAAAATGAAAGATATAATCTCTGATATTTTTAAGAAACTATTTTTCTTTTCTAATAATTTTTCTTAAAAAAATATGGATACTAACTTCTGGCATAAAAATTTTTGATTAATATGATACTGGAGAAGGAGGAAACTCCAGTATTTACTCTCTCCTTCTCATTCTGTCTACTATGTGCCAATGCTACTCTGGCCTGATGTCTCAAAAGCATATATACTAGAGAAAGATTTTTATCTAGTGGATGCCAAATATAAAACATAATAACTTCTCTTGATGCTTTCCTTAACAATCTTTAGGACCAAGATTATTGCTCTCACAGGAAATACACTCTTCTTAATTTTACTGAGCAGTCAGAAGAAATTGTTTGTTTGAGCTGGTAGCCTCCCTAGAGGGAATGTGGTAAGAGGTTGAATTTGAAGTCCTAAAAAAGGCTCTCCATTAGGAAACTTGGAATAAATAGTGAACATTTTAGTTTCATTGTTTGAAATGTTTGAAAATAGGATGAACAGTGGATTCTCTGTGTGTGTGTGTGTGTGTGTGTTATGTGTGTGTTTAATAAGCCAAATTGGACATATGTATTTTGATCTCTTTACCCTGAAAGCTCACTGAAGTGACAGTGAATTCTAAATAAAATAAAGATAATATAATATTTAATGATCTAAAATCAGTGAGAGAGACCTTTATCTCCCTGGATGAAGGAGTGTGGGAGACAATTACAAATAGAGAAGGCCACCCAGAGCCTACATCCTTGACACAGCAAAGTCTGAAATGGAGACAAGGCTGTTCTTCATATAGTAAAACAGGTCCTAGCTAAGTTCAGAGAAGAGACCTGATAGAAATCAGGTTAGTCAATTAAGAGCTTTCTTTAAATGGCTGCTGTGGTTGCCCCTTCTTTCCCTCTCTATGCCCTCTCCCCAAACAGCATAATTTTCACCATTAAAACTATAACAGTTCTGTCTAAAAAAAATTAAGAGTTTCCTAGGAATGAGCTTGGGTTCCAAATGTGGAATTTGAAAACACTAAGAGAATCTTCTCTTGCAAGATGGGATGAGCCTTGATATCTGCACTCTGCCTATGGGTCCTGGACTAAGCAGTGGCAGTCAATCTTCTCATGAAGGGGAGAAGCCTGTTGGTGAAAATAAACCCGTAAAAGTATTGAAGAAGAGAAATCATTTAAGAATATCTCTTAATCTCCTCTCTCATATATATAAGTAGACAGTTAAGCTTCATCAGACATTTAAGGTGAACTGCACAAAACAGAAAATCCAAAATGAATACATAAAATACTTGCTGCAAGAGGAATAATGTATGGTTCATGGAATAGAGAGACCTCATCAACACATCTTAATTATAAAGATAAAGAAAATAGGATATTTATATAACAAGAATATGCCACTTTGAAAAAGAGTTCATGAATATGAAAAATTGGATTGGAGGAATTTTTTAGTATAGTAAGAAGTAAAATTCAGAGACACCTTAAAAACTTAGATGGAAATATAAATAAATGGAAAATATGAGTTATATGCTTAATAAACAAGGGGTGTTGACTTAAGAAATTCCACACAGAACTATATTTTATTTATAAGAAAATAGAAAAATTGGAGGCAATAATAATTAAATCCTTGTGTAAATAAATAAATGAATGCAGACACAGTGAATGAGAAAAGACATTTTTAAACAAATTCTAAAGAATTCTGACATTTTCTCATAAATGGATGGATCTAGAGACTATCATGCTAAGTGAAATAAGCCAATCCCCCAAATCAAAGGTCTTCTGATATGTGGATACTAACATATAATAAGGAGTGGGTAAGACTAGAAGTTCAATGGATTAGACAGAGGGGAATGACGAGGGGCAGAATAGGAATAGGAAAGACAGTGGAATGAATCTGACATAAATTTTCTATGTCCATATATTAATATATCACAATGAATCTCCATATCATGTATAACTATAAGACTGGAATCCTAATTAGAATAAGTTATACTTCATGTTTGTATAAATGTATCAAATTCTACTTCTACTATCATGTCTCTCTAAAAAGAACAAATAATTTTTTTTAAAAAAGAAATCTGTATGTAGATAAAATCTCATAATCCCAAAGAAATGGATGCTATTGTTCCCCAGAGTAGAACATAATCAGTAAGACATATCTACATAGATAAGTAGATAAGATAGATAGGATTTTTTAGAGGAATTAGCTTACATGATTATAGGGAGGCTGCAAGTCCCATAGTCCGAAGGCTGGGGAACTTGGAGTCCTAATTTCCAAAGCACAAGAATAAAGGTCTCCCAGCTCCAGAGGGCAGAAAGAGAATTCACCATTCCTCTACTTTAGTGTCTTCCCCAGGCCCTCAAACAACTAGGTTTTGCTTTCCCACATTGAGAAGGGCTCTTCCTTACTCCATCTACTGTTAAAGTTCCAATTTCTTCTGGAAACCTGATCCCAGATATACTCAGAAATAATGATTTACCATTATCTGTTTATCTCTTAATCCATTCAAGTTGATACCATCACAAGATGAAACAGGTTAACTTGAAGCAAAAGCTATATTGGCTTCAAACATTCTAGGCAGCAATTGTGTGCACTAGAAGATAAAAAATAAATTTTTGTACGATTTACTTTCTGGGAATACATGAATTTGAACTTAAACTTCTATTAACAGGCGAACTTCATGCAAATGTGGTGGCAGTTTTTAAGACAAAGGCTCAAAATGACCTTTTCCTTGCCTTTTTCATGAAAATTACCTGAAAATGTCCTAAGACACATGAAAAGAGGATATAAGAAGAAGAAATCTAGAATCAATGAAGAGTAGAATAAACCCAGGGGAAAGAGAAAGACATCCCAGGATGTAGCTTACAGCTCAACTCAGAGCAAGAAGTCAAAGAGTTCAAGGCAACTCTTCCAGAGATTGTTAATGCACTTCAAATATGGAAAGATCATGATCACATGGTGCAGAAACATGTACTTCTCTCATTAAAAAAATAATAATTCGATGTTCCAGGAAAAGCAATAAAAACTGTATAAAGCCAAATATGTAAATGAGTCATAATTAAGAGAATACAATTAAGAAAATATGTCAAAAGAAAGTTCATTTGACTGTGATACTAGAATAACCTCAATAGTTTCGTACATTTTTGATGAAGAACAAGGACATTTTTAATACTTTATTCTACAATGAAGAATAATTTTTAAATCATAGTATGATAAGTATCCTTGTTTTTGCTAATGGTTTCAATCAGTTATAAACCCTACTATTGAAGAATCAATGTACAGATGATTTTATTGCTCAAATTCTTCACACCAACTTATGTCTACATTCTTTGTCATATAAGTTTGAAATTATCCTGTGAAGGAGGAATGCATTTCTTCACTCCTTGGCTTTGGGTTTGGAGATAGGTCATGATTTGGCCATTGAATGGAGCAAAAGACAATGAGTCACTTCTAAGCCGACTTAAGTCACCCATATTTCACTTGCTTGTTTGAACTTCTGTTATTGTCACATTGGAGGTACAAATGATAGTTGCTGCACCTTCAGCTTAGACCTCACAGATGATCCCACAGGGAGGAGACTTGAGCACAGACCTCAGGAGAACCAGCTTCTCTGTGAAGCACTAGTTTGCAGGCTACCACCCCCAATGACTCTCAGATGTCTGAGAAATAAATACACACATATTGTTGTAGTAAGAACGGAGGGTTTGTGATCGTAGCTTTAGTTAAGACTGACATACATTTATGAAACAGAATTTGTAAAAACACAAATGATAAATAGCAATACAACTTTAGAGGCAAGAAAGAAATGTGAAGGGTAGCATAGCAGATTTAATGTCTAAAGCTGATGAGCAAACAGTAAGTTTAAATATGTTATAGTATTTAAGGCTGGAAAGGAGATCAGTGCAAATACTAAAATAATTATATAACTAAAATTTTAGTGGGGTTAATAGCAGGAAGGTTTTGGGGGGATTATTTTCTCATTTGTATAGTGAGTTATCTATTGAAAATAATGAATTAAATAGAATAAAAGCCATGAGGTAAATAAGTACAAACTCACAGAATTTTATATATGTGTGTGAATTTTATATATGTGTGTGTAGATCTGGATGTGTGTATATATGTGTGTTTAACATATGAAAATAAGATGTAATTTATGCTTAACTATACAAAACTATAATGATTTCTATAATTCCATAATATGTGAATTTAGTACAGTTTAGTGGTAGTGCCTGAACACTGTTCTGCAGATTTTTTAAAAATCCATTTGCATAGTTAGTAAAATGAGTTGATCAAAAACTTTTAGGTTTTCTCTATCACTGCATGTCAACTCAAAGATTTTAAATTTTGCAGTACATTGTAGAAGGATTCTACTTTGGGAAAATATGAATATCATCTCTAAAGATGGCTCTGTAGCTCCTTTAATTGTGACTACATTAAGTCCTCTTTTTCCTCTGAACCACAATAGAAAGTTTAATAACTGTGGGGAAGTAAGATGCCACATAAACTAAAATCATTATACTCAGGGCCAAATTAAGTGGATGGGGCTATACTTACACTTAGTCTTTACTGATACTTAGTCTAATTCACAAGTCATTGAATTTTATTAAAAGGAACTAAACTTCATTTTTATACATTACTCTTATAGTAGCTTTCTGTAACAAAGAAGTTTCTAATAAAACCCATTCCTCACTAACAGAAGAAGGATCATTTGATTTGCCAAAGCACTTGTTATGGAAACAACCAATTATTTTAATCAGGTTCACTGGATATGATGGAAATCATTGCCCTCAAGGCTCACTTTTCCAATGTAAAGTTACATGGTGAGTAATTAATGGAATTGAGAGTCCCACCTTAATGTATATGAAGAGAAATTAATCATAAATGTCTTCTCTTACACACACATATATATATATATTTTTGAAAGTTGTACTTTTCATAGGAGCAAAGAGTTATAGAGTAAATCAGTTCATGGTTCCTATAGGGAAACTAAAGTCTTTTAAATAAATCATAAAGCACAGGAAACATACACATCAATATATTTCATAAACTTATCTCAGAAAACTTAAAAGTTTCACTATCCACAGTTATACTTTAATGTGTTTTAGATTTCTTGTAGTCAATTGTACCAGAAAGGAATTCAATCTAAAACCAAAAATACAAAAGCAATAGAAAGTCTAGCAGTTATGTTTTCCTTCATCTGCATTTAAAGCTTCTTGGAAATCCTTTCTTGAGTGATGATAGTAACCTGCAAAGCAGTGGGAGAACTGCCTTGAAAAAAAAATGGTATCTTTGTCATTTTTATAAAAAAATGGTATCTTTGTCATTTTTATGAATATGAATACAGCTCCTCCTATTAGTATGCTTTATTGAAGTCTTTCCAATACAGCCTGCCTCATTTCATTTGGACTGAATGGTCTTACTTCAAGTTAAAATTTATCTTGGGGGAGGGGAACACTCTCTGTTGTTACTTTGAAAAGGCTGATATTCCTCATTATTTTTATGGGTCAGTTATTGTCATGCTTTGCCTGTGGGTTGAGGGTCTATGTGTGACTGTGTATGGGCATGTTTGTTTGTGTGTCGTTCTGTGTTCACAGTCTGTAAGTATGTGAATTATCAAAAGAATCCTCAAGAAATTACTTCTTTAGCAGCCTTGTTGAGGTAAAATTGATAAAGTACACATATTTAAAATATATAGTTTGATATGTTTTGACCTGTGCATGCTCCTGTGAAACTATCATCTTTAATAGTTAGTATCGTCTTCACCTTTAGCACTTTCTTGCCCCTATTGTAATCCCTCCCTTCTGCCCCTGTAACTTCATCCAACACACCACTGATCTATGTTCTGTCATGACAGATTAGCTATATTTCTAGATATTTTAAATAGAATCAGATGGCATTCTTTTTGTCTGGTTTCTTTCATTCAGCATAATTATTCTGAGACTCCTCCAATGATGTTGCTGGTATCAATAGTTTATTCCTTCTTATGGATAGATAGTGCACATTTTCATGAATGTGCTACAGCTGGTTTGTCCGTTCACTAATTGATGAACAACAAGCTTTTATCTAATGTAGATAAAGCTGTTATGAACATCTGCAGAAGTCTATGTGGACATACTCTGGCTTGTTCTAGGTAAAGACATAGGAGTGGATTTAAGGGCTAGATTGAGGGACAGATACATGTGTAAGATTTTGAGAAACTGTCAAGTTATTTTCCAAACTGATTGTATTATTTTATATTAGACCATCAGTTCATAAGTGTTAAATTTCTCCTTTTTCTCATCAACAGGGGTATGGGCATTTTAGCCATAGTAATAGTTGTGTAGTGATATTTTGGTTTTAATTTGTAATACTCTAATGACAAATGATGTTGATAATCTTTTCATAAATTTATTGACCATTCTGTTTTTAAAGATTACTTTAAGATGAACATGATATCTTTATTTATTTTGTTCATTTTTATGTGGTGCTGAGGATTGATCCCAGTGCCTCACATGTGCGAGGTAAGCGCTGTTTAGCTGAGCTATAATCCCAGCCTTATTGACCCTTCTTAAATATATACTTTTAGATATTTTGCCCCATTTTAATCAGGTCAGTAGTTTTCTCATTATTGAACTGTAAGAATTACGTATATGTTAGAGATACAATGCTTTATTAGATATTTGATTTGCAAATATATTCTTCCAATCTGCAATTGGAATTCACTTTAAATTGTTTTACTTAAAATTGATTTTAAAGAGAACAAGTTTATAATTTTAGCAAAGTACAGTTTACCAGTGTTTACTGACTCACACTTTTAATGTTGGACCTACAAAATATTTGCCCAAACTGAGTTCAAACAGATATTCTTTTATGATTTTTCTAGACTTTTTGAAATAGTTTTAGGATTTGTGTTATGGTTTACAATCTAGTTTGAGTGAATTTTCTGTGAAGGGTAAGATAGTTCTTTAAATTTCTTTTTTTAACATATAAATACCCATCATTTATTGAAAAGTCATATTTATTTATATATTTACAGAATTAGTTTTGTATATTTTGAAATTATGATGTATCTTCCTGTAGTTCTGTGTTTTTCATGTGTTTAGCATTTGTTGAGATTCTTTGATCTACAAGTACAGTTTTCATCATATTTGGAAAAATTTTAGGTATTACCTATTAAAACATATTTTTCCTTCTCCCTCTCAGAATCTTCAGTCACGTCTATTTTAGGTCATCTACCTGTGTTCTACAACTCAACAATGCACAGGTTTTCTGTTTAGTGTTGTTTTGTTTTTCACTCTCTGTTTTACTTTGTGCATTTTCTAGTGGTATGCCTAAAAATTCACACATCTTTTTTTCTGAAATGTCCAAACTATCTTTATTCCCTTCTAATATATTTTTATTTTATGCATTGTAATTTTATCTCTACAAGTTTAATTGGCTCTCCTTCTATATTTTCCATGTCTCTAACACTTTCAACATTTGAAACACAGTTATAACTTTCTTTTTGGCTAATTCTAACATACAGATTTTCTTCTGATTTTTGGCATGCCTATTGATCTTGGTTCCATGATCATGACATGATCTTTGCCTTGTTGAGTGCTGGCTGCCTGTGGTCCTATATATTCTCTTCAATTTAGTAGTCTCATATAGTTTCCTTACATGGAAACAGCTTGATAATTCTGGTCTTGCTTTAGATGTTTGAGGTGGGACCAATTAGGGGATTTAGTCCAGGACTTATTATTTCCCACTACTGAAGTAAGACCCTTCCTTGTCTTCTGCCCAACTGCATATGTTCGTTGATTTTCCAGGCTGAGTAGTGGGAACTGTCATTTTCCTGACCCAGAATGAGCTGCAACTATTGTTCCCTCTGGTCAATTCAGATGGGTCTCTCACCAATAGGTCACTCAAAAGCCAGTGCTTAGCAGCATTCTCCTAAATGAATGAGGGACACTCCAATGTTCAGGACATGCCCCCCTCAGATCTCTGTGGGTTCTCTCTGGGTAGTCATTGCCTGTAACATTATTCTGTCCTATAAACCATAGCCTCCTTGACCTCTTTAGACTCACAGCTCTTTCTCATCTCCCTTGTTTTGTAATTCAATATATTGGAGGCAGGTGTAACTTTGTGGTAGAGTGCTTCCCTAACATACACAAGCCCCTAGGTTTGAACCCAAGTACCACAAAATGTTTTAAATTGATACATTAAAACATAAGTGTTTTTTACATACTTATAGGGTATCATAAGTATGTTTGATGTTTCATACACATGTGTATCATAAGTATCATTTGATGTTTCAACACATGTGTAAATCATGTAATGTTTAAATCAGGGTAAACATATCTATCTCCTCAAACATTTATTCTTTTGTATGGTGAAAGGATTCAAAATCCTTTCTTCCAGCTTTTTAAATTTTATATATATATATTTAACATAATTGTTATCTTAGTCACCCTACTGTACAACAGCACACCAGAATTTCTTACTTCTGTCTAAATGTAACGTAGTATCCATCATCAATCTATGCCTATTCCTCACACTTCTCTCTCTAACTTCTGGTAACTACTATGCTACTGTCAACGTTTATGATTTCAATGATTTTAGGTTACACATTTGAGTGAGCCAGTGTGGTACTTGATTTTTTACATCTGACTCACTTTACTTAACACACTTCACTTAACACAATGATCTCCAGTTCTATCCATGATGTCACATGAATATGATTTCATGCTTTTTCATAATTGATTAGTATTCTATGGTATGAGTGTGCATGTATGTATGTGTATATATATGTGTGTGTGTGTATAATATATCACATTTTCTTTATCCATTAATCAGTCAATGGATATTTATGTTGCTTCCATTCATTAGCTTTTCTGAATGGTGCTGCAATGAACATGAAATGAAGGTGTCTCTTTGACCTACTGAATTTGTTTCTTTAGAATATTTACCAGTAGTGGGACTTCTAGGTCATATAATAATACTATTATTTATTTCAGGAGCCTCCATACTATTTTCACAGTAGATGTACTAACTTACATTCACAATTCTCTTTAGCCCAGGTAGTTAACCAGGCTCCACCTGGATTCTTCCTCCTAATCCCATAGTCTGAAATCCCTCTCAGGACAGTAAGTGATAGAAGTCACCTGGCTTATGGTGGTCTTTTACATCTTAATGTCCACAATCTTGAACATTGTTGTCTCCCACACATTGTTTTTCAGGCAGGAGCAACCTACCTGAAAAATTTGGTCCCTGGTACTAGTGTCTTGGCCAAAAACAGACTTCTCTCAAATTTCAACATTATCACTTTTAATGAAGAAAATAAGCCAATTTGGCATGCTTAACAATGAATATGGGAGACAAAATAAAGTACAAGAAGCAATGGCTTGTAAGCAGTGCTTTTTGGCACTGAGTAATGAGTTGGTTGCTTGAAGCTGATTCTTCCGTGGCAGATGTTTCATTGCCTCTATCTCTGCCAGGAATCAGGAACCCACAAAATATCCTAATATTATGTAGATGAGATTTTGAAATGAGAGAAATCTAACCAGCCAGCTTTTTCACTTTTATGGGGACTGAAATGCCTAAGAGTTTCAAAAGCAGTCTTTTCTATATTTACCAGCCATAATTTATATCTACTAGGTATAGCTCTCAGAGGTCTATCTGCCAGAATTTATGGAGAATTGATGAGCTATTTTTTAAGTAAAGGTCACCATTTTGAAAAGAGACACATTAAGAGTGTTTCTTGAATTATCCCATTCAGTGGGTTGAATTTCCATAGGCTTTACAATTTTGTTGGTCATTCTACTCTAAGGCAGAGCCACTTTTACATACAGTGTTTATAAAAATTTTCCCCATGTTGACTCTGACAATACTCCCAAAGTAGAATTTTCTGTGTATGTTAAAGCCTCACCAGAAATTTATCTGTATTTTCCTCCAGTGACATAATCAAGAAACATTCTATGGAATGATATGAATATGGTTTATCTCATAATAATATGGATAGTTAGTTCTTTTTATAGTCTTCAAAGTTGAAAAGATTTTTTTTTACCATCAATTACCTTATTTACTCTTCACAGTAGCCCTGAAAGTATGATATAATTCTTCACTTGGGAACATTGTTGTAGTTAATTATGGCTATAACACAAAATTTTAAAGATATCAAATGTGGAAACCTGACATATTATTTTTCTATATTCTCTGAATCTTCATGTATCTGTATGTGAGAGTTGATTGGTAGCATTCTTTTTAGGGTTAAGGAAAATTATTTTTCTGTGTATATTAATATGTGACTACGTGTATAAGTGACTGCCTATTCTTTAAATGTAACATCGCTCGCAAATTTTCTTTGGTTCAACATTTTTAGTACAAGTTTCTATCTATGTTTACAAATATCAAGGTCCTTGAAAATAAAGTTGTAATTTAATTTGGCAAATTGAGGGTTTGAAAGCATCCCCTTAAAAGTCCCTCTTGGTAAAAATGTATATTTAGAAGATATATTGGTGTTACGCCTCTCTTCTTAACAATATGCATGTAAAATGAAATAAGTGGTTACCTGCAGGTTTCATACAGCTCATATCTTCAAAAACATTATGAAATAAATTGCTGATAGGAGTGCAAATTGTTGCAACCCCTTTAAAAACCAGTTTGACATTCTCTCCTAAAGTGGAATATATGCATCTTTATGACTCAGTCATTTCATTCCTCAGTATAACCAGGAAAAATTCACTACATTTGAGCATCAAGAGACATCTATAAGCATATTCTCTGATAATTTTACTTCCAAAAATACAAAGACCATTAATATTAGAAAAGAAAAATTCCTGTGGTCTATTTTCATAGTGCCAAACTATACAACAATTGAATTGAACCCATGGCCTCCTGCAACAGGGATGGGAAGGAAGCCACAGAGAGAAAAGCACATACTGAATAGCTAGCTGCCTTTTAACTGTGACATGCAAATACAGGTAAAAGTTAAAGATGCTGTTTAGGAATATATATTTAAGTGGCAAAACTGTAAACTATACAAAGAGCAAAACTGTGAACCCCATAAAAAGAAGGAAACCAGTTACCTTTGTGAGGGTGAAGGAGAAGTTGTGAATGGAAGGGGAGTGTGAGGACTTCTGAGGTTCTGGCAGGATTCTGGTGCTTGACCATGGTAGTTTTTGCACAGGTTGTCTCTTTATAATTACTCATTTAATTTATTATTTTGTATACTTTTCTGTATGAATGTTATCTTTCAAATAATTTTTTTTTATGTAATGTGGATTGTCTCTCAGGAAAAACAGTTATTTTAATTACACAGATATAAAATGTATCCCTGCCCTCAATAAACAAGGAAACTTCAAAACAAATGTATTCTTTTTATCTAAATATAAAGCTAAGAGGCATGTAATAAAGAATGTAAAAGCCAAAGAAATACATTTCTACATAGAAAAGCAGTTGTGGATTTGGAAAGTAATGTTAGAACAAATGTCCACTCAAGATTTTAGGAAAATTATTAAGAATGATAAAGTGTTTGGTGGGGGTATTCCAAATTAAAACTTGAGGAGTGGAGTCTTTGATCTAGAAGAAAAATACTACTATTATTAGGTTATGATAATAACTTGAAAAAAAGATGGTGGAGTGTCCCTTTTGTGTTCTCTTTAGTATGCAGTACCGTGAAGGCAAATGTGAAGTACTGGTGGAGAAGGAATGCTAATCTGACCTGGTGGTCATGAAGCACACTGATGAATAGCACAGACCTTAGAGACAAATGATCTGAGTTTTGATCTCATTTTTATCACCAATATGACTCTGAGAAACATATTTGTATTTTTTATGTCTTTATTAGTGCATTATAGTTTTGGGGTTCATTTTTTATATAATAATGCAATCATAGACTATAATTTGCTTCACTTCAGTCACCAATACTTCCTCTTTCCCTTTTCCTACTAACTTCCTGTTCTCTTCTCTATTGATCTTCCTTCTATTTACTTATAGTTTTAAAAATTAGTGTTGTATAGATAAACATAAGGAAGAAATTCCCTGCAGTCTATTCATATATGTACATAGCATAATTTAGTCCGTTTCATTTCAGAATTCCTCCCTCTTCCCATTCCTCCTCACTCCCTCTCAATCCCCTTCCTTTACTCAACAGATTTCTATTTTCATGAGGATAGTCCCTTCTTTTTCCCTCTTGTTTTGGTTTAGTTTCTGCATATGAGAGAAAATAATTGATCCTTGACTTTCTGAATCTGGTTTATTTCACTGAGCTTGATGATCTCCAGTTTCATCCACTTACCAGCAAATGACATAATTTCATTCTTCTTTATGTCTGAGTGAAACTCCAATGTGTATACATGCCACATTTTCTTTATCCATTATCTTTTCATAGGTACCTGTGCCATTTCCATAAGTTGGTTATTGTGAATTGCACTGTTTGGCCATATTGTTATTATTAGAGATTCTATAGAGGTAAACTCAAAAGATTATGAAATTCTTTCCAGAATGCAAACAAAAAATTTTAGTTTGAGCAAGCGCCTAGGGAAAATTCTTTGTTATAAAGGATTTTCTACTGTAGGTGGTTTTCCTTGGAGTCTGCTGAAAATACAAAATGGAAAACATCACCATATGCTGAAAATTAAAATGCTTATAGAAAGGAAAAGAAATAAAACATGAGAAAATCACATTCTAGTTGACAATTTAAATAAAGTTCCTGAATAAAATACAAGATGCCCAGGTAAATGTGAATTTCAGGCGCATACTAATTTTTGTAAGCATATCACAAATATTTCATTGGTATCCTCTGTTTTTATTTGCTTTATGTAGCAAACTTAAATATTAGGAAGTCTATATGTAATTTACAAACCACCTTAAAAATCCAAACACACTAGATCATACATAATCCAAGTCATATAGACTCAGCATACATTTCCAAAATGTTGCCAATAATGTAATTCTACAGTACATTAATGAGCTCTCTAAAACAAACATTTGTATAAAGTCATGCCCCTTTCCACATTTTTAAGTTCTTTATTAACTCCCCAGTACACAGAGAATAAAGTTTAAATTTCTTAACTTGATTTATAAAGCCATAAAAATCTGGTTCCTATCTTCTTAGTAACTATGATCCCCTGTAATGTATGTCCCCTCCCCACAGTCAAATCGCATGCCCTAGACACTTAAGGTGTTCAGTTCTTCCAGAAAACATTGTGTGCTTTTATGTTGTTTATTAATTTAACAATCTAAAAAAAACAGCTCCAGCTCATTCTTTAAACACCATCCACAGTTATTACCTCCTTCAAACAATCTTCCACATCTCCTGTAGACAAAGTTCCCAGAACGTTTTGTGCTTAATACTCTAAGGCACATATTTCATTATATACCATTATAATTATCTACTTCCTAAATAAAAGGGTAGAAATGCTGTCTCTTAGAACAGGAACCATCCCTATTCACTGATGCACCAAATTATGTATTTTAGTGCCGATTCATAGATGGTGGTCATAGAATTTTAATAACTGAATGAGTGAATGAGAGGATGAAGGCAGATTATATGAATCAGAGCTTTGCTTCCAATATGAATCCCATTTCACCTAGCCTGTTATGGGTTTGTGATAATTCTCTATAAAAAAGTCAGAATGGTTAATCAAAGTTGACTGCTAAAACTAGAAAGAGGAGCAAGTGAAATAATTTGGTTCAGCAGATAGAATGGAGTGATTTATTTTGGATAAGGCACTAGAATATGCAAAAATGAATAAGTGATAACATACCATAATAAAAGTATGGAACCAGAGAATATATGCTTTTCATACTTTGATCAAAGAACAATGAGATACTGAGAAGTCACACTTAGACCTACAGATTGCTGATATGAATAATAATGAAGCACATATTCGTGAAGAAAAATAATTCACAGAGTATAGTATATATAAGAGAATACACCTCAAAAGCATTTTCCTAAGTCTACTAAACTGCAAAACTAAACATTTCCTAGTCTGCAAAACCAATTTAGTTTCCAATATTTGGAGTTGTTTTGAGAAATTGCATTTTACTGTGTAGCACTTATCATTTTGCACTGCAGCTAATTATTTATTTCTTTCTATATTTAGTCAGCTGTAAAGGAGTAAAAAAATAAGGGACCATGACATATAAATCATTAGCTGCATTCTTAGTACCTAGCACAGAACCAAGGATGGTTGGATGGATGGATGGATGGATGGATGGATGGATGGATGGATGGAAGGACTGACTGGTGGTTAGATGGATGGATGAATTGATAGATGAGTGGAAGAACGGACTTCCTAAGAAGAAAAAGTTCTTTTCAACATTTGCCAACCTGGCTTATGCTTCAGCATCACCTGAACTCCTTTTAAAACAACATTTTTACCTCCATTTCACACAAGAATCAGAATTTCTGATTATGTAGGTATGCTACATCTTGAGACAAATATTGAAATACATAACACATGCTATATCATGCATGAGATGCCATATTATTACAAAAGAAAGACATTTGAAATATTTGTCTGACATACTTTTGTGTGACTTTTCTGATTTCAAAAAGAGAAGTCACCCAGTTCACATCAATTGAAAAAAAAATTGCTCAATTTCCATTATTTCCTTAATAGAATGCCTTTAGAAAGAGGCTAGATCCCTACTTGCCTTCCCCTGTCTCAATTACTGAACTCCTTGTTATAGTACTTAGGTCTACACATCTCCAATATTCCCAGTTCATTCTTACCAATCCACAAATATTTACTGTGGACAAGTCATTATGCTGCATGCCCACTGAAGTAACATCCTTGAAGATAGTTTGCCCTCTAATGAAAATTTTCAGTGAAGGATGCATTTGGGTTTTTTGGTTTTTTTGATTTTTTTTTTTTTTTGCTTTTATTGTATGCTTTTATTTATGAATGCCCTCAAGTCATCACAACCCTCTCAGTTATCCCTTCCTTAACCTGCTTCTCAGCTGGTTTTGGCTTTACAAGTACCTTGGAACAGCTGTCTTATCTCACCAGCCAAATATCTGATTATGAGCAAATAAGCCTTAAGCCTTAATAAAATAATTTTATGTGGAAGTATTCCAAAGAATTGGAATGGATACCACTTTGATACTAATAGAAAAGGCATTTGTATCAAAATTGAGATATTAAAATAAGTGCTACGATGCCAGGAGAGAGATGGGAAGAGAATACAGCTCTTTTGTTTGAAAGAGGTGATAGGTGAATATCTCTTGGATTTGGAACTTTTGTTACCTTACTGTTCTTAGTAAGTAAAAGTTACCAACAAGTCATAAAAATATTACACGTGAACCGATGTGATTGGAGAATGTTGATCTTAATCTGATACTGAAAAATAAATGACAGGTAACATAGGACATAGCCAGATCAAAAGGGAATTCAAGTTTATGAGATGAAAAATATACTGAACTTGTCCCTGAAATGACTGGGAAATTCTCTAGGTAATTCTGATTATGGCATAGTTAAATTCTATATTAGAGTGGAAGAACAGTATTCTAGAAATTCATCATAAAAGTCATTCAGACTTAAAAGAGAAAATGAAAAACCATAGGTTTTAGATAAGTAAAAAAAAAAATTAAAGGTCAAACTTTAAAGGTAATCACTCACAGGAGGTCTGGGTAATATTTAATAGCTAATGGGGAGTTCAGGGAAGATGTGTTGTTAAGGATCAAAAATAGTAGACCCTTGAAAATAAGCTTTCACCAGCTAATTAGCAGTCAATAACAATATTGCAAGGAAAGATAACCCAACAAAAGAATAAGGAAACCAAGAAATCATATCTTTGCAAAATGGAAAAAAAAAAAAAAAGCAAGAACATACTACAGTGGTGTCCTGTTAGTACCAAAACAAGGTGCTCAGCCAGAGTCTCAGTGCTTTACCCAGCTTTTTCATTTATGTGACCAAAAATCTGACCAAGATAAAGGAGGAAAAGTTTATTTTGCCTCATGGTTTCAGATTTCTCAGTCTACAAAAGGTTGACTCCGTAGCTCTGGGCCCAAGGCGAGGCAGAACATCATGGTAGAGGGAAGCAGCTCAGAATATGGGAACAAGGAAGCAGAGAGATAGCTCCAATCACCAGGGACAAAATATTAACCCCAAAGGCATGCCTCAAGTGACCGACATCCTCCAGCTACACCCTGCCTGCCCAAGGATACCACACAGTTAATCCATATCAATGGATTAATCCACTAATTAGCTTATGACTCTTATAACCAATAATTTCCCTCTGAAACTTCTTGCAAAATTGGCTAAACATAAGCTTTTGGGAGAACACCTTTGTTTAAACCATAACACTCAAAGTATTCCTTCTTGATGCTCTTGGGGCTTGGTACATACTTGGGTGTGATAAGAGGATAGATTGACTGACAGAAAGATTAAATGGACTTCTGTTCCCAGAGGTTTAGCTATCCTAGTGTAAAAGGTGTTCAATATTTAAAATATTGTAAGCCAAGCTGAAAGAGGATATGTACCTCAACTACTAGGATTTCAGCATCCACCTAAGGAGTTCTGAGGGAATTCAAGGAAGAATTAAGACAATGATAACCCAAGAATAAAACCTGGTGTGATCTTAGTACAAAGGTGACTAGAGAAAAAGTCATGAATTAATTAGCTGATTAATTGGTTAATTATTATTATTTTTTTAATTGCTAGAGGAGGCTCCAGAGAATTAGTCTAGATATCATGCAGTCTAAGGAAGAATGGGATTAATGCATATTTAAATATAATTCTCTGAAAAGAAGCAAAATGTCTTCCATAGCAAAAATTATGCCTTGCTTTTCAAAGACCCAAATAAGAAACAAGCAATGTAATTTTGACTTCAAAAAATTTTTTGACAGTCTGCTGTTGCAAGTCATGACTTTGGGCTATAATTTGCACAATATTGGGTTTGACAAAAATCCAGAACAAAGACCATGCATAACTAAATAATTTTCTGAATGCAGATGTATATTAAGTAAACTTCCAAAGAAATAAGTATACCTATTGACCTTCAAACCTTAAAACTATCATTACTATTATTATAAATGAGCTATAAGATTGATTAAATATAGAAATTCTTATTTTATATAAGGACTGCTGTGTGAAATTGTTCTAAGATATAAAAAATACTCTGCTGTATCCCACTATATTTAGAATAGATATGGCCTTTCTTTCTGGAAATTATAATGACTTGATCTGTGACAAAAACAAATATGTACAATTTATTATGAAGATGTTTAATTTTCATTTCATTACATTATAGTCTGTGAACATTTATAAGTCTTTAATTAAGCATGATTTATACAAATTGAGGTCATTTTCCATTTAGATTGCTTGCAGTGTTAATCACAGTGTGAATAGCCTTTACTGCTGAAAGAATTGCATTATACTAATACAAAAACGCCTCTCTGTAATTTGCATATGTTCTCTGAGCCCGCATGTTACTGGATATGTACACATGTAAAAATGTTTTGCTAAATACGATACTGTACTAAAGAATATATATAATTCATTTAAAATAACATTTACATTTTATAAATTTAGATTTAAGTAGTTTGAGTTTTAAAAATAAACATTGCAAAGTGAATATTTAAACAATGAAGAGGTTATTTTTTTAACATAAATTAAGTATGTCTATAAAGCCTTTCCACTTCAGCAAATGTAATTCCAATTCACTCCGACTCATGTTAACACTGGCTAAAGGTGTTAACTCTTGATTTTTTTGGAACCAGAATTTCTTAATTATAATTTGCTTGTTGATGACTCTAGATTTGTCTTATGGACCTATAGCTAAAAGGTTCAAAGGTTGATTTGTCCTAGATGCACATTCACATATTTTTAAACACTATTTATTGTGTAAAGACATGGATGATTTAGGGAAGAACAATTGTGTCTGCATATTAATAACAGTACATACAATTCTTGGTTGTTCTCACATTATTGACTAGGGAACTTTGTTCTACTAAGATTTCCAAGGGGCAAGAGTTGGGTTTGATTTTGGTCATGATGTATTTCGTTCTTAAAATGATAAATTTCTTAGGGCTTTTTACCTGAGTACTAAGTCATATTTTGTACTATTAACACCAAATCTAGGGTAGGTTTCTCTCCTGCCTTCTATTCATTTCTCAAGTCTATCTCACTATGGCCTCACTGGGTCCTTCTAAAGCAGGAGGATAAAGGGGATATCCTCCTATCCTGCTCCACCTCTTCAGTGCCAAAAGACAAACTGCAATTCCTTCCATTGGAGCTAAGGGTTCATTGTAATTTGATCCCTTTCCTGCATCTTCAGACTTGGGATCCCATTACTCCCCCTCACATTCTCTACTCCAAAGTGGAACTATTCATGTATCTAAACCGACCATCAGATCATCAAAGTTGTCATCAATTCCGGTTCCCTGCTTGGAAGTACACCACAGTGTCCATCTTGTCCCTATTAATCCTGATTAAACCTTTCCTTCAAGGTGAAAATCAAAATATATTCCCTATGTATTCTTCAGGCATCAGTACTCAGTTTCTTCTATATGCATATGTAAACAAATAACCTTTTTATGAATAGCTTCATAAAATAAGGCACTGCTTTTTTCTGAGAAATGAAGATTTAATTTATTAGCCATAACATGTTTTTATCTAAAACAAATTACAGTAAATGTGGTCTAGGAAAAGGCATATTGGGCATGTTCCAAAGTAAGCAAACTTTGCCATTGTCTTAAATTGAATTGCAACAAAATAAATAACACAGAGATTTTCATGCCACTTAGAGTAACTGAAGTTTTGATAATAACAAGAAGAATTGAACATTTCATCAGCTAGGAAAGTGAAGAAATGACTTAGGTTCATTCTTTCCCCTTCTATTTACTCCCTTTTCCTTCCCTCCCTCCCCTCTCCTCTCTCTCTTTCAGGAGAGTTTCAGTATAAATTATCTGAGAGCTTGTCATAATTTTCAGCACACAGTTCTTTTTAGACATTGTCAGATCCTACGTTTATTCTATTTTGCATTTTTAAATACTGAAATTATTGAGATTATTTTCAACATAGTCATGAATTATCTCTGCTTTCAGTTTGGGACACCTAAAAACAACAACAACAACAAAAAAGAACTGCCTTCAGAGAAAATCATGACTCACTTAAGGAAAATAAGACCTCACTTTCAATAGTGCACCATGAATGGGAATGTGACAAACTCAATTTTCAGGAGGGGATAGTGTTTAGAAGACAGAAATTGGTACTTGTTTCCTTGTTTGGTCTTGAGGGGATAATTTAGTGATCAAATTGCTTTAAGCAACTGTGATAACCTAGGACTTCAGATATACTTTTTAATATAGTGGATCAGAAGGCACATTAAATCTAAACTATATTTTTAGGTTGCACATGTCACTATTTCTATTATTTTGCTAGAAGTGTAGCAGGAAACACTTTATGGGCACCAGTGGTCTTCAAGTAGAGTGTGATATTTCAGGAGTACAAAGAACAGGGAGTACAGGAGCTGCATGTGGAAAGTTTGCCATCTGACTAGGTGAAGGGTGAAAGGCATGTACCTAGAGGACTACTAACTAATACTATTTAGGTCTGTAAACTGGTTAAGCATAAAACAGCAACAAGTTATCAGATTCAGGACCAACAGGGAGTTGACTGGAGTAGATGATAGGAGGAAAAAGAGATGAGAGAGCAGCCTGCTCTCCACCTACCTTACTAGCTCTACAGAACCCAGTGTTGTACTACAGGGAATTATTTGGAAATATCAGTGATTGATATTTGACTCAATTAGTCATTTTTCCCTTTTGCATTTAATTCATATTCATTTTCTCTGTTGTCTAAAATTAGCATGGAAATTAGTATAATTTGATGAATGTTATTACATATGGTTTTGTATCATGTGTGATAATGGTATATGAAAGGTAAGTCCCCTTAGTCATCCTAACTTTAGAAACTCTTGAATGAGATTAGGAAGTGATCATCATTTACATTTATTATACTTTGCATGTAATGAGCTTTAGCGATTAACTCTAATTTGCTTCTCATCGTATTCATCAAAGGCAAACTATTTAAAAACTAAAACATCTCCGTCAGTTAGAATTTTAATGAATTAAGATGAAATGAGACAGTGTTAATTGGCAGTTGCTGCGGGGTGGTTTCTAGATCTTGTAAGTAAAACCAATTCATCTCCCCATCAGGGTTAATTTGTTTGATTTAATTCTAAGGATATACTGAATATTTCCCCAAACTATTCATATGTATTTTTAGAATTTGAGAATGGTTTAGTTCTGTTGATCCTTCATCTGGATTTTTCAATTCTATTTGAAATTGATTAAATTTGATTTTAATGAACTGTTGGTTTAAGCAGAATTTGTATCACTGACGTGTGTAAGTACAAACACCAAAGGAATAGCATCACTCAGACTTTTTCATTTGAAATGCCTAAAACCTTCTAATATCTAATCATTTTTTTACCAATAACCCTCTTCCTTTATTCTTGTTTCCTTAGATATAAATGAATGTGAAGCTGAACCTTGCAAAAATGGTGGTATATGTACGGACCTTGTTGCTAACTATTCCTGTGAGTGCCCAGGAGAATTTATGGGAAGAAATTGTCAATATAGTAAGTATTTTCATGTGTATATATATATTATATATGTATATCCATTTATATGCATATATGGATATATACATACATATACATGAATGATTTTATTTATGTATCCTTCATTTATTATGGAATCCCGCCAAAATCAATACCATTCATTTCAGAGTTCATAATTGGTCAAAATGGCACATTCCATATTTATTGACATAATATTATTAGCACACACATATTTTCCAGTTCACAGTATGCATAGAAGTAGCATTGTGGTCAGAAAAGAATGGCAACAGTCCTGAAGATACTCAAGTCTGTTTTTCCAAATAATCCCATTTTGATTTTGAGAGTGTGTATAATCTAGTTTAATACCAACAGAGTGGTTACTTTGGATTTGATAGACATTGGAACCAAAGAGCCTCTATCACAAATAAAGGTAGAGATAAAGAAGGATTTAGTTGACCTGCCCCTTACATCAGCAAGGATTTTTTATATAATTTATTTGTCTTCTTGGAAGCCTAACACAGTCACATTTTGAGATAGTAAATCAAATGGCAGGACAATAATTTGTGTGAAATGTTTAAAAAGAGGCAGAAAGTTTTAATCTCCTTAAAAATAAAAAAGGAGGCTAAAAGTAGTAACAGGGCTATTGTCAATGGCGTGGGACCTAAATTAGGCAGAAACACAGGTAAATAAGAACACTAATGATATCACTTTATAATTGTTGGATACTTAGGAAACTTCATATGTTACAGATTTTATGTGTATTATATTATCTGAGCATCACAACAATATCATTCAAAGTCAGAATAAAGCTGCAGATAAGAATTCAGATGTAGAAACTTAGATACATATATGATGTGTTTTGCCTAAGCTCTCACAATTAGTCAATTAGTTGGTTGTAGAAGCAGAACTAATAAAAATGCAGGCTTTGTATTCCCAATTCAATGCATTTTCCTCTAACCTGAGAAATTTCTTCAGATACAGATGTTCAAAATAAACATACAATAAAACCATTACTTCTCTCTCTCTTTTTCTCTATCTCTTTGGACACAGTCACACATTTCCCACTTCCTCCTTCTTCCTTTCCCTTCCAAAATGGTCTTTATAAAATAAAATAGGGAATTATATTGAACAATTTATTTGAGTTATATGTTCAAACAAATGATCATCTAAAAGCTACATACTCATCATCCTAACCTGAAAAATTACACTAAAATAGTCAAGTTATTAATATCAAAGACAATTCACTATCATGTCCATATTCAAAGGAAAGTCTTAAATATAGTGTATAAATACAAAACCAAGTCAAAGAAAAATAGAATGTTTCACTAAACAATATAAAAAAAAACTGATTGGATGACACCAGGTACAAAGTGATGGACTGAGGGGGAAATTTTTCTTGGCTCCAAATGATTGGAGAAGGATAATGAGCATGGGTTGATGAGGAAAGCCACAGGGATGAAAGGGCAGCTTGAGGATAGATAGACCATCCAACCAGAGACCAGTAGCCAGCCAAGCAGCTAGTCTAGCAACCTTCCCATAGAGCACTTACCTGACCACCTTCATTAACTCACATGCAGATTCAGCTCTTGGCCAACCCCAGGCACAGAACTTTGATCCTTTGTTTTTTTGTTTCATGGAAAATGAAGATGGCTGCCTGGTCAGTGCTGATAATTGTGCTAAAGAGCTACCTCTATGATGTCTACAGATGAACACTTTACTAAGATGGTGAAGAATGAACAAACCAATGTCAATGAACTATATTACATTTGTGTAGCAAAAATAGTTCTGGGACCAGAATAGAGTATCTTCCGAGAAGCACTGGAACTAAGCAGAGCTTAAAATGGCACCTGGCTTAGCCCATCCAGGCATGCTAAGGCCACACTTCTGATTCATAGGAAGACTGGACAGTTAGCAACTGGAGGGAGAGGCCTTCACATTTTCTTTAATGGACTCATGAGAACTGCCTCTAGATGACTTTCACTCTGAGTTGATCCATTCCTAGCTCTCTGAATCAGATTCAGAAGAACTAGCCTCTGAAGATATGGACATTCTAGACCAAGACGTAGGGCATTAAGGAATTGGGGTAGAGTTCAGAATTGATAGCTGGGAGAGGTGGAGCTTATGAAATAAACACTAACATCAGGAAAGAGGGAAAGATGCCTTTGCTGCCCAAAGATCAACTAAACACACAACTGGCTGCCAACATGTTGGTGTGAGCTGGATCTTCAAACCAAGAGCTAAAACCTGTTTTTACTGTCATCAGAGACTTTTGTTGAGGTTACTGCATCTGAAACTGCCCTTGAGAAAAAAGATGACTCGTAGATTATGGAAAGCATATATTGAAATCAGCTGTCCATTTACTTGCCATCAGTTTGTTCCTTTGTTCCTGGTGTCATACAATCAGTTTTTGATATTGTGTTTAGTGAAACATTCTATTTTTCTTTGGCTTGGTTTTGTACTTATACACTATATTTAAGACTTTCCTTTGAACATGGACATGATAGTGAATTGTCTTCCTTGACCTGAAGATTTAGTTCTACACAATGAGAACATTGAAAATTCACCACAGAGAAGCACCTTCATGTTACAGATGGCACTAACTCTTTGCTGCTTGAAGTTAGGATCTTGGGCATTGACATTAGATAGATTATACCCAATGTGACAACTTTCATCCTGCAGCAAAATTGATAAATTTTCATCTGGGTTTTGCATCACTCCCAGAGTGTTACCATTGACCAGCTTACACCTGTAAGAATGGCAGAGAAGCTATTTGTTTGGGATAACTCACAAAGAAGGGAGACTAACTGCTGGGTAGTGTCAGAGGATACCTGTACTAAAACATGGCTGCCCTTGTGTTCAAACCCAACGGTCGTTAGTTTAATCTTGGGCTTGTGTACTCCATTTCTTTGCTTTACTTCTTTCATATTTCTATCAATGGCTGAAGTTCAATTTATTGTGGTGGAATTTTGCATTTGTGATTTATTTTTAATATCATTCATTGTAAAATCATTTCAACACCCTCAAAAATAGTAAATAATAGAAGAAACTGCAAAGGACTAGAACTGACTTTAAAATAGTATAATTATCTGGATGTGGAGGCATATGCCTGTAATCCTAGCAGCTAGGGAGGCTAAGGCAGGAGGACCACGAAATCAAAACCAGCCTCAGCAAATTAGCAAGACACTTAGCAACTCAGTGAGACCCTGTCTCTAGTAAAATATTTTTTAAAATGGCTGGCGATGTGGCTCAGTGGTTAAGTTCCCCTTGGTTCAATACCCAGTACCAAATAAAATAATGATAATAATAATAATAATAACCATAAAATAGTAAAAGCCAAAAATAAACTGTGGAACATTTACAATAAAGACAGAAGAGGAATATCAATTATCCTCAATTTATTATATCTTTCAGTTCATACAATTAAACATAACAGCAGGAAACAAATGGCAAAAATACGAAAAAAAATTTTCCATAAAGGAAGCAATTTAATACTTAGAGTTGAATTGTGCCTTCATCTTACAGTTGGTGTATTTTGAATTTTCCGAAACTTTCCTATATTACCTTTATAACCTGGAAAGTGTAATTACATTTTAAATGAAATTTAAAGAGAGAGCACTATGTGAAAAATGAAGACTGACTTCACCTCTCTCATTGCCTATTCCCCTGCCTTGTATCTACTCCCTCTCATTTGGGAGTGAGAAGAGGAGAGGGTGGGAGCTTTAAGCCAGGATCCCATGCTGAGCAGGAGGCTCAGTAGGAAGCTCTGACAGGGGCACACACTCTCTACAGGGATCCACAAGCTCCTCACACCTTCACACATGCTTATATGCCCACACTCACAAGCACAGATGCCAGGAAGAAATGTGTTCTTAATCATGGAGGGAAATTATTAACAAAGGAGGTGACAAAAATATTTTTTCAAAGATATAAAGAACCCTCACTTTGCAAATTTACTTAAAGGAGTATTTCCTTGCTTCTACATGTGCTCCTTCCAATCTATTCTCAATCCAGCTGTCAGAAGCAACCTTTAAAAAACAAAACAACAAAAAAATAGTTGAGAAAGCACCAACTCACAGCCCAGTCTCTCACTTTGCCGATGTCAGGCAGAGTAAAAGTTATAGTCCTCTTTTCTGAGATTCACAGGACCCATCTCTACCCAACCTTGCTCACTCCTCTCTCTCCAACACCATTTCTGGTCACTCTTATGCACAACTGTAGCCACACTGACCTCCTAGCTGTTTCTAGCATATACCTAGTGTATTATTGCCCTAGAATATTTCTTTTCCCATTCCTTTTTTTTTTCCCCCCTGCGTTATTTGATATTGTGACACATCCCCATCCTGCCTTCAGGTAATTGAAAAAAAAAGAAAGAAAGAAAAGAAAAAAAAACACAAAACTCAATGAAGCCTTCCTCTTGACCTCAGCATAGTGGAACACACTTTCTGCTTTTTTTTTTTTCTCCTTAACATTAATCACTAACAATTATTTTCAGATTTATATGTTGTTTATTGACTATTCCCTCAACTGAGTTTGTGCTCCATGAGATTTTATAATTGCCAGAAGAGGGTTGGCACAGAGTGTGTGTTCAATAAAAAATCTGCTCATGAATGCATGAACCTAGAATTTTTAGTTCCTTAAGAATAAGAATGATGTAGCAGTGTCCCTGTAGCATGCTCTTTTTAGGTCTTTAGGGAATAGACCAAGAAAGGGAATAGCTGGGTCAAATGGTGGCTCCATTCCCAGCTTTCCAAGAAATCTCCATACTGCTTTCCAGATTGGCTGCGCCAATTTGCAGTCCCACCAGCAATGTACAAGTGTACCCTTTTCCCCACATCCTCGCCAGCACTTGTTGTTGTTTGACTTCATAATGGCTGCCAATCTAACTGGAGTGAGATGGTGTCTTAGGGTGGTTTTGATTTGATTTCTCTGACTGCTACAGATGGTGAGCATTTTTTCATGTACTTGTTGATTGATTGTATGTCCTCCTCTGAGAAGTGTCTGTTCAGGTCCTTGGCCCATTTGTTGATTGGGTTGTTTGTTATCTTATTGTCTAATTTTTGGAGTTCTTTGTATACTCTGGATATTAGGGCTCTATCTGAAGTGTGAGGAGTAAAGATTTGTTCCCAGGATGTAGGCTCTCTATTTACCTCTCTTATTGTTTCTTTAGCTGAGAAAAAACTTTTTAGTTTGAGTAAGTCCCATTTGTTGATTCTAGTTATTAACTTTTGTGCTATGGGTGTCCTATTGAGGAATTTGGAGCCCGACCCCACAGTATGTAGATCGTAGCCAACTTTTTCTTCTATCAGACGGCGTGTCTCTGATTTGATATCAAGCTCCTTGATCCATTTTGAATTAACTTTTGTGCATGGCGAGAGAAAGGGATTCAGTTTCATTTTGTTGCATATGGATTTCCAGTTTTCCCAGCACCATTTGTTGAAGATGCTATCCTTCCTCCATTGCATGCTTTTAGACCCTTTATCAAATATAAGATAGTTGTAGTTTTGTGGATTGGTTTCTGTGTCCTCTATTCTGTACCATTGGTCCACCCGCCTGTTTTGGTACCAGTACCATGCTGTTTTTGTTACTATTGCTCTGTAGTATAGTTTGAAGTCTGGTATCGCTATACTGCCTGATTCACACTTCCTGCTTAGCATTGTTTTTGCTATTCTGGGTCTTTTATTTTTCCATATGAATTTCATGATTGCTTTCTCTATTTCTACAAGAAATGCCGTTGGGATTTTGATTGGCATTGCATTAAACCTATAGAGAACTTTTGGTAATATCGCCATTTTGATGATGTTAGTTCTGCCTATCCATGAACAGGGTATATTTTTCCATCTTCTAAGATCTTCTTCTATTTCTCTCTTTAGGGTTCTGTAGTTTTCATTGTATAAGTCTTTCACCTCTTTTGTTAGGTTGATTCCCAAGTATTTTATTTTTTTTGAAGATATTGTGAATGGAGTGGTTGTCCTCATTTCCATTTCAGAGGATTTGTCGCTGATATACAGGAATGCCTTTGATTTATGTGTGTTGATTTTATATCCTGCCACTTTGCTGAATTCATTTATTAGCTCTAATAGTTTCTTTGTAGAGCCTTTTGGGTCTGCTAGGTATAGAAACATATCATCTGCAAATACTGAAAATCAATCCCTTGTTGGCTATGTGCTTTCCTTTTACTTCACTTGTGATATTGTATCTTTTCCTGGAGTTTTAGATTTTATTATAGAAAAATGTATCTACCTTTGCCACTTTGATGTGTACCTGTGGATCTCGTTTAAAAATGTCTCTCAATGTGATAAAGCTGTTTGGCTGTGTTTTGAAAGTTTTATAGTTTTTCTTTCTTTAATTTTTCACATTTAGGTTCTTTAATTTATCTGAAATTTATGTGTATTCAGGTGTGGATGTTGGATTTGATTTTACTCGATTTTCATGTAGATATTCATTTATATGTTGCCATTTATTGACTAAATAATTTCTCCACTGATCCATGATGCAAACTCCATCATACACTAAATTATTTTAAATATTAATAAACTTTTGAGATTAAAAAAAAAAAGAATAGGAATGAGATATTATTTTTCTCAGTGTCTTCAACTACTATCAAGTTATTTTTATTTGACTTTCCTTTTTAAAGCAGCATTGGAAAACTGCCTTTAGCAATATAATAAAATGTAATTCAGCACTTTGGTACTTACTTGGTACACCGTTGATACATATTGGTACTCTAGCATTCATTGTACTCAATGAATATTGATGCAAATTGCATTGCTTTTATTTGATTTGACAATTACCCCTTTAATTTTCCATAAAATTTGCAGGTAAAGGTTCCAGTAATTAGTAAATAATTACATTTATAGGTGGATTAAGGAAATGAAACTTTAAGTAAGTTCACATCAGATTTTTAGATATGACCTATATAATTTACTCATCTCCTTTGCAAGATCTTAATTATCTTTCAGTTTTATATTTCATTTTTAATGAAATTGCTATTGATTGATATGTGAAAGTCATTTAGGTGTTCCTACCATATTTATTACAGCATTACAACTATTCTTCTAATTAAAGTCCTCATTTAGACTCCCTTGATTCTTTTAAATGATGAAAGCTCAAGTGTCCAGACAGTCATTTCCATAAACAGCTTGAAAGGAAAATGATGACGGACTGCAATGAAAAATGTATTCTCATAAGAACAGATATGCCTTGCCATGTATGTTTTATATATAGGTATATATGTTGTAGTTGGGCACAATATCTTAATTTTTATTTATTTTTATGTGATGCTGAGAAAAGAACCCAACTCCTCGCACGTGCGAGGCGTGCGCTCTGCTGCTGAGCCATAACCCGGCCCCTTGCCATGTATGTTTAACAGCATGTGGTGTTTAAACCATAGTAAGTACAATGGAAATTGAAAGCCCATTAGTTAACTAATCTAAAAATAACTAGAATTGTTTTCATTTATCGGGCTATATGGCCCACAATAGCCATATACAATTCCCTCCTGGCTGTTTAAATGTGACATGATTAAATTTCAGGAATGGCACTCAAATACACTTTCATCACTAACACTATTTCTGGAAATTAAGATAGTTACCAAGGGAGCTCTTAAAATGCAACATTGCCAAACTATTATGCCAAAATGAATTAAGACTTGGATGAGTTCAGAGGGCTTTATTAAAAATAAAAACTAAAATCTTCAACTGAAAACAAAGTGAGGTTTCAAAATGTCAAAATTATTCATGCTTTTCTTGAAAACTGTAAATTAATATTTTCTTATCTTCATTTTTGAGCACTCATAACTCTTTAACCATAATAAAAATGAACAAGTATTTACAAATGCACATATATGTATAGTATATGTGTGATATATATATATAAAGAATATATATACATGTATATACATGTATATATATTCTTTTTAATGTCAGTGTGTACTACCTTATACCTTTATGTAAGTATTCAATGAAAATACATAAATAAATAATGTGATATGTAGTGTATATATTCAATGCAATTGTTGCTTTATAAAGATGAATTTATAAGTAATGGCAAACACATTGCTAGACTGTCTTGCCACCAATTGTCATATTATAATGTTGATTTTAATTTTAGACTTCACTGTGTGCCAAGAATTGTCCTAAGTACTTTAAATATTAATTCATTTAATCCTCTCAGCAGTCTTTGGAATAGGTGCTATTTATTACTGGTTCCATTTTACAGAGAAAATTGAGCTACTGAGTGATTAAATAATTTGCTTAGGTTTACATGGCTAGTAAACTGCAGAGCTTGGCCTCAGTCCCAGTCATTGCAGCTGCAGAGCCTGCAGTTCTAAGTATGATATGATCCTGTCTCTTGCAGGGTAAAAGGAAACTGTTTATTACACTGCATATATTAAAAACACTTGCACGTGATGAGTGGTCTTGGTGAGTGTCAGCAGCATTAGAGGGAAAAACACAGTCTTGGCATTTAAAGAGAACTATGACTTTTCTATTTGTATCTTTATATCCTGAACAAATTAGTTGCCTTTTCTGTTCCTCGGGTTCCTTATCTGTAAGCGAACTTAACAATTTAATTTGATTCATATTGATGAACAGGTTAAAATTAATAGTAGATATAAAATACCTAGGTCAATAAATATTGTAAGTAAATTAATGCATAAGTAAATACATATGAGGATTTTGGAGTTGTGTGAAAAGACAAAACCAGTGTATCCCTACATTTGCTTTTTTGCATAATTTAGATATTTTATATGTCAAACAGCTCACTTATCTTTTGTAACTGAGAATACATAATCGACAATAATTTTTATGGAAGTTTACAGTACAACACTAATTTCCTACTCTTCTCTATCCAGGTAGGACATACACCCAAAAATAAAATATGAAAGAAATTTGCCAGTGGAATAACCAGGCATAGAGACCCACCATCTCACATTTGTGGAGTATGAGAATATTAATCTCAGATAAGTGCAGAGTAAAATGTTTGTTACCAGAGGCTGCAAGACGAAGGAGAAGGGAGGGAGAGAAGAAGTTGATCAATTGGTACTAACTTATATTTAGAAGAGAGAATACAGTTCTGGTGTCCTCTTGCACAGGAGGATAGCTGTAGATAACAATTATGTACTGCATACTTCAAAAAGCTAGAAACAAAGGATCTTGAAAATTTTCTCCAGGAAGATAATACGAGAAGAGAGATATATTTAGCTTTATTCAGATATTACATGATGTGTACATGTATAGAAACAGCACATGGCATCCTATATGAATATGTATAATTTTATAATTTTGTCATTTAAAATAAATTAAAAATAAAATCTGATATAAAATAGTTTTAAATCAAGAGTTTTTTTAATTAAGAAGTGAAAAAGCAAATTGAAGCACACATAAGTGAATATATCAAACTCTGTGATTAAATAAACTAGCCACAAATGTGTATTGAGCTTTTCTTAGCATAACTATGTACAAGGTTTTCAGGACATATGTGAATGAATTTATTCATTCACCAACTTACATCAAACTTTAGCTACCATGTCTAAAGCTGGGGCAAAAATATCATTAGATTAAATCCAGTTTCTATTCTCATGCATTACACAGATTAATGGAATAAAAGAGCAAGAGTGACATAATACCTAATTATAAAATCTGTTGAGTGCCATGAAGGCAGAGGAGAAGAGAAAGTTATGATGGGATACCTATTTTGGTTGAGGGTTTAAAGAAGAGACATTTGAGCTGAGAGCAGAAGAATGTATAGTCTGTACCTTAACAAAGGGGGAGGGTGGTGGAGATGAGAGTTTTACAAAGGGAAGGATAATATCCTCAGGGATAAACAACCTACTTGTCCTTGAGAATCCTAAAATTCAGTGATGATTTAAGAATGATCTTTAATCATCATGTGATAGCATTTGTGGAAGGATCACCTAATTTTTAGGTCTAAATATTATGAAGTCAAGAAATTTCATTTGGAGATCAAGATAAAACAATATTTATGCACTCCAAAATCCACATTATAAACTACATATTTTACAACCAGAAAGGATTTGTAAAACACTAAATAGAGTTTAACTCAGACAGTGAATGTTACTATCTGAGAAATATAGCAAGAAATCAAAGAGAAACGGAAAAATAACCATTTACCATTGATCCTTGTTTTATTTCAGGTAATTAATATTTGATATGTTTTAGAAATTTAGAAGCAATTATTTAGTAATGATGTCTTTGAAAGCATGTCCTAATTTATTTTAAGATTGCTTTATTTCCTTGAAACATATAATATATAAATAAGCCAATCACCAAAATACAAAGACTGAATATTCTCTGATATGCAAATACTAACACATAACAAGGGTGGGGAAGGGAAGAAAAGAAGTTGAGTGGACTAGACAAAGTGGAATGAAGGGAAGGGAGAAGGGACAGGAATAGGAAAGACAGTAGAATGAATTTGACATAACTTTTCTATGTTCATATATGAATATGTCATAGTGAAACTCCACATCGTGTACAACCTCAAGAATGGAATCCTAATTAGAATAAGTGATAGTCCATGTATGTACAGTATGTCAACATACACTCTACTGACATGTGTACCTAAAAGAACAAATTAAACATTAAAAAAATTAATCCAGCACTCCAGTAGAATAGAAAAAGGACCATTTTCCTCAGGCTTCCACCTTTTATGAACATAAGAGAAAAAATAAAATTGTGAGTTGATGAACTTTTTATACTCAGCACTAAGCATATAAGATTAAATCCAAGATACATAATATTTCAAGTCTACCAGTGAATATGCAGGTCTACAAATATAAATAACCACAGGGATATATTCTCAAATACATATAATTATTTCAACTTCTTACATTCTTTAAAAGGGTATGACAGGAAGTTTGAAAACACAATGCTGTGCAAGTGTATCAGTAGTTCTTAAGAAAATAAATGATTCCAACATTACTGCAGGGTGAAGTCTTTGCAACAATAAACAGAAAAAAATTACTTGGTGACAAAACTGAATTGGATTTTCTGTGTCTGACACATAAGTTCCATCTTCAGTCAGATGCCTCTGGCTATATCTTTTCAAATGTTACCCAACAGTTTTGTGCAGACATATCATATTTTGAAAGTTCACCTGCTGTACCTTAAAATGATAATGTAATAAAAGAAAGAGGAAAATATCAGAAAATATGCTCAAATAGACTTTCTAGGATTTATTAAATACCTCTAACAAATTGAATAGGATTCTTATTACCTGGTAGTTTTTTTTTATTTGATTGCAAAATAATTTATAAGTAAGACATTGTTATGTATTCTTGATTTTCAAATTATATCAGCATTCCCAATACATGTTAAAACATGTATGTCTCTAAGTTAACCTTAAATTTATTCTCTTGGCTTTTTCAAAAAATGTACCCTAATGTTTCCCAATTCAAAGAAAAAAAGATAAAGTACTCAGAGACAAGAATTTTGGGAATAGCATAACTTGATTTAGTGCTCATAAAATTTAGAACTACAGTGGATCTTTAAAAATAATTGTATTTTTCTCACTGAAAATGCCAATATTTTCAAACATCTTCACAGTCCCCACCCTTGCAGAAAATGGGGAAACTTAAAGTTTTTACAGTTTATAAAAGAAAGAAAAAAGAAAATAAGTCATTCTAGAAATGGACACTCAGAACTTGGTTCAAGTGGAATTTATGGGACAGACAATTATCCTATAAATGCTAATATAGCATTCTTGGGTAGTAAGGTGAAATTTGGGATCCAACCATCAATGTGAGCCTGAAATAGATATTTTATGATGAAAAAATTACAGCACAAATCACAGTGAGTTCTGCTTCTATAATATTCAAGAACAGCAGAGATAAATGCCTTTCTCAGATAGGAAAAAGATGGTTCCTGATCTTCTCTGAATGTGCACAGTTTTCCAAATGATGACATGATTTCCTGAGCTCTCAAGGGTTTCAAATGGTTGCAATAAAATTTTACTGGTAACCTGGGGCTAAGTTTGGCAGTGACAGCAACAACTGGCATGACCCTTGCCCACAGTTTTCAACTGAATCTGCACACTTGGAAGTGATGGCTTCCAGCAGCATGTAAGACAAAGAGCCAAGTCCACATTTTGAGTTTTATCTTCAGAGCTGTCTTCATCAACTGAAGAATCAGGGCACGACAGACTGCTTTCCTATTTAGGCTGGTGGAATTATAGGTGCATTGGAGATACTCAGATGAGGTAATGCTGCTGATTACTAAAATGCAGATGGTAGTTCAGGGATGCCTTGGTGATGAAGATTCAGATTTGATAAAGTCAGATGAGACTGGTAAAGTGACAAAATGGGATGGCATTGCCAAGAGAAAAAAAATGAAAAGAGTGGAAGATTGCTAAGAATAGAGTTTGCAGCAGATAAAATCATTGTTTATCTGCAAAGTTTCAAAAAATAGAATAGCAGTAATCTGAGAAATAGAGCATGAAGACTGAGAAAGCAAGGTAAAAGGTGCTTCTGGAATAGGAGCTGGACAGGAAATGAGACTAAAAAAAGATGTCTTAATTTGGAGGCTCAAACCCTTAATGGTCCTTACATAATTGTAGTGGGTGGAGGAGAAATATGATGGATTGCAAGTGCTCATGTTGAGCAGGTGCAGAGTAAGCAATGAAAACCACAGACCATACCTCCCAAGTTATGGTACATGCTACTTGGAGCATATCTTAAACCCTAAAGAGCCATTGAGGTGACCAAGGTCCTAAAAATAAATTTCATAATAGTTACTTTAATAGCTTTATCTGGTCAATAATACACTTTCTTTTTAGAGCTCTAAAGGGAATGGATACATAAAGTATCCAACTTAAAAATAAATTGAACTTGAGGAATATGGTTCTATAAAAAGAGTAGAGCCAGAGAAAAGTCAGTAAATCCAATACTAAAATTCAAGGAAAACAGGAGCATGGACAGAAAATAAACTATTCTGACAAGAAAAAATGGTAAGAACTATAGTTATATAAGGAAACCTATAAATACTCAGCACTATTATCTAACTACAAAACACCAAGGAATGGAAAATGCAGCTTTTAGCTCAGAGAATCCAGAGGTATCCATGGTGGTTTGTTCAAAATAAAATTCATTTCATATTTTCTCTGGAACACTTGCACAGACACAATTTTTTAAACATTCATAAAACGACTATTTGGAATATAAATATTTCTTTATATTTACTTGGCAGAAACTTAATAATGCCATTTTCCTTTCCACTAGAATTATTCCTGGATTTTACCATTGTTAATAGTCTTTAGTTTAACAGAGCATGAGTGCTTTTTTACAAGGATTTAAGAGTGTTCTCAATCCCAATCTTTAAGTGCTCAATGCAAGATTTTCAACCAAGGTATAAGACTCTCAATGGAAGGATGAAGGTGGCTGTGTGATGAGAAAACAAAAATAAAACGTTCATTTTTATTAAGGACTATCTAAAATTTAGAATTTCTATCAATTGCAAATATAGGCAATGACAGCTTTAGAATTAGCAATACCATGACTAGCAGAAATCACAAATACTGTAATTTGTTTTTTTAAAATTTTTTTATTGTTGGTTGTTCAAAACATTACATAGTTCTTGATATATCATATTTCACACTTTGATTCAAGTGGGTTCTGAACTCCCATTTTTTACCCCGTATACAAATTGCAGAATCACATCAGTTACACATCCATTGATTTACATATTGTCATACTAGTGTCTGTTGTATTCTGCTGCCTTTCCTATCCTCTAATATCCCCCATCCCCTCCCCTCCCCTCTCCTCCCCTCTTCTCTCTCTACCCCCTCTACTGTCATTCATTTCTCCCCCTTGTATTATTTTCCCCTTTCCCCTCACTTCCTCTTGTATGAAATTTTGTATAACCCTGAAAATATCTAAAACTTTCATTTACATTTTTTCACTAGTAGGAATCTCTAGTAGATCTGCCTTTTATTTAATGCAGTAGTAGATAAATGCATATATTAACATATCATGCATGTTAAAATAGTTCAATTGTTTGTATTTCCTTACATTTCATTTTATTCATTTAAATGTGTTATTCTGAAATAGGTCCCTAGGCTTCCCCAAACTGACAAAAAGGTCCATCCATAGAAATGGTTAATAACCCCAAGTTAATGCTTTATCTATCTGAAAATATGATTTTCCCCATATAATATGCTTGAAACTTTTAGAAATGGAAGCAATGAATAAGCGAATTTCATTTAGCCTTTATTCCTGGCCCATCTGTTGAGTTTTGTTCTCTAGTTCTATGTGTTAAAAACATGTAAGTTTCAACAGCAGAAGACCACATTGTTAAGCCACATTTTTGTCACTGTGTTCACAGAGATTTTATTAACAAGATTGAGGTTTTATGATTGAACCCATTTCTACTTCTAATCAAGAGCACATATTTAGAAAGTTTTAAACTCTGTGATGTATTCTAAGGTACCTACCCTGTGAACACTAACCTGTATTTAAAAGACAAGAGAAAGAGCCAAACTAAGTAACTACCTCCAATTCTCCTCCCTCCTCGTTCCTTACCCCTATGCATTGCCCATGAAGATGAGCATACTCAGTCTGCTTTTTACCAAAAGAGCCCCTCAATTTACCTCAGTAAAAAGATGGCCAGAACCATGAACCAGAACTATGAAGAAGTCTTGTTCACTACTTGGTTTTCTGTGTAGTTCTGTCTTTCTCTCTTTGATCCCATGTCTAGGTTGTATGGTCTCAGAAAATTTTTGCTTCTTCTTGTTTTCTTACTCCCTTCTCTGCATGAATGATGAAGTTAACTTAGTGATACTTCTCATTTTTAACAATATTTTAATTTGAAGTTGCTTCTTATAATGCACAATAAGTAGTTCTATAGACTGTACTAGAAAATCTTACTTATAAAACAAGAAAAGTAGTCATCCTACAAGTGTACCTGAGAAGGAAAACAATTTGTTTGGTATTTCTGAACTCCTTTCATCAGTATGGGAAAATACCAGCTGTTTATACACATTTAACCTTTTGGAGTAGTTAGGTGGATTTTGTCATGGAAGCTTCTGTAAATTTGTTCATTATGCAAAACACTATAAAAGTCCCCACACGACTATTAACTATGAACTTCTGTTATTTGGTCTAATCATAATAAGCAAAACTATTTTTATACTGTAATTGGTGGCATTGCTATCCTAAAAATATTGTAAAATAATATGTAAAATTTTGTTCAATGAAATTGATAAATGAATGTAATGGGAGGGGAGTTTTTTTTCCTAAGGTATAGTTCACACCCAGTAATTTCTAGTGAGTATCTCTGTGCTACTTCATGAAGTGTGAGAGCTTCGCTTGGAGAATTGCTAAGTGACCCTGGTTTTGAATGCCCCTTTAATATTTTTTATAACTTTTTTTTTCTAATTAAAAAAGCAATAAATACCTTTAAAAGAGCACTTGGAAGACACAAAATTAATGTTTTAATTTCCTTTCCTTTTGAAATGGAATCTGCTAAATCCACCACCTGCAACATACCACCAACAGCAATGTACATGACATTGACTTGAGTCACTCCTTCTTTCCCAGTGTGTGCCCCTCTGTCTGAAGCACAGATCTCTTTCAGAACCTCATCATGCTCAGGAAGAGGCCTTGTTCTTCAATGTATTTACTGTCCTCCACTCCACAACACCTAAAATAACTAAATGGAAAAATTTGGACACTTGACAAATTTGGTCAGCTGAGTGGGTAACTAAGATTTTTTTAGTTTAATAACAATTCTCTAGAGAGTTGCTTTCATCTACTTTAATTGATTTAAAAATGGAAGCAGACTGTCATTTATTTAAACATATGAAGAGACAACCAGATTCATTGAATCCAAATTTAAACTGAAGTTTAAAAAGAAAAAAATATTAGAAAATTTATAATATTAGTTTGACACTTTTTAGCAACATAGAAGTAAAAAGGAACCACTGTTTTACATTCTAGTCACAGCCTCTCTACTCCCAAGAATATAACAGTACATACAGTTTTTGAAATTTCAGGAGCTGGCTAGCCAAGTATATTTTCAACAAGGCTGCTTTTATTACTGACTGAAGTGATTTTTTTTTTAATATTTTACCTTAACCAGACAGTACATGATAGAAGTTAAAACCCACAAAAATCATGTTTCAGTTAATAATTCAGGTTATTAATTAGTCATGCTTATGAGACCTGAGAGTAGAAACTGACTTTTTAAATGATTGCAAGATTTAGGGGGTAAATATAATCAATTGACTCATTTTACTCACATTTACTGTTAAATTTGTTAACACAGATAATGAACCTTAAATCCAGATTAAAGTGAACATCATAGAAAAAGAAAAAATATCTTGGGAAAATTCAAGGTTCTGTGCACATGAATGTTTAACTAACTGGCTTTTGCTTATTCATTCTATGGATTGTTGTGTACCTATAATACAAAGCTACAGAATAAAAAAATGACAACTTCAAAAACAATTCTAGGTTAATACACAACATTCTCCATAAGGTAATGTTGAAAATTATACATAAACTTTTATCTTTTCATCCGTAGTTAGACTAGTGTTATGATTCTTGCACAGGTTCTGACTTCATATTTAAAATGTGTTAACATTGAAAATGATTGCCTCCACAAGTTATCTTGAGGCATTTGTTAAACAGAGAGGAATGCACAATGATAATAGGCTTTTTTATAAGAGGACATTTGAAACTCATCCTTTATAGTGAGAAGATAAAAAGCTAAAGAGAGGAAGAAGAAAGCTATGGAAATCCTTGGGCAAGGCGGTTTACCATAGTTCTTTTTTATGGATCTCTAGTTATAAAATAATGCTAAATTTAAACTAGGTCCTACTAAGTGGTTCCCAGGTATAAAGGAATTTATCCTTAAAAGACTAAGTATAAAGTTTTAACTTTGCCTTGTACAGAGAAGAGGCTCCAGGAATATTTGGTCAGAAGTGAAGGAGTAACAGCCTATGTTGACCCTTCAGTCCCTAAGCCATAGCAGAAACACAATGAGCTAGCCACTGGTCTACATCTTTTATAAACATGATGGCCAAGAATCCCATTCACCCTTTTTATAGCTTCTCTGCACTCCTTAAAGCATATGCTGCTCCAAGAATGCCAACCCATCATATCAAACTGTTAGTAATGACCCACTCGTAATGAATGTGCCTGACTCCAAATCCTTGCTCTGTGACTGTAGAGGGGGTGTTGACCCTTGGTGGGCCTCAGTTGCCTCAATTAAAACTGAGAATAAAAATACTATTCATGAGGTTATGTTTAAATGTCCAACAATTTTGTTTTTCTCTGTATAGACTTCATTTGTAATCTCCAGGGAGGTCTGTGAGATAAAATAGATTCATACCTTTGGGGCAGTGCAGGATAGGGGGTGATGGAGCAGAGAAAATGTACTGAAAGTTCACCTAGAAGAATTCAGCTTATTTAGCTGTTACTTGTCTCAGTTGGAGGAGTGAAAGATATTGAAAGAGATAAAAAGGGTGAATGAGCTTGAATTGATAATGTATGCATTTCCAGGTACAGAACCACCCTAGGGGATTATACTTTTTATTATGTTGAGCCTTAATTGAATGGCTCAATAAAGTTTGGGAGCACTGTTGGTAACAGTCGCCATGAAAGATGTGGGAAATGTATTGTTTCACCAAACAAAATACTGATATAACTATTGTTTGGGAAAGGTGAAAGATAGGCTTAAATAAAATTAATTAAGTAAATAAATTATGAAATTTACATTAAATTATACTTAAATACCAAGTGCTTCTATTTGTGATTACAAGTATGCTTAGGATCTTTTTGTACTTAGAATAGTAACAATTAGTTCAGCTTGGAGGAAGATTGGAGAGGAAAGAAAAAGTCAAAGACACAAACTGCCAAAAGAATTTCTTTTTCTGCCATGTAAATAAAATCTGTTCTAAGGTGTGTAGTTTGGTATTGCTAGAAAGTAAGTTTCCAACATCTAGGAGGATAACCTTTACCCTCTGAGCAATGGGAACCCAGGAAAAACTACATATTACCAGAAGAGTGAAACAGTCAGATTCTCTAAAGATTTACTCTAAACTCAAGGTATAGGATCAGTGAGGAAATTAGCTGAGAAACAAAGAGGCTCATGCAGGCAATGGGTACTGTGTACGGCAGTACTAGCTAGACGAGAAAAAGAATCATTTAAATAGCTAAAGCACACATGGAATTTAATAACTAACCAGTAATATTTATTTACAGCTCAATTTCAAAACATTAATTTGTGGTATTTTGGAGTATTTTAAAGACAGAAATTAGTGGATCATTTATCAATATTTAATCTATAACTTTTAGCAACTATATAAAGACAGTAAAGAAACAATAAAATTGGAGGGTTTGATCCATGTTCTTAGGATTGCTCAGCACATATGCACCCAGAGCATAGGCTGGAGTCACTCCACCAGAATGTTTTATTGACTTTCTGAAGTTTTTTTGTTTGTTTATTTGTGTTTTAACCATGTGCTTCTTATGAACACTGTGCAAAGGTATGCATTTTTTAAATTTATCACAAAGTTATTTTTTCCCCTGAAACTGTCTCTTCACTTTACTTTCTCTGCATGACAATTCTTAAGAAACCAGTATGTGTGCATGGTTTTCTTATCTCTCCCAATCGGATCATGAAAAGAGTCGGTTGGGTGCTAATGAGTTTTGCATAATTATTTTCCCCCAATATATCCTCTTTATGCCCTTGGAAACTTAAAAAAGAATGAATATTAACATTTTTTCCTCATGTTAATTGGACATATGAGTCAGGATGAAACAGAAAAGGCAATGCTGATGATATGGGATCCAGGGGGTTCCGTTTGGGCAGAAATGTCTTGTTACTTTTCTCAGTTATGTACTTGAAGAAATGAGACTTCTTTGATTATTCCAACAAAATTGCCAGCAGCTAAAATTTCATCTACAATTATCCTAAAGATAAAATTGCTCAGATATTAAATTAGGGGAAAAGCATGATCATAAAGGTGTTTTCAGAGTTGTAAGCTGGCTTGTCAAAGGGTTAACAGGAGCTTTTCTAGAGGAGACCCCCATTTTGTGTCCCAGTGAAGAAAAGGGCCTGCCAGACACAGACCTATTTTGAAAGGAGGTTATTTAATTAGTTATTTTTATTTCCAGTGAGTCTGGCAATACACTATGGAGAATCATTTCATTTTCATTCATTACAAGAGCCATAGCTTATATTTCCCCCAGGCAATGAGTTTTATCTGACAACTTGAATGCTTTGGTGACAGAAACATCTGATGATGGATACGTATAAAGGAGATGGCAAGTGACATGATATTTTGGATCATTTTCAGTAACTGTGAAGGATTAATAATTTTGCTTATGTGTATACTTAAATTTTTATTAAAGAACTTTTTTTTTGCATGGGAAATGGGCATAGGTGTTCTATTTGTTTTTTCAATTTCCCTCTGAAAAGAAATGAATACATGCAAAACCTATCTAAACCAGTGGCATTTGTTTAATCATGAGTTCCAGGTAGTTATGGTAGAAGTCAGACTTTACCATCCATGAATTTTTATCTCTTACTTTTGTTTTGTAACAGATAAACAGGGTTCCTATTCATGCTAGGCACATTGGGTATCATGTGTTGTGTGTCAATGTCATGTTGTGCTGTTCCTAACCTGTTGAAAACAATCTATGAGATGAATATTATAGTCCCTGGAATACTCATGATTAGCCCCACAGTTCACCTACTTTGTGTTCTATTGGCATTATTCAGACCTTTTAAAAATAAAGTTATCTGGCTCCAACTCCAAGGAAGTTTGATTAAATCAGTCTGAGATTCATCTTGGCCTTGGGATGTTTAAAAGCCTCCTATGTAATCCTAATGTGCAGCAAATTTTGGAAACTAGATTCATCTGAAACTGCTGAAATGTTAAGCAAATTCCCCAAGCCCACGTAGCTAGTAAGGGTTGGTATAGGAATTCAAACCCAAACCTCCTTCATTTCATAACTCAGTTTTCAATGAAGCAGGGCATTTTGTTGGTGATGTTCAGTACTATTCAGAGTGGAGACTTCTAGAACTATATTTACCTTCACACCCATAACCAAAATTAAAATGAACAGCAGTTTCCATGAACTGACACAATTGAAAATTTGCCAAGACTTAATAAGTTGCATAACATTATACTTGTTATCTTAGTTATTTCCTAAAATATTGCCTACATTTGTAAATTTTATGATCTAATGAAGTCATGCACTTTAAACAACCAAACTTAAAATGAATATTTCTATTATTTTTTTTTAATCTTTGCCACTTTTATTTAAATGAATAGATAATTTTTCAAGCTACTAAGATGTGAGGGATATGTTGTCCTTACCCCCTGCCTGAGCAATTTATGGTTCACACAGTTAATGGTAATTGAGGAAAATTTTTCAACTGATTAAATATTTTCTTATTAATGTGAAGTAGAATTTGTTTCTCTAGTTCTGTGTATTTTTATCCAATTTATCTTTTCTTTATATTAGAAACAGTCACTATGTCCTACTGTGTCCTTGTGATTATTAAATTAGAAAAGAGCTGTGTTTACTATTTTTGAGCACTTGACTACAAAAAAAATATTTCCAAGAAAAGCAAGTCACTATTATTTTCACTTATACAAGATTATTTCAGAAGTAAAATTAATTCTCCTATCTCCATTTTGGTTTAGTGACATGCAATATCTTATGTTTGAGGCTGATGGTCTTACCTGATTCCTGAATCCTGATAGAAATTAACATATGAGAGTGATGAGCTATTCAACATTTACAAGATGCAAACTTCTGGAGAACCTCATATTTTCTGTAATTCCAAAGTGAGAGAAACATGAAGCTCTCTTTTCTTTAAGTTTTTAAAAAGCATATAATTCTGACTAATTTTTTTCAAAATTTACAACTTCATGATGAGCAGATATAAGACTATTTGTAGTTAAAAAATTTGCATCTGTATTATTTTAATATATTTATAAGAAACATATTGTTTGTCTTTTTAATAATTATGCTGAGTTATATAGAGTAATGTATTCTATTATGATATGTCAGAAAATAGAAATTTATTCTATTATGTATATTTTATTCAACATAGCTAACACTTCATACTTATTTCAGCAACTGAAAATGTAAATACAGACTTGAGGTTCTTACATAGCTTTACTTGTCTATATTATTTAGTAGTGCGGATACAAATTCTAGATACTGTTTTTTTCTGCAAATGTTTTCCAAGAAAAATACGCATTTAACTTGGACATGACATAATATCAAGGTTTATTTTAATATACTTTATAAGTTTAAAAAGAATCAGGAGTCATATTTACTATTCCTCTAGGATATTCCATATTCTTTACATTGTAAAACAGATCTGGTATGAGTCTCTGTTGACTGAGAGATAATGTATGAAAAACTGGATCAACTTCTACAGATTCATAATTACTCTATTAAATTCTCCTAGAAAGTTTTTCCCGGCTTCCAATCACTCCTGCAAGGTAGGCGGGCCTGCGACCCACCGGCAGAAGAGGAGCAGCCGCCTGCTGAGAGGCAGAGCCGCCCCCTCCCCCTGCGCCGGCATAGTAGAGGGAACTGTGACCAAACACAGAGCAGGCCCAGCGGCCGGCTGAGGGGCAGAGCCGCCCCCAACCCCCCTCGCCTGCCAGGTAGGGGAAGGGTGACCACCGACAGAAAAGGCCCAGTGGCCCCTGGCGGGACAGAGCTTCCAATCACTCCTGCAAGGTAGGCGGGCCTGCGACCCACCGGCAGAAGAGGAGCAGCGGCCTGCTGAGAGGCTGAGCCGCCCCCTCCCCCTGCGCCGGCATAGTAGAGGGAACTGTGACCAAACACAGAGCAGGCCCAGCGGCCTGCTGAGGGGCAGAGCCGCCCCCCACCCCCCTCGCCTGCCAGGTAGGGGAAGGGGGACCACCGACAGAAAAGGCCCAGTGGCCCGCGGCGGGACAGAGCTTCCAATCACTCCTGCAAGGTAGGCGGGCCTGCGACCCACCGGCAGAAGAGGAGCAGCCGCCTGCTGAGAGGCTGAGCCGCCCCCTCCCCCTGTGCCGGGATAGTAGAGGGAACTGTGACCAAACACAGAGCAGGCCCAGCGGCCTGCTGAGGGGCAGAGCCGCCCCCCACCCCCCGCGCCTGCCAGGTAGGGGAACTGTGACCACCGACAGAAAAGGCCCAGTGGCCCGCAGCGGGACAGAGCTTCCAATCACTCCTGCAAGGTAGGCGGGCCTGCGACCCACCGGCAGAAGAGGAGCAGCGGCCTGCTGAGAGGCAGAGCCGCCCCCTCCCCCCCGCGCCTGCAAGGTAGTCGGAACTGTGACCACTATCAGAACAGGTCAGACCTGCAACCGAGAGACAGAACAGGCCCAGTGGCCTGAGGAAGGGTAGAGCCGCCCCCCCCCACGCCTGCAAAGTAGGCAGACCTGCGACCCACTGGCAGTACAGCCCCAGAGGCCTGCAGAGGGGCAGTGCCGCTGCCTGCGCCTGCAAAGTAGGCAGAACTGCGACCACCGACAGAACAAGCCTAGCGGCCCGCAGAGGGACAGAGCCGCCGCCCGCGCCTGCAAGGTCGGCGGACCTGCTACCGACCGGCAGAGCAGGCCCAGCGGCCTGCCAGCGTGGTAGGCACATTGCCCCAATTGGAGGAGGGGCAGAGCCGCCGCCCGCGCCTGCGAGGGAGACTTTGCAACTATACAAGACCAATATAAATATATAGGGGGAAAATTCAATAGCACAACAGTTTCACCAAGTAGAAAGGAACGCGAACAGTATGAAGAGACAAGGAAAGAAAGGACCACAAGCATTGCAGGTCAACTCAACGTTAGAAGAGGTAATAGCTACAGCTGATGGAATGTCAGATAAAGAATTCAGGATATACATGCTTCAGATGATCTGGAGTCTCAAGGAAGACATCAGACAGCAAAATCAGACAATGAAAGATCACTTCAACAATGAATTACATAAACAAATCCAAGAAGCAAAAGATCAACTATACAGGGAAATAGAGGTTATAAAAAACAAACAAACAGAAATCCTAGAAATGCAGGAAGCAATAAGCCAACTTAAAAACTCAATTGAGAATACTACCAGCAGAGTAGAACACTTAGAAGACAGAACATCAGACAATGAAGATAAAGTATTTCAACTTGAAAAGAACATAGACAGCTCAGCAAGACTGTTAAGAAACCATGAGCAGAACATCCAAGAAATATGGGATAACATCAAGAGACCAAATTTAAGAGTCATTGGGATACAGGAAGGAACAGAGTTTCAAACCAAAGGAATGAGCAATCTATTCAATGAAATAATACGAGAAAACTTCCCAGACTTGAAGAATGAGACAGAACCCCAAATCCTAGAAGCCTACAGGACGCCGAATGTGCAAAATCATAAGAGACCCACACCTAGACACATTATAATGAAGATGCCCAACATACAGAATAAGGAGAGAATTTTAAAAGCTACAAGAGAAAGGAAGCAGATCACATTTAGGGGTAAGCCAATCAGGATAACAGCTGATCTATCAACACAGACTCTGAAAGCTAGAAGATCCTGGAATAACATATTTCAAACACTGAAAGAAAATGGGTTCCAACCAAGAATTGTGTTTCCAGCGAAATTAAGCTTCAGGATGGAAGATGAAATTAAAACCTTCCACGATAAACAAAAGTTAAAAGAATTTGCAGCTAGAAAACCATCTCTTCAAAACATCCTTGCCAAAACATTACAGGAAGAGGAAATGGAAAATAACAATGAAAACCAACAGTGGGAGGTAGGACACTAAAGGGGGGAAAATAATCAAAGTGGAAAACAAACCATGTTTAGTAACAGAAATAAACAAATATGGCTGGAAGAACAACCCATATCTCAATAATAACCCTAAATGTTAATGGCTTAAACTCACCAATCAAGAGACACAGGCTAGTAGAATGGATCACAAAACAAGACCCAACAATATGCTGCCTACAGGAGACGCATTTGATAGGAAAAGACATACATAGGCTGAAGGTGAAAGGTTGGGAAAAATCATATCACTCATATGGACTTCGGAAACAAGCAGGAGTATCCATACTCATATCAAATAAAATAGATTTTAAGCCAAAGTTAATCAAAAGGGATAAAGAGGGACACTACATACTGCTCAAGGGAACCATACACCAACAAGACATAACAATCATAAATATATATGCCCCAAACAATGGTGCAGCTATGTTCATCAAACAAACTCTTCTCAAGTTCAAGAGTCTAATAGACCACCATACAATAATCATGGGAGACTTCAACACACCTCTATCACCACTGGACAGACCTTCCAAACAAAAGTTGAATAAGGAAACTATAGAACTCAATAACACAATTAATAACCTAGACTTAATTGACATATATAGAATATACCACCCAACATCAAGCAGTTACACTTTTTTCTCAGCAGCACATGGATCCTTCTCAAAAATAGATCATATATTATGTCACAGGGAAACTCTTAGACAATACAAAGGAGTAGAGATAATACCATGCATCCTATCTGATCATAATGGAATGGAACTGAAAATCAACGATAAAAGAAGGAAGGAAAAAGAATACATCACTTGGAGAATGAACAATAGGTTACTGAATGATCAATGGGTTATAGAAGACATCAAGGAGGAAATTAAAAAATTCTTAGAGATTAATGAAAACACAGACACAACATATCGGAATCTATGGGACACATTGAAAGCAGTTCTAAGAGGAAAATTCATTGCTTGGAGTTCATTCCTTAAAAAAAGAAAAAACCAACAAATAAATGATCTCATACTTCATCTCAAAATCCTAGAAAAAGAAGAGCAAAACAACAGCAAAAGAAGTAGAAGGCAAGAAATAATTAAAATCAGAGCTGAAATTAATGAAATCGAAACAAAAGAAACAATTGAAAAAATTGACAAAACTAAAAGTTGGTTCTTTGAAAAAATAAACAAAATCTACAGACCCTTAGCCATGCTAGCGAAGAGAAGAAGAGAGAGAACTCAAATCACTAACATACGGGATGAAAGAGGCAATATCACAACAGACACTTCAGAAATACAGAAGATAATCAAAAATTATTTTGAATCCTTATACTCCAATAAATTAGAAGATAGTGAAGGCATAGATAAATTTCTTAAGTCATATGATCTGCCCAGATTGAGTCAGGAGGATATAGACAACCTAAACAGACCAATATCAATTGAGGAAATAGAAGAAACCATCAAAAGACTACCAACTAAGAAAAGCCCAGGACCGGATGGGTATACAGCAGAGTTTTACAAAACCTTTAAAGAGGAACTAATACCAATACTTTTCAAGCTACTTCGAGAAATAGAAAAAGAGGGAGAACTTCCAAATTCATTCTACGAGGCCAACATCACCCTGATACCTAAACCAGACAAAGACACTTCAAAGAAAGAAAACTACAGACCAATATCTCTAATGAACCTAGATGCAAAAATCCTCAATAAAATTCTGGCCACTCGGATACAAAAACATATCAAAAAAATTGTGCACCATGATCAAGTAGGATTCATCCCTGGGATGCAAGGCTGGTTCAATATACGGAAATCAATAAATGTTATTCAACACATCAATAGACTTAAAAATAAGAACCCTATGATCATCTCGATAGATGCGGAAAAAGCATTCGACAAAGTACAGCATCCCTTTATGTTCAAAACTCTAGAAAAACTAGGGATAACAGGAACATACCTCAATATTGTAAAAGCAATCTATGCTAAGCCTCAGGCTAGCATCATTCTGAATGGAGAAAAATTGAAGGCATTCCCTCTAAAATCTGGAACAAGACAGGGATGCCCTCTCTCACCACTTCTGTTCAACATAGTTCTCGAAACACTGGCCAGAGCAATTAGACAGACGAAAGAAATTAAAGGCATCAAAATAGGAAAAGAAGAACTTAAATTATCACTATTTGCAGATGACATGATTCTATACCTAGCAGACCCAAAAGGGTCTACAAAGAAACTATTAGAGCTAATAAATGAATTCAGCAAAGTGGCAGGATATAAAATCAACACGCATAAATCAAAGGCATTCCTGTATATCAGCGACAAATCCTCTGAAATGGAAATGAGGACAACCACTCCATTCACAATATCTTCAAAAAAAATAAAATACTTGGGAATCAACCTAACAAAAGAGGTGAAAGACTTATACAATGAAAACTACAGAACCCTAAAGAGAGAAATAGAAGAAGATCTTAGAAGATGGAAAAATATACCCTGTTCATGGATAGGCAGAACTAACATCATCAAAATGGCGATATTACCAAAAGTTCTCTATAGGTTTAATGCAATGCCAATCAAAATCCCAACGGCATTTCTTGTAGAAATAGAGAAAGCAATCATGAAATTCATATGGAAAAATAAAAGACCCAGAATAGCAAAAACAATGCTAAGCAGGAAGTGTGAATCAGGCGGTATAGCGATACCAGACTTCAAACTATACTACAGAGCAATAGTAACAAAAACAGCATGGTACTGGTACCAAAACAGGCGGGTGGACCAATGGTACAGAATAGAGGACACAGAAACCAATCCACAAAACTACAACTATCTTATATTTGATAAAGGGTCTAAAAGCATGCAATGGAGGAAGGATAGCATCTTCAACAAATGGTGCTGGGAAAACTGGAAATCCATATGCAACAAAATGAAACTGAATCCCTTTCTCTCGCCATGCACAAAAGTTAATTCAAAATGGATCAAGGAGCTTGATATCAAATCAGAGACACGCCGTCTGATAGAAGAAAAAGTTGGCTACGATCTACATACTGTGGGGTCGGGCTCCAAATTCCTCAATAGGACACCCATAGCACAAAAGTTAATAACTAGAATCAACAAATGGGACTTACTCAAACTAAAAAGTTTTTTCTCAGCAAAAGAACCAATAAGAGAGGTAAATAGAGAGCCTACATCCTGGGAACAAATCTTTACTCCTCACACTTCAGATAGAGCCCTAATATCCAGAGTATACAAAGAACTCAAAAAATTAGACAATAAGAGAACAAACAACCCAATCAACAAATGGGCCAAGGACCTGAACAGACACTTCTCAGAGGAGGACATACAATCAATCAACAAGTACATGAAAAAATGCTCACCATCTCTAGCAGTCAGAGAAATGCAAATCAAAACCACCCTAAGATACCATCTCACTCCAGTTAGATTGGCAGCCATTATGAACTCAAACAACAACAAGTGCTGGCGAGGATGTGGGGAAAAGGGTACACTTGTACATTGCTGGTGGGACTGCAAATTGGCGCAGCCAATTTGGAAAGCAGTATGGAGATTTCTTGGAAAGCTGGGAATGGAGCCACCATTTGACCCAGCTATTCCCCTTCTCGGTCTATTCCCTAAAGACCTAAATAGAGCATGCTACAGGGACACTGCTACATCGATGTTCATAGCAGCACAATTCACAATAGCTAGACTATGGAACCAACCTAGATGCCCTTCAATGGATGAATGGATAAAAAAAATGTGGCATTTATACACAATGGAGTATTACTCTGCATTAAAAAATGACAAAATCATAGAATTTACAGGGAAATGGATGGCATTAGAGCAGATTATGCTAAGTGAAGCTAGCCAATCCCTAAAAAACAAATGCCAAATGTCTTCTTTGATATAAGGAGAGTAACTAAGAACAGAGTAGGGTCGAAGAGCATGAGAAGAAGATTAACATTAAACAGGGATGAGAGGTGGGAGGGAAAGGGAGAGAGAAGGGAAAATGCATGGAAATGGAAGGAGACCCTCAGAGTTATACAAAAGTACATACAAGAGGAAGTGAGGGGAAGGGGAAAAATAATACAAGGGGGACAAACGAATGTCAGTAGAGGGGGCAGAGAGAGAAGAGGGGAGGGGAGGGGAGGGGAGGGGGGATAGTAGAGGATAGGAAAGGCAGCAGAATACAACAGACACTAGTATGGCAATATGTAAATCAATGGATGTGTAACTGATGTGATTCTGCAATCTGTATATGGGGTAAAAATGGGAGCTCATAACCCACTTGAATCAAATTGTGAAATATGATATATCAAGTACTATGTAATGTTTTGAACAGCCAACAATAAAAATTAAAAAATAAGAAAAAAATAAAATAAAATAAAATAAAATCTTTAAAAGTCAAAAAAAAAAAAAAAAAAGAAAGTTTTTCCCACAAAACTACTAAAATATCCTTTGTGTTAGCAGCTTTACATTCAGTATCATTCGAAATACTATACTGAATTATCCCTTTCAGGACAACAAAAGCCATTTATGAATACAATATGCAGAAACTTTATGATATTTTTTGTCTGTAGGCATGTTCATTTTCTAAAATTAATCTTATCAAAAATTTATCTTATGTTCCAGCTCTATTCTGAAAATCCTGAATATAAATAGAGAGAGAGAGAGATATGTTTTAATTAAAAAATAAATGGCTCAGATTGTGACTTAAAGGGCAGATGTAAAAATCATTTACAAAAATATTGAGTCCCCTAGGCTATGGGTTTAGTTAAGTAGCTCAGTGGAAGAGTGAACACCTAATATACGTGAAGCCCTAGGTTCAATCTTCAGCATCCCCCTGCCCCCGAAAAAAGAAACAGAGAAAGAGAGAAAGAGAAAATTTTAATTCTCTGTTTGTACAGTTTTATGTGTTTATCTTCTAAATTAAACAAATATGTCCTTACATTTTTAAGAGGAAATATATAATATACATGTGTTTACAGTTCAAATGAACCAATCATCCTCTACACATTTTCAGGATCCATTTGGCTCTTCATCATTTGTCCCATGAGTTTTAAACACATTCTAACATTAGAGAGGGCTCATTATGCTATACCTTGTCATCTTCAATGGCTTCCTGTTTCACCTCTTGGATTTCTTTTGACCTCTGGAACACTGAGAATTCAAACTCACCCTGACATGACATCCTGTGTGAAGAAAAGTATAACAATATTGTATGGAAAAGATGGATAGATAGAGCTGGTAATTGAATTTGAAACTATGATTTATCTCAAAAATAAAAATCAGTGTCTGACATGCCAGTAATATTGCTTTATAACAAAACATCAGAGGAAATGCCTTGTATCATTTACCCAGATATGCATTTGCCAAAAAATCTTAAAAGATATAAATAACTTAAAAGCACAAAAAGGAGTCTTCTGCATAGCAATGCTTGAATATTTGCATTTGGTATTCAGTTCATGCTTCTTCAAGCAACTGAATCCCTTCTTTAGCATTTTACCTTGGCATGAAACCCCTTTTTAGCTCTTTCCTGTTTTGTCAGAAAGCAAGAATAGATATACAGCTACTGGTTTTGAATTGCAGGCTTTTGACTATACAGACAAATGTTTCATCAAACCATGTTGTTATCTTCATAGTTGGTAGAAGATGGATGTGCAGTTTAAGTGGAATCCTGAGTACAAGTTACTGAAATCTTGCCTGGCTGCAAAAGTGCACTTAGCACTTGAAACCCCCATATGCTCTTCTGTTTTGAAAAAAAAAAAAATTGCATCTTAAGCAAACTAAAACACTCTCTTCTCTTGTCCTCCAGGAGCACTGTTCACTGTGGTAGAATGATAATCTTATTAGATTGTGTTGACTTTTGTGAATTATCTCAATAAGAATTATGGCCTTCGAACACTAGAATGCATAGGCCCTACTACTTAAATAACATTGATATTCTGCAGCAATATTCTTATAAGTCAGCTTGGGGAAATAATAGTGGATAATTTCCTATTGTAATTTAGCTTATTCATAGATTTAACTTTTCCTGAATTCAAATCAATTAATTTAAACTGATAATGTATCATAATTGAATTGAGATAACAAAGTGTGAAGAAAAGCATAACCACATTTTATAGGAAAGTAGCTAGATTGCTGATAATTGAATTAGTAACATTATAAATGCAGTTTTCATTCTAATCATGATATTTCCTCTACCTCTAAGAATTGACTCATATTTATAAGTATTTCAGCATACCAAAAAAGATTTTTTTAAGTATGATAAATCCTTAGAGTGATAATATTTATATTCAAAAGATTAATTCAGTTTCAAATAAGGAAGAGAAGTAACTCCGAAATACTGTAATTTGTTTTAATCTACCTTAACCTATAATACTGAAAACTGCTAGTTTGTAGAACACTGTTCTAAGTGCTCTGGAAACAAATGATGCAAAGGGAATAACTTCAAGAAGTTTGTCATCTAACAGAAAACAAAATATGCACAAGTAGTTGTTTCTCATTTTTTTAACCTGGACACCTTCTGAGACTTCCAATATGGAAAATTAGTAGAACACAATTTCCAACAGAATGGCAGAAATGCTTTCCTGGCCACACATTACAGAAAAAAAAAGCCTTCATGTTTATGAAGAAAATTAGCATTTATCTAAACTGAGAAGCCCATTTGATACAAATAAATAGAGTTTTTTGTTTTTTTCCTAAGGTGCATATACATTTTATGTGCAGTCCAAATAAGCTTAATGGATGTTTTGGAACAACATTGATAACTTTTCAATTGCTGGTTTTCCCTAAGCAAGGTGGCTATGGCTCTGTGTTGAATTTATACCCTGGTACAAAGAAGTAGTCTCCAGGATGGAGGGAAACAAATATCTAAGATTTCTACTCCAGGTTCTTTTAGGGAGATCACGCTCAATGCTATGACCAAAGGCTGACACCTAAGAGGATGCTCTGTAGAAATGTGTAAATGAGTGGGAACTGGGAAGGCTGTGTGTGCCTTCACCTTCACATTTGCATTCTATATCCCAGAGCCTCCTTTACCATCTCTCCATTCCAGTTACACTGGAACATTCAGGTCCTTTCCCTGAGATCAACCTTTCTGAAACTTTTTTAAAATTCCTGTAATCATTCCATCCCTGACCCTCTTCTAATACAACTTCTTCACACTAGAAAAACAATTGCCTAGAGAGAAATCAGATCAAATGCATGACGATTTAGGTGAGAAAAAAAATCTTCAGGACTCCTTTTATGGGAACAGTGTGAGAGGTGGTGGCCTTGATCCTCCCTTACCAATGTAAAACTTGATCTGAAGACTGCTCTCACATAAAACAAACATTAGGAAAATGAAGCCAAGGCATGGTCTAGACAACACAGAGGGAAGCTTACATTTGAATCAGCATTAATTTCTGCAGTATCGGAGGTCATCAGTAATTCATTCACCAATCTTCATGTTCAGCACAATTATCACGCTATGCTAAACACCAGCAGAGGACTCACTCCCCTAAGAAGATGAGATGCTCAGAGAAAGGGAGGACTGGAGATGTTTAAAGGAGATTTGTTTCTGACATGGCTTTAATTTGAAATCCTTTCATTCTGAAGATGTCTGGATACTGAGATAGAGCAAATGAAAGCCGTGGATTCCTGTTACAGATTCAGCCATGCATCTTACTCATTTGAAAGGCTTAATCAGCACACTCAGGAGCAAGATGTGAGGCATCTTGTGGCGCTGCTTACTTGTCAGCTGCAAGATCAATAAAATGCAGACACTATTCTTTGCCACACTCCAAAGAATGAGTTTGCAGAGTGGGAAAGACTTCACTCTGAAGCTAATTTATTCACATGCAAAGTTGCTTTGAGGAGGGCACTTGGGGCTTGGCACCAGCTGGCCCAGCTGCTCCAGCCCAACCTGCCAGGTGACATTGTTCATTCAGTGTTAGTCTGAACAGCAGGTCTCAGGTCAGAAGGCATTTCCAGTCCACCCAGACAATTCAGATAATGCAGTTTTGTTAAGTGACTCTGTAAATGATGCCTAAAGCCTCTGCTAATCAATGTTAAATGGACTCATTAATTTAGTATTATTGTCATACCTGACAGAAACAAGCCCAATACCGAAGGAGCATAAACATGATCTCACAGACAACAAATATAGAACTGTCATGTTCTCCCACTCTATTCTACTACTGCCTTCCACTGTTGGACTCAGCACTGATCAAATTACCACTATGTCCACTGTGGGAGTAAAGTAGTATTTCAGAAATACCTGGTAATGCCATGTGGCAGGTAGTTGAAAAATAGATCCACTCCACTCTCAGTCTCATTGTTTTTCATTAGTAAAAAAATGCACTTCCCCTTTTTCAGCACAATTTCCATAGAAGTCCTCTGTATCCTTGCACTCTTTAGAGAGTGCAGATGAAAAATGATTTTTTAAAAATTTAAAATGAATTATATAAAATGTTATGATGTCCCCTGTAATCTGTACTGTTTGCTTACATTTGTATTTTTTAAATTAATTCCTTCTACAGATACTTTCTAAAAGCCTTCTAAAATTGAAGTTTGATGTTAGAGATAATGAGGAATATAATTCCTCCCTGCAAAGGGGTTCCCATCTTATGGAGCAATAGAAGTTGCAGGTCAGGAACATACTGAGGGCAGCTTGAGAGCAGAAACAATTTTCACTTTTCAGTCCTGTCCCTGAAACCTGGTTGATAGAGCCTGTCAGGCCCAGGGTAGTGGTTATCACAAACTCATGGAACAACGTTCAAACCAGCAATTAGAATGACTCTTGACAGATTTTTAAGGGAGGAATTAGGTTCACTCCTATTATTTGTTAAACACACCAATTGACCAATGTCGATTAAAGGGCGCATTCTCTGAGCTGCCTGCAGTTTTTGAAGCTCATACTTCATTTCCTTCCTCTACCCTACAACTAATCATTACTAGGACTGCCTATTCTTACTTCCTAAATATTTTTTTAACTCTTACTCTTCTTTTATACTCACATCATTTTTTTTTTACCTAGACAACTGCTATTTCTATGTGTTTTGGGTGATAATTTATTCCCTTTTAATTCTCCCTTTCATGGTACAGTAGGTATGATCTATAATAAATGGTAATGTGGCCATCATTACAATCTTTCAAAAACTCTCCATAAGTGACAGAATTAAGTGATATCAACAATCTCTTCAGCAAAATCATCTAAACTATCTCTACTTCTTCACACTGTTTCTGAACTTCCACTGTAGAACCATGTTGGTCTAGTGACACTGAACTACCTCTACCCCCATTATACCAATTTGTTTCCCACATGTATCTATTTTATGTTTCTTCTCTACTCTGTTAGTCCCCGTTCTTTTTTGAAATTTTGTTTTCCATGAACCTAAGACTTGATTTTCATTCCATTCTCACATTGATCTCTGTGCATCTACCAATCCACAATCATTGGCTCTATCATATTTAAAAAAAAGTTATTGTTCTGTGTGTCTTCCCTACTGAACTGAAAGTGCTTTGGGGAAATCAATACTATAAATGTAGCATAGTAGGCAGCTTTCGCTTCCCACTCAGAGATCAGATTTAATGTCACCTCTCAAGAAAGCCATCAATGACTGCTTGACACACCTTCCTTGAAATTCTTTTTTTCCCCCTTCATAGTACTTACCATTTAATGGTCTTTTCTTGTTTATTTAAGTATTTTTAATTTGTCTCCCAACTAAAATACGAATTCCTTGCCAACAAAGACACTTCTGTCTTATTTATCCCTTGGTATCACCACTGCCTAGAAAGTGCCTATTATATAGCAGACTTTCAATAAATACATATTTTTAAAACTGAATTACATGAATGGAAGATGGATGAATGAATAGACTGATGGATGGTTGGGCACATAAAAAGAGTTCAAAATAGTAACTCACACTTAAATTGGCAATACATAGGCCAATAATGGTCTCAGGTGAATTTTTAACATCTCAAGGGGTGTAGAACACCATAGATCCTCCATATTTACTTTTGTGACAGCTTTAATACATCCCAATCTGTGAATGCTTTGTATATCCTGAATACCATTCATGATATTCTTCATATTCTCTCCATATTAATTCTCCCACCCTCTTCCGGTAGTAGGAGATTCCCCCAAATATAGTAACAGCAGACTTATATCAGAGTCGACCATTGAAGAATCATGAACACTTCATCTGAATTGCAGGCTTATCTTTGACATTGTTAACTTACCTCCCCACAAGTGTCCTCATTTATGAAATAGGGTTGATAACCTTTTTTTCCTGAAAGTATTATTTTGAAGATATGTGAGAAACTCATGTGGATGCTCTTTTCAAACTTCAGAGTTCTCATTTGATATTAATTATGTCATTAATCATTTGTTCATATCCCTTCCTTCACTTATTGATAGTAATGGCAAAGAATAATTCCATGTTATTTCTTTTTAAGCATCTTATTGTTGATTGTTTAAAGTGACTTATTAGATATATAATCATTCGCACTCTGAATTGCAACTCCTTCATTGGTTTGTATAACTGTTAGGTTTAATAGGACACTGGGGAAGTGGATAGCACAGGCAAAAAGGAAATTAGATTTTGAACCTTTTATTATGATGACATCCAGTTGATTGTGGTCCACATATTAGTGAAGAAAAGCTGCTGTTGTGACAACTTTCCAATGTAAAGTAAATATAAAGCTTAATTTGCACATTAGTTTATGCTTACCAAAAAAGAAAGAAAGAAAAGCCTCAAAAACAAGGCTCATCACATATTTATTGAGCTCTTTCTGTGTACTAGAAACTGTGCCTATGAGGATTTAGCAGTAAAATAAACCCAGTGTTGCTCTGAAATGGCTAAAATGCCAGGAACACCTCAATTGAAGTCCTTTAAAATGAACTTACAGGGCCATATTCCTTGTTTTTAAGTAATTTATAGTTACAAAGGAAAACCAGTTTATCTTTATCCTCCTCACAAATGGTGAATTAAGTGTTACTATAACCCAGATTGGGGCTGGAGATGTGGCTCAAGCGGTAGCGCGCTTGCCTGGCATGCGTGCGGCACGGGTTCCATCCTCAGCACCACATACAAACAAAGATGTTGTGTCCCCCGAAAACTAAAAAATAAATATTAAAATTCTCTCTCTCTCTCTCTCTCTCTCTCTCTCTCTCTCTCTCTCTTTAAAAAAAAATAACCCAGATTGTTAAAAAGTAAATAATCAAGGATCATTAGCCAATAAGGAAGTTGATACATCAGACTCAGGCTTTATTCAAGAATCTCGGCCATAGTGGTGTTTTCTGTGGTGGGCTTTTCTGACTGTATGTGGGTGATAGAGTATGTAGGTAGAATTGTTATAGCTTGTTTGAAGGAAAACAACTACAATATGGAATGCAGGACTGGGGACATTAGTGCTTGTAACTTTAACAAGAAGTGAGAAACCTCATGGGACAATACGTGATACACTGTTAAAGCTCTAGATCAATAAAACATGTCAGTGTATATGTTTCAAATTTTTTTTTAATTTCTTTTTGTTGTAGTTGGACACAGTACCTTTATTTTATTTATTTATTTTTATGTGGTGCTGAGAATCGATCCCAGTGCCTCCCACATTCTAGGCAAGCGCTCTACCACTGAGCCACAATCCCAGCCCTTTAAATGTTTTTAAAATGAATGAATGTTCATGATTGAGATCATTATAAAGATGAGGAGCCTTATGGCAGACAAACCTTGCAAATTTGTAAAACTCACTTCTTTGTGTTTGGATTCTATGATAATGCTACAGCCCACAGCGAGTAGGTTTGCTGATGTGTTAGATAATAAAAGGTAGGTGATAGGTTAAGAGAATTGACAAAGTAGACTTGCTGAATAATGTGGTTTGAGATCTACTTTTTCTTATCAACTGGCTGCAAATTCAGTGAAGATGTCCAGTTCAGTAGGAGGTCTTCAGATGCACACTGCCTGATGGCACTGAGTTCTTGCTAAGGCTATCAAGCAGTTTAATTGATCAAGCCTGACTCTGCAGCTCTGCCAGTCTATTTAGTGACCTACAATAAATGGCCCACGATAAATGACTTCCCTGCCTGCTACATTTTTCTATCCAAACATTGCACAAAGCAAGGACAAGGATCCTTGAGACTCCTTTAATGGCAATATTCTTAAAAGGTCAGTCTCCTACAGTTTTTAAAATCAGACTGAGTGTCATCATGAAAGTTTCTTAGGGCTTTTATGAAGTCTATAAAGATCTTGAAGCAGAACAAGAATCTGACGAATCAATATTTGAGATTTTAGTGTTAAGTATTTTGAAATGTGAAAATCAGAGTATTATCTGCAGCTAATAGTACAATTCTGAAAATGAATGACTTCTTAATGACTTCAAAATGATAAGAGAGTACTGTGTAAAGTATTGAAAAGTTCTAAGTACATGTTTTAAAGTCTTTTGAAACAGACTTTATTATCTAGATAGAGCATATACATTATTTCTTGTCAATTTCAAAAGATACAATGTTTACTATATTAATGCAGACTTTACTTCATTAATGCAGACTGAATGTGATGATTACTTATCCACATGCTTCCATCCATTTCTTAAAAAAAAAGAAAACATTGCCAATCAAAATCCCAAAGGCATTTCTTGTAGAAATAGAGAAAGCAATCATGAAATTCATGTGGAAAAATAGAAGACCCAGAATAGCAAAAACAATGCTAAGCAGGAAGTGTGAATCAGGCGGTATAGTGATACCAGACTTCAAACTATACTACAGAGCAATAGTAACAAAAACAGCATGGTACTGGTACCAAAACAGGCGGGTGGACCAATGGTACAGAATAGAGGACACAGAAACCTCCACAAAACTACAACTATCTTATATTTGATAAAGGGGCTAAAAGCATGCAATGGAGGAAGGATAGCATCTTCAATAAATGGTGCTGGGAAAACTGGAAATCCATATGCAACAAAATGAAACTGAATCCCTTTCTCTCGCCATGCACAAAAGTGAATTCAAAATGGATCAAGGAGCTTGATATCAAATCAGAAACACGGCATCTGATAGAAGAAAAAGTTGGCTATGATCTACATACTGTGGGGTCAGGCTCCAAATTTCTCAATAGGACACCCATAGCACAAAATTTAATAACTAGAATCAACAAATGGGACTTACTCAAACTAAAAAGTTTTTTCTCAGCAAAAGAAACAATAAGAGAGGTAATTAGGGAGCCTACATCCTGGGAACAAATCTTTACTCCTCACACTTCTGATAGAGCCCTAATATCCAGAGTATACAAAGAACTCAAAAAATTAGACAATAAGATAACAAATAACCCAATCAACAAATGGGCCAAGGACCTGAACAGACACTTCTCAGAGGAGGACATACAATCAATCAACAAGTACATGAAAAAATGCTCACCATCTCTAGCAGTCAGAGAAATGCAAATCAAAACCACCCTAAGATACCATCTCACTCCAGTAAGATTGGCAGCCATTATGAACTCAAACAACAAGTGCTGGCAAGGATGTGAGGAAAAGGGTACACTTGTACATTGCTGGTGGGACCGCAAATTGGTGCAGCCAATTTAGAAAGCAGTATGGAGATTTCTCGGAAAGCTGGGAATGGAACCACCATTTGACCCAGCTATTCCCCTTCTTGGTCTATTCCCTAAAGACCTAAAAAGAGCATGCTACAGGGACACTGCTACATCGATGTTCATAGCAGCACAATTCACAATAGCAAGACTGTGGAACCAACCTAGATGCCCTTCAATAGACGAATGGATAAAAAAAAAATGTGCCATTTATACACAATGGAGTATTACTCTGCATTAAAAAAATGACAAAATCATAGAATTTGCAGGGAAATGGATGGCATTAGAGCAGATTATGCTAAGTGAACCTAGCCAATCCCTAAAAAACAAATGCCAAATGTCTTCTTTGATATAAGGAGAGTAACTAAGAACAGAGTAGGGACGAAGAGCATGAGAAGAAGATTAACATTAAACTGGGATGAGAGGTGGGAGGGAAAGGGAGAGAGAAGGGAAATTGCATGGAAATGGAAGGAGACCCTCAGGGTTATACAAAATTTCATACAAGAGGAAGTGAGGGGAAAGGGGAAAATAATACAAGGGGGAGAAATGAATGACAGTAGAGGGGGTAGAGAGAGAAGAGGGGAGGGGAGGGGAGGGGAGGGGGGATAGTAGAGGATAGGAAAGGCAGCAGAATACAACAGACACTAGTATGGCAATATGTAAATCAATGGATGTGTAACTGATGTGATTCTGCAATCTGTACATGGGGTAAAAATGGGAGTTCATAACCCACTTGAATCAAAGTGTGAAATATGATATATCAAGAACTATGTAATGTTTTGAACAACCAACAATAAAAAAAAATTAAAAAAAAAAGAAAACATTTAAAGGTGTCAAAGGCTCCAGAGAAATGTTGATAATGTGCTTAAAGCTTCTTACTATTAAACATGGAATGGAAAAGGAAGCATATAGCAATGGAAATATGGTTATCAATGAGAAATATTTCCTACTTCTAAAAATATTATAATCCAACATGGGAATTCTTCATTTTATAGTTTCAAACTCAATCTAATCACAAACATTGAATTACTGAATAATGTTGGGCTTTGGTAGTAATTAATGTGTGCTGGTAGCAATCACCCATCCAGTTGATACCCATATGCTGATAATGACAGCAATGCATTCTTTTTATATTTTCAGGAATTCCAAAAACATTGTCATAGATTTTCTATAGTAAGATTCTCATATTTATTATTCAAATCTAATATAGCAAAATTTTGAATATAAGGTATAAAATGTTGGTAAAATTAAGAAAATCAGGTATTAGTTTAGTTATATTATAATCTTACAAAGAAGTTTTAAAATTAAATTTAAAATTAGTGAAATTTTCTAAAATGATTAAGAAATCCAACATTCATAATATATACAACTGTATATAATATATACATATGATTTTTAGGTGAATTTACTTCCATTTCTAATTTTAGGAATTAAACACATCTGATATCATCAAAAATATCATTTGTATCTATTATTATTTAATTATAGTGTTGTCAATTTTTATTAGGAAATTTTCACAAATTTCCAAGGCAGAAATTTATAGAAAAAATTTTACAATTTAAGTTGTAAATGCAGATACTTTCACATAGAGTTGTGAATTTTGAACTAAATATATTGGAAAAATAAATATTTTAGCATCTTCATTTATTGATGAGTACACACACTGTCATTTATATTACCGTATCATCTTCTCTCATTATAAAATACTTTTTCTATGTACTTCTATAATTTATTATATATCATAGGTAACATAAATATTTCAAAACACTGATAAATTTACACAATGCCTTTTTGTGAAAGCATAACTTGGAATAGTTGTAATATTTCAGGTCAATGGCTTATAATAGTGAAAATATGCTATTAGTACGAAAGTCATTTTGACCCAAAACTCAGCTGTATGCTGGTCAGGAAATAATAGATGCACAGATATTTGCTGAGGGCTTATGATTTATGAGGCACAGGAATCTCTGAGAATATAAAATATGAGATGGGGCTCTTACATTTTTTATTTTTATAATTGATAAGAGATACGTCTTTTAAGAGAATTATGCTTTTGTTGATGTGATCAGCAACCAAAAAGATAACAGTACATCAAGCAGAACAGAAATACAGAAAGAAAGTGCCTATTTAGAGGCCATTTCCAAAACATAGGGAAAAAAAGCTTCAAGAGAGGCAAGAATTATTTCCTTAATGTAAGAATCAATATAGATCAGTCCACTGGGACTTAAATGTCATGGATGTACAAATTAAAATTACTTTTCAAATATTTCCTATCAAATCATAACCATGTTTTGCATATGTATTATTTCTAATACATTTTCATTTATTTTTTTCTGATTTGTTCCCAGAATGCTCAGGCCCATTGGGAATTGAAGGTGGCATCATATCAAATCAGCAAATCACAGCTTCATCCACCCACAGAGCTCTTTTTGGTCTCCAGAAGTGGTATCCTTACTATGCACGTCTAAATAAGAAGGGACTTATAAATGCCTGGACAGCTGCAGAAAATGACAGATGGCCATGGATTCAGGTAACAATGGTGTGGGAGGCAGTGATTGTCCAAATGACCTGGGTCACTGTTCAGAGCAAACAAGAAGGAATTCACCATGACTCTTCCTAATAGTCAGAGGAAAGGGTGATATAATTAAGGGCATAAATTGGTTACAGACTCTAAAAATGAAGGAAAAGTACATGTTCCACTTGAAAGTGTATTCAGGGGATTCAGTGTTAGAAGTCTTGGGTATAAGTGCACTATCTTAAGTCATATTTAAGATGGATGCTTTCTCATCCACACTATATTAGCAGCACCTTAAACTACAAGAAATTTTTTTTTAAATGTCTTTTTTCTTCTCTGTTTCTAAGAAGTGTCTCCACATGTAAAAATATAAAATATATAGGCTATCATAATACCTCAGTGCCCTCTTTTTATAACTGTCTAACTAGTCATTGATATGTGCTGAAGGGAAGAAAAATCCAATATATGTGAGGTCAAAGGAAGAAGTAATTAATTATCTTTATAAAGCTACATGGGGAAGACAGCTTTTGAGGAAGGCCTTGGAAGTGTTTTCAATAGAGATTAGATGCCCAGGAAAGAGCATGATCAAAGGCCTACATGAGCGTCTAGGGAGCAGCATGTAGAAATTCATGACAACTAAAAGTTGCTAGAGGGATTTGTTCAAATTTAGTGTGAGTTGGCTCTGTCACAGGATCATTCTAAAAGGTTTTGGATTTGTTTCACTGGAGTGGGGAGCTGCTACAGAGTTTTGATTAGTTTAGGTGGCTGATCTGTTTCTCTGTCTACTACGTATTTTGAGTCAGAGAAACATGGAAGTCCCTGATGTGACATAAATAGTGCAAAAACCATGAAGTTTGCTTTACAGTTTGTTTTAATAGAAAGGAAAATTGATTTCTGACCAAATAACAAGACTTCTAAACTTTAGGAACTGCACCAAAATCTCCTTCATAAACTTCTTTTGTTGAAGTTTCTTGGGAATGCTTATAGTTCAATATATGTATATGAGTATGTGTATGTGTCCTTATATATAAAATTATTTTATATAAACAGCTATGTAGAGTTACTTAAAGTTCTTTATGAATTTTTTTGCATGCATTTCAGAAGTTTCTTCCTATATTGCACCTGACTTTTTCAATCTATACCCATGTGTGCAAAGAGAATTCCAGATATAGAAAATGGCACATCTACAGTTTTTTGTTGTTGTTGTTGTTGTTCCTTTTTCTTTTCTTTTTTTTGGGGGGTGGGGTGCTGGGAATGAACCTTACACATGCTAAAGACCTTGCCTAGTCTAGGCAAGCACTCTACCACTGAGCTAAATCACCAACCATATACAGTTTTGATTATAGGCTACTGAAAACCCTATTCAGCATTAAAAGAGATACAGAATAAATAATCATTCCAGAGACACTTCTAGTGAATCTAGTTGATAGTTCTAAACTGCATTTGCAGAATCACACTTATGACAGAATTATAAAAAAATTTACATTTTATGTCCTTATTTTTCACTTTATCTCACCTTGGTTTATTGTTCAATAACACAGTACATCATTCTGACTTTCAAGGTATGGAATTGTCTTCTTTCTTCCAGAAACACTATATGGAAATAATTTCAAGAAAATAAGACAATGATCATCTCAGAGACATTTAATCTAAAAGTAGTTTAACTTAATTTAATTTATTATTGTAAACAAACAAAAACTTCCTTTTAAAGGCTGTGAGTTGATGGCAAAGATGATAACAATGATGATAATTTTGCTTTTTCTCTGAAGATGATAATGAACTCTTAGAGGAAAAATAGTAAAATAAATGTAAACATTTTATTAGAGGAAGAAATTACACATAGAGTGGGATGAAAAACTAAAAATTTGTCATTGCTACTCAATCACTATTTAGTGATATGTTCAAGGAATATTGTTTTTATTGTATTCTTTAATAATAATTTTTATTTTCCAAGTTATTTTCCTAAAAAGAAAAACTTTATCAATTTTTTAAAGAAAAATCATATTTCAAAGATTCAGAATTCTAATCATGTACCAAACTTTCAGTATTGGAGCATTCATCATTAATTTATCTTATCACTTAAATCTTCTATCTCTATTTAGTTTTTCAAATGAAACATTTGAAAACTTCATATAAACTCACTTGTAATGAACATAGTATTCCTATAATCTTTCAGGTGTTTGACACTGATTAACTAAGCAGTATTCAGTTTTATTTTCTTCTTTGTGTTGATAAAATGAAAATTGGAATTACCACTTTAAATTTACATGCTCATCATATGATTATTGATAGTAATGCTCAAAGTTGTTTATGTGTGTAAAGAGTTGGTAGAGAAAATGCAGTCATACAAAACTTCTTTTTTCTTTTTCAAAGTTTTTCTGAACTTTATTTTCTCCCTGAGATTTATTTCCAACTACTAAATAATGACCACATTAAACATTAGTTCATTAGCTTTTTAGAATGTAAATTTCTATTTCTGACCCAGGGATTTGAAATATCAACCTTACCCAATGACATAAATATATCTTGAATTATCTCATATGAAAAATACAAAGATTACTGAAAACTTTTGGGTGTTTTGCTAAGTACAGTTAGCTAACATGACTATTATCTATTTTCTAATAGTGAGGTTTTTCTTTTATAACAATATGTAGCAATTTTAAAACTTTATTTCTTTTTAATCTCTAAGGTGATTTTGGTTGCATATGCATTGACTACCTAGCCATCCATTTCTTCATACATTTTACAAAATTTTACCAAATGAATGTGTATTCTTTTCTCTACCCTCTACTAGTCACTAGGAAAAATAAATAGTGCCTTCAGATATGCTGAATGTAAGAAACAGAAAAATGAACACGGCAAAAATAACCATAAAGAATGTTTGGCTTTGTCTTACATGGTCTGCTAACTATTGCATTTGAATCATAATATTTTAGTGGAAACTTTATTAAATTTAAAGTTAGAGTAACATAATATTTATGGAATACAAAGAGCAAAATTTCCATTATAATATTACATAGCTAGATGATTGCATGCTGATATATTTGATAGGTATAATATAGTGTAATACATATCAAACTTTAATTTGAAAGTTAATTTACTATTAGTTTTGTTGGTAGTATTTTATCACCGGAAAAATAGTGTTTGAATGATCTGTTTTAAATTATTTCTCAATTTTTTTTTTAAGAAAATGTCCCTTTTCTATAAACCACAGAGTTTGTGAGGGGAAAAGATAGCTAAGTCTTAAAATTTAATGTGCACAGAAATCATAGGTCACTTGATAAAAATAGAAATTTCTGGATTGCTCCCCAGATCTCCTCCAGGTCATCCTCAGACTACACTGTAAAAACCTGTCTCAGTGGGTTTTGTACTACATTTGGATTTGTACTGCCTGAGTTAGAGTAAAAAGATAAACAAAGTAAAAAGCACTCTGCTTGGTGATCTGGGCACTTTGTTGTTCCAACCACAAATACCAATAACTACGTAGGAAGCAGAGAGGAAAGAACAGTGAAGTAAAATAAGGAAGAGCAGTGGAAAATAGGCCGCTCAATGAAGTCTCTAAACCAGGGAGAGATATCCCCAAGCTATGTATCTTTATCAGAAGTGCATTCAGGTTTGGCAGCAATTCACAAGAAAGTTTTATGGTTAGTTTTGAGTCAGTTAAAGTTCCTAAATGACTCTTGGATTCTTCTTTGTTACAAAATTTAAAATAGTCAAAAGCAAAATCATCTGACTTTTGCATTTTTATCAAAATAATACTTAATAATTTGTTGTTATTTAACAAATAATAATTTTGGTTTTTTTTAAGCATTCAGAGTGGGATTGAGAATGCTACCAAAAAATATTCTAATCATCTGTTTCATTTTAAAAGTTTGTACATGTGTGTGAAAAATTTTCGGTTTTTAAAGATACCTGGGGCTCCTCAAGGTACACAAATAATTTTTGTAAAGTCCAGAATTGAAGTTTTTTTTTTTTTCATTTTTCCGGCTGTTTTCTAGTTCTAGAACCAGAATCACATAGCATTTAATCCATCTATACTATCTTCTCATTCAATTGAAAAACATTTTAGAATGTATTCTTTTTTTCCTGAATACAAACTACTTTCCCAGATGTAGTCCTGTTATAATAAATACCTCTCTAAGGCTAATTTATCTAGACTTTAATATATTGCTACTTCTAATGATCTTTTTGTAAAAACTGTGATTCTGAATGGAAATTTGCCATTTTCATTTAAGTTTTTTTTTATTAGAAATGAATTTTCATCCATAGTCATGCATTTTAAAAACAAACATTTTTGTTTAATTAAAAAGCATTTGCATTAAAAATGACTTGATGTCTCTATACTGAAAAATAATGTATTTGCTCTTGAATTTTCTAGTCATATACCACAGTTATGCCATCCTAGTTCATATTGCTTGTTTATCAGCCTTCAAAGATGTGTTTTGAATCTTAACTCAAGATTCCTTGAGCTACAGGGCATGATTACCCGCATGGCAATTGTGCTTTAGTAGAAAAGGAGCTGCCCCTGGAATCTTTCCTCTGCTCTAAGCTGCCTCCTTCCTGACTTGCAGCACCAGAGGCCTCACTCACCTGGATTTCTTGCTGTTCCTCAAATTCATGTGACTTATTATGCTGCTGTGCTTGGGCACATGCACCACATGGTTCCTGTACTGATCATCTGCTAATCTTCTCTGGGTTCATCCCATTATTGCCTTCTGTAGGAAGCAATTCCTGTCTCTTATCTCCACAGATAGAAGTGCCTACATTCTTATTTTCTCACTCTGTCAATTATATATTTCCATCATAGCAGTTAAAATATCTTCACAGTCATTGTTTGCCTTTTCCTTGCCTCCTATCCTGTAATCAACTAATAGTAAGGATTAAACCTGATTTAAATTCATTACAATAGCACCTTGTATAAAAACTATGTTGGATAGATGTAATTGACTAATAAGAGAATAAGGAATGTGATACAAAGGAAAAGGGAAAAGATGGTGATTGTTTTCACATGGCGATCATACTGTATTGAGTAGTTGAATGCCAAAGAATTCAGACACTCTGTGTTCAGCTGGTATACATTTATTGATATCACATGTAGTACAATGATCTGTGTACAGGGAATGTCTTACCTGTCTAGGGACAGAGGAACCACACTTCTATAAATCCCAGTGGCCTGCATTTGACTCCTAATCACTACAAGACACTCTTACAAGTAACCTTAGATAGGAATGTGTAATATTTGTAAAATGCTTGTCAAGACTTCTGCTATTCACAGACTGTGTGCAAGACATCACACTGTTCACCTTCTCCTATCCCTTTTGTTTCATTCCTAAAATGTTATTAAAATTTTCTATTTTAGCTTCTAAGAGTTTAGAAACCTTGGACGTTACTATTGTTAATATAAATGTATCTTCTCCCTCTAAAATGAACTTAATTCAAAATTTTTTAGTCTGGTATGTGCAAGCCTATAACCTCAGGGACTCAGGAGACTGAGGCAAGAAGATCACAATTTCAAGGCCAACTTCAGCAACTTATATCTTGTCTAAAATTTTGAAAAAAAATATATAAAAATAAATGGAAATGGCGATGAAGCTCAGTGGTAAAGCACCCCTGGGTTCAATTCTCTGTACCTCAAAAAAAAGGCAAGAAAAAAAAGTTAATATTTTTAAATGATAGTATCTTTTCAGTGAAATTTTACTCTTGCAAAAATGTCAAAGACAAACAAATCGTATGTTATTATTATCACTCATAAAATGCAGAACACAGATTTACAGGGACTTACTATAACACGATATTTTGCCTCTACTAAAATCTTTGATAATTCACTAAACTATGCTTAGATAAAACACTCTTTCATTATTATTGCTATATACTTTATCTATGAGAAAAGCTTTTCTAAATTGACTTGTATTAACAAAGGTTGGAGTTTTAGATGCCTGTGTTTCAGTTAGTTTCCATTGTTTCATGAATATTACAAGTTATTTTTTTATGATACTGTTGGAGTGAAATGGGGGAAAAAAAAGATTAACTGAATATAGCAACTCTCTTTTTTTACTCCCCCCCCAAAAAAAAAATTCCAAAATTTAATCCAAAAAATCTGGATTTCCAATGTACCTTGTCTATATTCATGGCAAATTTCCTCTGTTTCCCTCTGCATGTCTCTTTACATGGACCAGCTATGCAACCTCTGGGCTATATAGCCCCATTTCTGGCACTCAGGAATAAAGATTGCACTCTGAGTTCCTGTTATCATTCAGTGTTTCTTATTGCAACTCTTCTATATATCTAAGTGCACTCTTCTGTATTCCCCTGTGACTCTGAATCCAGCTTCAACCTAAGGCATTAAATCTGCTTATGAGACCTGCCTATGGGAGACATGGCTAATGAATTAGAGTCACCCACTCACTGCCTCTAATGCAACAATTAGAGCTGCATAGTGTCTCCTGCAGTAATACAGTAGATTTACTGACAGCCTGTCCTCAAGTCCCTGGAGGTGAGAAATGCTGAGAAGCAGGAGAAAAGTGCCAGTCTGAACTAAAGGTTTGATTGTCTCTTCATGTTTATCTTCTGGGAACTAGTGGGATTACTATTTGGATTGGGCTGAAGGAATTCCTTATTTCCACAGTAGACACTGAACTAATTTGTTCTGCCCCAATGCCTCCCTGAAAACCTCCTTGTGTTGAAAATGTGACCCAGTACCAAGCCACCTGGCCTGATTCTGAAAGCTTTATTTTCTTGAGGCAGCAATTAATTTGAAACTATTTCTATCTGTAGGAGTATGCTGTTTTTTAAAACTAACAAGTGTAGTTAGATTTAATTGTCGAAAAAGACATATATTTTCCTATACTTAGCTTAGAAATTAGCTTTGTTGCCTACCGTATTGCATGTTAGCTTTATGACCTAACAGCTAGTGCTTAGCACTATGTACCAATTCAGCTGTTTTGACTGAAATTACATAGAATCACTATCATTCTTATCCCCATAATTCAGATTTGGAAATCCAGGCATATAAAGATAAGTTGGCTAAGTTTACTAAACTGGTATTTATTTTACACAGCTGTGATTCCAACTCCAGCAGCTGTTCTGAGAGACCATCTCTACCCTATTCATAACTTCTGCAATGTCCTTTCTTTGACAGCTTTTGGTAGTTCCCGTATACTTTTGGGGGGGACTGTACACTAGCATATAATGGGTGTGCAAGAGACTTGAATTTTCTTAAAATTTGTAAAAGTAACTATCCGATCCTATAAAATATATACATGTTCATAAACAAGTAGTTCACTTCTAGCCTGGAGCAATGGTTCTTAAACTTTACATTAAAATTACTTGAGGAGCTTTTAAAACATGGTCCTTATCCTCAGAGTTTCTGAATTAGTATGTCAAGAGTGGTAACTCTGGGCATTCATTACCTGTGAAGCTGAAACCTCAAAGAAATTTATCAGGTTAGTGATCCTGATAAGAAAATGTGATAATCACAGCCTTGATAAAGCTACAGTCTAGCAAAAGAGACACACTTTACCTTGGAGGGTCTCTCTTTTATTATTAAATCAAATTTAATTAAATAAACTAAGATATTGAAGAATAGCATATTGCTCTTCAAAATGAGATTATCAGTATGAATATTTATTTATTATTTTCTATGTACCGGCAACTGGTGCTTAACCACCCAGTCACATTCTCAGCCCTTTTTCTCTTTTATTTTGAGACAAGGTCTTGCTAAATTGCTTAGGGCCACTCTAAGTTGCTGATGCTGGCTTTGTGATTCTCCTGCCTCAACCTCCAGAGTCCCTGGGATTATAGGTGTTTGCCTCAACATCTGGCAGTGTGAAACATTTCAAGGGAGTGAATGACATCAAGACATCACAAATCCAAGACCTACCTTTCTGAGCTGTCTTGGTGCTATTTTGTTATTTACCTGCCTATATTTGTGTCATCCTTAGGTAGAAATTCATATTCCTCCAAAAAGTGAAAATGGCAATGTTTAATTGTTTCTAAAAGGTTTTTGTCTGTAACACAAGGCCTTCAATAATTAAGTCATAATTAAATAGCAAAAGGATTGTAAAAGTATCTACATCCCCATTAAAGACTAGGCTTTGAATGTTTCATTGCTAAATTCTGTTGTGTCTTAGGAGTCTTTAAAGGAGAAGTTGCTATTTTCCATGTGATCAGACTATAATGAAAACACTGAAAAGTCATTTACATTTTAATTATTAAAGGTGAATTTAGCATATTCAGCATCTTTAAGAATGGCATTAAGGAAGAAATTATTCCAGGCAGAGAACAGGATGAACAAGTTACAAGGAAGAGGGAAGAAAGCTCCAGGACCATCAAGGACAAGCTTTACTATACTGAAAAGCTGGGCATAGGTAGGGGCAAGAGGAGGAAGAACCCTGGAAAAGGAAACATCTGCAAAAGTGTGAAAACACTTTTGGGGGGAACTGTATGCTAGTCTCTAGTGTCAGACTGAGACTAAGGTTGTTTGGGGATGGCTACTGATGGGATTTTAGCAGCATATTAACTGTCAGTTTAAGGAAATGACTTGTTAGTGGTCTGTATTATGAGTACCCAACACAATGCCCAGTACTAAGAAGAATTCAGTAAATTTTCATTGAATAAATGTTGAATTGAACTTTAGTAGAGAGAGGGGAGCTTACCAGCAGAGATACCAACCAGCCTGACTTGCCCAGAGGTAGATAGATGTAAGGAGGTCTTGAATTAGATTGGCAGCTATTAAATAAAATAAAGATGAAATGGTAAAGGGCTTGGGGTACAGCATTAACAACTGGTTAAATTGTGTTAGAGGAAGGAGAAAAATTAAGAAAAATTAAACACAGCTCCAGGTAATGATGGTGGTATCATTAACACAGATATAAATCTCTGGAGAAGGAGTTGGCCCACTTTTTTTATTCAGTGGAAGAAAATCCTGATAATGGTGTCCAGTATAAAGTTGGAAAAGTGAGTATGATACTTTGAATAGAGTGTAAGTGGATTAAAAGTAGATAACACTGCAATGCTGCACAATTGCCAAATGTTGCTTCTGCTTATTTGCCAAGGGCCTCTGTATGTCCTATAGCTACACCTAGTGGAAGGGACTTTGGGTAATGTCAGTTAGAGTTTTGGAGGGATTTTGTTGTTGTTGTTGTTGGGGTTTTTTGTTTGTTTGTTTGTTTGTTTATGTTTGCTACTGAGGATTGACCAAGGGTTTGGTTCATGCTAGACAAATGCTCTACCAGCTGAGCTACACCCCAGCCCTGAGTTAGAGTTGAAAGAGATATTTAAAAGAATAAATGGGAATCCCAAGATAAAATTTTGTTTTCTCTTGTTTTCATTTCTACCAAAATCTTTTTTAGACAGCTTACCTGGGTAGGGAGGAGGGGACCTTGGTGTGGGATTCAGGAAGAAATGAACTCAACTTTGACTTTATGAATAAATGAATCCATTCTCCATTAATTTGTTTTCCAGAGCATTTTATTTTTATATCACATGTTGGTTACGTTTTCTCATGTATTTGTTTTTAATGTTGTTGCTGCTGCTTTTTTCCCCAGAATTGATATATTTAATTAAAATCGTAGCTGTTCAGCCTAACATTGGTGTAGTTAGTATAGATTGCTTTATTTTGTTATTATTCGGGTTCTTGAAAAAATAATAGAGCTCTCCTTTTTTTTTCCACAAATGGACTCTCAGATTTGTTGCTTCTATTATATACTTAATGCTTCAATAGCTTTGAAGCATTTTTCCCTGTGTTTATAATATGTGGGTTATATTTTCATTTCTCAGATTTAAACAACTATATTAAACTCAGGTCTCTTTAGTTTATTACTATCATTAGTGCCATTAAGAGATAAAGTACTGAATTTTAGAAGTAGATGTGACTATCTTAGTTTTTCCCTAGCTGGATCCTAACCTAAGCCGGTATTTGAACATAATGGCAGCTTTCAAGAAGCTCTTAAATCGAAATGTGATTATCTCGCAGAACAAACAAGACAGGCATTTTAATATAATTGCCAATGGATCTTAGCTTTTCCTTTCATAGGTGCATTAGCCTAGATTTGGAAAGATGTACACAAACTGTGAAAGAAGGGTACATTATCTAATATAGTTTAGAATGCTTTTCTTAGTTTCAAATCTGTGATATGTGAACTACCATTTGTTGAGTTGCTACTTGTAGAGTTATTTGTACAATAAACAGGTTTTGTATGTCCACATAGGGATTATTTGAATAGATAAAACATTTCAAATCATCTTATGTGAAAACATTCTACTTAATTCTGTGACATTAGAGAGGGAAAAAGCCACTTGATTTAATTCAATCAACAGTTATTCTCTGGAAAATATAGAGAATTTACTCTATGAGTTCCAGCCATAGGGGACTTCTTTGAGCAGACTCGAAGAAGGAAACTTTTCCAGGCTTGGAAAAAGAATCTTCCAGAATGATCCTTAACTCCATTTACATTCACAAATTCATTTATTCATATGACATATTTATTCAGCATTTCCCATATACCAGTCATTCCTTCCTGAGGAAGTCTAGACACTACTTCCTCAGGGAAGCCTTCCCCAATCACCCCCACAACCCTGGACTAGATGTGGTCCTTCTTTATATGTTCTTTTAACTTATTATTTTCTTGCATATTAATTGTCACAGTTACTTTGTATTCTTACCAATTTCAATGACTAAACTTTAATTAATAAAAATATATGCTATTATAATTTTTGGTATCCTAACACCTAGAAAAATTTTATTTGCTCACTATTTATTAAATGAATTAACAAATAGTGCAAAGATAAATAAGCCACATTACCTGTTCTCTTGGTGTTTAATATAATACAGATGAATCACATTTGCATAAGCAGTTCTTATTCTGTTGTAAAGCAGAATATATATATTATTTTTTTTCCACCTCCCATTCCAATAGATATGGTCATGGGATTTTCAAAAAGGCCAAAGGCACACACACAAAGTCACATAATGGGTTTGGGAAACTTTCCCTGAGACACAGCAATCAGAGGCCTCTTTTCCCCTCTTCATCCATCTCTCTATCCTGCCCTGAACTCAGTCTTCCATCTTGGACCATGACATCAGGTTACATACAGTGGGAAATAAATTAGAAGGCATCTGGAGCCCTGGTATATTGGCCCCTTCTGCCTACTCATATGTTTACACAAGGTAGGATACAACTTCTTTTACATTTTAAGCCACTGTTAATTTGGGTTTTCAGTTACTAAAATCTGAAATTAATTGTACCTCAAGTGAGTCTGCAAAATAGCAGGTTTTATATCAAATCCAAAGCAGATTGCAGCAGTGTCACAACAATTATTAAGTGCAGATTGTTAAGTGTAAAGTAAATAAGATAGTATAAAAATTAAAAAGCTGCACAGCAAAGGAAACAACAAATTGAAGAGACCACCAACAGTATGGGAGAAAATTTTTTCCAGCTACTCCTTCCACAAAAGACCAGTATCCTAAATATACAAAGAACTAAAAAAAAAACCTCAGCATTTAAAAAATAACCAAATCAACAAGTGGACAAATTAGTTGAACAGACACTCCTCAGAAATAGAAGTATGCATGAATAATTACATGAAAAAAAAATGTTCCATGGCTTTAGGCATCAGGAAAATGCATGTAAAAATCTACAATGATATTCCACCACACTCCCGTTATAATGGCAATCATCAAGAATACAAATAAACACTAAGGAAAGGACCTCTTGCTCACTGTTGGTTAGAATGTAAATTAGTTCAGTCACTATGAAAATCAGTATGAATAGTCCTCAAGAAGCTTAAAATGGAACTAGCACATAATCCAGCTATGCCATTCTTTGGCATTTATCAAAAAGAATTAAAGTCAGTATACTAGAAAAATACATGCATATACATATTTATCAGAAAAATTCAGAATTAACAAGTTGTGGAATCAGTTTAGGTTTCCATTAACAGATGAATGGACTCCCTCTTTCCTCTCCCTTTCAAAGTACTCACTGAAAAGGTGGTATATATACACAATGGAACTTTATTCAGTCATAAAGAAGAATGAAATTATGTCATTTGCAGGGAAATAGAATGAACTGGAGTCCATAATTTTGAATGATGCAAGTGAGTTAGACAAGTGTTATGTTAACGCTCATATGGTAAAGCCCAAAAGGAAGAAAAAAAAAGCCAAAATAAAATGTGGTGGGGGTATGCTGTGAAAGAAAATTGAAGGGAGACAAGCAAGGTAGAGGAAGGGCATCAGAGAGATGGGTGGAGAAGTACTGTAGAATAAGATCAATCAGATTATGTTTTTATTTTTATGTATGCATGAATATGCCAAATAAGACCCACCATTTGGTATATTTAATGTGTATCAATTAAAAATTATGCTAAAATTAGATAATCTGGTTAGCCCAGTTAATAACATTCCTAGCAATTACCTTTAGGTCTAAAGTAAGAATTTAATAATAAGAAGAAATATCCAAGCAGTAGTTTCGCCTGTTTATACAAATTTTTAATCAGAAACATAAGTTCTCAAGAAAAACCATGAAGTGTAACTCCTTTATGCTTTTTTTTTCTGAACTGATACATACAAAGGAATAATGCCATTTAAGTCCTAACATGTATTATCTTAACTTTAATTTTGAGATGCAGTTAAAAGAGTATAGTCATTTAGATTAAAACAAAGCCAGAACACAGTGTAGGATGTGAAGTTATTAGTTAGTAATAGCTACTGTGTATTTTGTAGATTCCTTCCTCCTATTCAGTCTTCTTCTTTTCCTTTTTGGTTCATTTACTCATATCATAATAATATAAAATAATATCCTAGAAAACTTGCCACCCTTTGTGGTAGGACATTTTTGGTTTGCAGACTTCTTTTATTTTCAGTGCATAAAAATGAAGACCATCACAGTTTTCTGGTTCCCAGAAGTACCTTTTAACTTTTTATTAGGAGATATTTGTTTCTGTCTTGAAGTTTAATTGATCCCAAGTCAGCATTTAGAACTTCAGGACACTTGTTGCCATTACCAATAATATTTTCACACATGGAAAGGTCTAGAGTATTTTCATAGTAAAACTCAGAAACTGTTCTGTTGATAGATTTTATTTGCATGATGAAAGCAATATATAGAGTTAAGAAAAATCAGAAGAGGAGGTAGTGGGTAACACATTCTAGTCAGACTAATAGGATATTGTGTGATTATTTTTCCTTTCCAATGCACTAAGTGCTGTCCTCTGTCACTTTAACTCGAAAACCACTCAGTGAGAGGGTCCAAGCAAAAGCCCATGTTTACAGGAACCCTACAGAGAGATTCCTCTCCCTCCTGCCTGGGCTGACTCTTAGAAGTAATGAACCTCTTCACATCTCTCTTAATATTTTTTACATTGATAAACTTAACATTTTCAAACTCCATTTATTTCTTTTGATGAAATGGTTTGTGATGATTTCTTTTGGTATTTGTCTTTGCGTTGTCCACTAAACATCCACTCAAAGGACATGGATTGTTGGCATGGACCCCTGAGCAATTTTAAAAAACCAAGTCCCTTAAAGACTTCCTCTTTCCTCTCTCTTTCAAAGTACTCACTGGCCCTGTACTTGTGCATCAAGGGGATATTTTTTTTCTTTTTAGTAGCACCAATTATTTATTTCAAAAATATATGCTAGTAAGGTAATCTTATTTTCATTGTTTCTAAGGTGATTTTATTGGGGTTCTCTTTTCTACTCATGCACTTATATGATTTTCTTCTTATTCTTATTTGTTCTCAAAATTTTCCTACTTGTTCTTCATAGTATATTATGCAGAGAAAATAGTGATGCTTTTCTCCTTTTAGTTCTTCTTTATTTTTCTGAATCTGCTTGGATTGACAGCCAATATTTCCTTAGTTTTTGCACTGGTCATAGGAGGTAACCAGAAAAAAAAAAACAAGAAAATTCAAAATTCAGAGCATATAAACTCAAATCTGTGACTCAGATAATATAACTTATTTATGAGGGCCATTGATTGTCTTAATATATACTATTCCTCCAAACTTGGCATCCAAACTGAAATATTTAAAGTAGCCACAGTTCACACTGAGTTCACATTCTCAAATGACAGAGCATGTGAAGAAGTTCTAACAACAGTGAGAACCAAGAGAGATGAGTATAGTATAGTCAAAAAAACAGATGGAGATTCAGAGGAAACCTATGCCTGGCCAAGACTATAGAACAACAAACCAAGTACACCCCTGCTGGTCTTTTTTCTGCCTCATGCTATATAGTAAGGGGGTGTTTCACTTTAATTTGAAGTTCTGCGAGATGTAAGGAGTCATAAGAGATGATGGTTTTAATGTTTATGTGTGTGTTCTTTTCCCATCCTTATTCAGAGAGGATAGTTAACTGAACTCATGTTGAAGACTGATCCATGCTGGGACAGTGGAGGATAGGGTGGAGTCCCTCTTATCTGGAGTTTCAGAACTAGCGTTTGATAGTTAATAAAAAGTTTGATTAAAATAAGAAGTATTTAAACTACATGTTATAATTCTTGGATAAACCACACCAACAAATGCATTACTGATGCCTTATTGTTTATTACTTTTCTTAACATATTGGTGAAGTTATTCCAGTGTAGAATCCTTGATGTTAATCACATTCTCAATATTATAGATTTTAATTGGTAATTTGCTATTTTGAGGTTTTTCAGGAAGTTTGTATGTCTCTTCATAGAAAAAAAGATTTCCTCTTCTTTCCCATTCACATTTTTTTTAATTGCAGTTGCTCCCTCCCTTGTCCATAGAGGGTACGTTACAAGACTCTCATTAGATACCTGAAACCATGGACAATATTGATCCCATGTATGGTGATTTTTTCCTATGCAAACATACTTTTGATAAAATTTAACTTACAAATTAGGAGCCATAATATATTAACAACAATAACAAATAATAAAATGGAGCAGTTACAATAATTACTATAATAAACACTATTTAAGATTCATGAATTATTTATTTCTGGAATTTTCCATTTATGTTTTGAGATTGCAAGTGTCTATGGGTAACCAAAATAATAAAATATAAAAATGAATGGAGAGGCTATTGAATATTTAATTAAATTATCTTGTTAGAAAAACAACACAAGTTATTAAGATTTTAAAAAAAAGAAAGAAAGAAAACAGGACAGACTGGTAAAAACAGAACTAACTCTTGGTAGTGGACAGTTTAGCTGGCAAGAACAGAGGAGAGTGGACCTGGCCAAGAATAGTCCAGTGTGTGGAAATGTGTAGAGCACCAGGGTTTTGAGGTACACCAGGTTTCTAACAGAACAGTGAAATCTTGATTCTTTGTAATTTTTTGACAACTTTTTTGGGAGGGTTGGCCCAGGGTTGTTCAATCATGGAGCCACATTCCCCAGCCCTTTTTTATTTTTATTTATTTTTTTATTTTGAGGCAGGATCTTGCTAAATTTGCCTAGGGCCTCACTAAATTGCTAAGGTTAACTTTGTATTTGCAATCTTCCTGCCTCAGCTTCCAGAATTGTTGGGATTACTGATGTGTAGCACTGTGCCTAGATCCTAACTTATCATTTTAAGTGGAAACTTTATCATTTTTTTAACCCCTGAAGTAGCTTATTTGCAATCTGAATCATAAGGGGTCACATTTAGAATTGGTTTGGAAGCTCAAGTCTTTTCTCACATCATACAAAAGGGATGATTGCCTTTTTTTTTTTTTTTTTTTTGCCTCAGGTGTGTTCACATTGCCAGCTGCTACACAAAGGCTTACCCACTAGGGTTGTTTTCATGGTGATTGGTGAAAACATGTGTTTGAGGTAGAAAAACTTTTTCCTATTCTAATGCTCAACACAACACTCTATCTCCTGTTTTTTGGAATGTATGGGGATTTCTTCCCACTGGAGAACCAGTGGATACCAACTGGGTCTTCTATAATTTAACTAAATTCTCATGCTAACCTGAGTCCTGTGGATGCCACAGGTTAAGTGCTGTCAAAACCTCTTCAGACACCGATTGCAACCAATAAATTGTACTACTGCCTGGCTATAAATCAAGGTTTCCACTACCCCTCCTTGGTTTTGATTAACTTAATGGGAAGGCTCACAGAACTCAGTGAGACACTCATGTTTATCAGTTTGTTATAAAGGATATTAAAAAAGGATATAGATGAGTAGCCAGATGAAGAGATGCTTTGGGTGAGGTATGAGAGAAGAGGCTTGAAGCTTCCTTGCTCTCTCTGGTGCACCACTGTCCAGGACCTTCAGCAACCTGTAACCTGTCCTTTGAGGTTTCTCTGGAGGCTTCATTATACAAACATAATTGATTACATCACAGGCCATTGGTGGTCAACTCAATCTTCAGCTCCTCCCTGAATGTTGGAAAGTGGTGCAGAAAGTTCCAAACCTCTAATCACATTTAGTTGGTTTCCCTCACAACTAGCTCTCATCCTAAGGCTAGCAGGAGCCCAACAAGAATACCTTAGGACAAAAGACTCAGGAAATTATAAGGGTTTTAGGACTTTTGTGTCAGATGCTCCTATCACTCAAGAAATTACAGAGGTATTTAGAGCTTTTGTCTGTGTCAAAAACCAAAGGTGAGAACAAAAGATTCTCTTAACCACCCTTTTCTACAAGGGTTTTGGGTCACAGGAATCAAGTGTGTGTGTGTGTGTGTGTGTGTGTGTGTTGTGGGTTGTGTACTTTTTCTATATCAAGATGGAAGTATCCTGAATGATAATAATTTATAATTTTAGGTGCTTTAATTATCTCTAATTGCAAAATTTTTCAAAACAATCATATAAAAACAATGTTTTAACTCAACAGAAAGACTTGGTGTCCAAGTGGAATATTTATTTACTGATCTAAAGGTAGTTAACAGTTTGGTTTTTTCTATCCTTATGCAATGTACTATTCTTTTATGTTAAGCATTGATATGTGTATATCTTACTTACAGTAATAGCAAATTGCCTGTTATATTTTTGGTAATTCTAATGATAGAACATATACTAAAACTTATCCCATCTTGAAGATTATTGTGTTACTTTATCTTTACCTGATACTTTACTATGTATGGTGTAATACACAACCTCAAACTTAAAAAAGAAATATTAATACTTAAAAAAAAATCTCTATTTCCTGGCATTCAGTAGTCTATTTAAACAAATAGCCTGGATTTTGTACATATTTTTAAAATATATTCATATGCATAATGGTTGCTATGGAGTTACAATTATTATATGAATACTATATAGTTGCATAATGCTCTAATGTAACATTCTATTTAAATTCATATTTTTAAAAGAAATAGTAGCTTACAAAATACTTTTTATGAAGAAAAGAAGCAAATGACCACTGAGTGTTTGATTATAACTTGACTTTCCTCCAAAGAATAAATTCTGAATCAGGCATTTCTTTTCCTTTCTTATTGGTCTTCAACTGACAGTGATTCCTGGAATTTCTTCAAAAAGAAATACTTCTCTTTCAATTCCCAAGTATTAAAAAATTTAAAAACCCGAATTTAAAAACCTTTTCCATATTAGAAAGTATGGTTTCATTTTACATATTATTTCTGCTTTGTGTGTGTGTGTGTGTGTGTGTGTGTGTGTATATATATATATATATATATATATATATATATATATATATATATATATATATTGGTTAATTACTTATTTCAGCTCTGGGGAATGAACCCAGGGTGCTCGACTCCTGAGCAACAACTCAGTCTATTTAGCATTTTCTAAAAAACTTTGATACAGCAGCTTCCTAAATTGCCTTGGCTGCCCTTGAATTTGCAATCCTTCTGCCTCTGCTTCCCAAGTGCCTGCGATTACAGGTGTGTAGCACCACACACAGATATTGGAATTATTTGTAGTCACACCAACTACCTGTCAGACATACACTTAACTGTACTAAGTATATCCCAACTTTCAGCAACAATGTCAAGTTACAGAAAAACAGAACTATTCATAAAATTAGTTACTTATTTCACTTTTTTCCTAAATTTGAATGAATAATTTTAAGTATGTTAGTATGTAAGTATTTTTGAAATGCTTATGTACAATATCTGATATCAGTGAACAAGCCTAGGAAATTTCTTTTGTAGGTAGGTTCCTGTACTTGCATCCGAGGGCCATATTAAGTTATTAACCTTAAGAATAGAGTTCTAAATGAGAGGAACTAAAGACTCCTCCTCCCACCCCTTAGCATATCATGTGCCAGCATTGACCTGAGGATGCACCTCTTTATTTTGAGGCGCATAATTATTACCAGTCTGAGCAAGATATCTTCCCATTTTATATGAAATTGTTACTTGTTCCCACTCCTCTTACCTTTATAGGAAACCAATCTAGCACAGTTGACCTGTGACCTTTCATTTCACCTTCCCTGTGTTTATGTGGACTAGCAAATTATTGGAAAACACATGATTTTATATTTCAATATGTTTTAAAATGCACATGTATGCCATTGTGTGCATTTCATTCTACACTTTTTCATATATTCTTATGGTTTTTAGATATCCAAATGTAAGTTTAGGCCAAGATTTCATGTCTTTAGAGAATATTGGTTCTTGTGCAAGAACTCTTAAATATATACATGCACACACACACACACACACACATACATGTCATGCACACAAAACCATTTTATATTTTAATTCTCTTTTTCTCGGCGGATATCTACTTATTCTGTTCCTCTGTACAAATATAAAATATATTTTTAAATAATTATGTGTATGCATTTCTCTATAAACATTTATGCAAAAAATTTTTGAGAAGAAATGCCCATAAATAAGAATGTTTAATTTTGTTAATAACTAACAGATGGGAATGACTGTACCACTTTATACTCCCACCTTCAACAGCAGAATATTTTACCAGTACTTGATATTGTCTGATATTTTTGTTTTGTCATTCTATTGACTATATGTTAGTATCTCCTTATAATTTATAGTGATTACCATTTAATTTTCTGACTTGATTTTTAATATCCTTTCTTTTTATTCCATTTTTTAAAATTGATTTTCTCAAAAGTTATATGTGTGGTAAGTGTGTGCGTGTGTGTGTGTGAATAATTTGCAAAATAATAACCCTTTTACATTTCATATCAGTAGTTCTCAATTAAAACTACAGTTTGCAAAGGTGGAGGGTCCTAAAGACCCATTCAAGAGGTTCACAAATCATTGTTATTTCCATAATATTTCTAAGGCGGTTTTTGCCATTTTCACTGTGCTAACATTTGTACTGATGCCACCAGCAATGATGAATAAAACTGCTCATACCTTAACTTCTTAACGGTGGCACCAAACCATACTAGTTATTGAATTGTGTCTATCATGCACATGTGGGAGTGAAGAAAAGAATACCCAATTTGTTTAAGAATACCCTTGATGAAGCAGTAATGATAGCTAATGTTATTAAATGCCAGTCCTTATTAGGTCTTTCATATTCTGTGTGATGAAAGGGGAATTATGCATAAAGCACTTCTGCTGAGTGTGTGATGATCATCCTCAGGAAAAGCTATTGCAACATTGTGTGAACTTTACTATGAAACCCCCCTCTTCCTTTTTACAGCATCATGTGTATTTCAAATAATAAGTGACAGGGGCTGGGTTGTGGCTCAGTGGTAGAGCACTTGTGTAGCATGTCTGAGGCACTGGGTTCTATTCTCAGCACCACATAAAAATAAATAAATAAAATAAAGGCATTAAAAAATTAAGAAACAAACTTTTCAAGTTTTGGTATGGTAACAAAGAAAATCCATACTTATCTAGCAATATTATTAAAACACCCATACTTTTCCTGCTACAAATCTGTGTAAAGTTGGATTCTTTTCAGCAAATAAAAGTGTATTCACTACAGAATTAAACATGAGAACCTGTCTTTTCCTAAAGCATATATGAATGAGATGTGCAGAAATGTAAAAAATAGCCTTTCCTTCTCAGTAAGTTTTTGTTTTCTAACAATGTAATTTTATAGAAATTTGCTGTATATGATAACTTTTAATTGGTTTATTATTTTGAAATGGATTAATAAATATTTCTAAAATTTATTAGTTTCAATTTCTAAATCAGAAAAAAATTATATATATCATGTGAATATATAATACCTATGGTAAATATCTCACAAAATCATGTATGTATACATATTTGCTCTGGGGACTTTTAATAATTTTTCAGAAGGAAAGGAGTTCTGTGTCCAAAGTTTAAGAAAAAATGATTTCCTAAATAATAAGCCCATGCCAATTTTTGATGTTGCAAATACCTTCCCCCAGGAGTTACTGTCCTATAAACTTGACCTGTGATGTTCTTGGTCAAGCAGGGAATCTTATTATTTCAATTTTAGGGAAGTATATGAAACACTGTCCTGCACTGTAGTCTCACTGATCTTACTAGTGTGCTAGGGTCTATTGGTCTCTTTCTTCCATCCCTTCCTCATTCTCTCCCTGCATTGTTCTTGCTCTTGTGTTTCACAACTTAATAATATCCTATTTTCTGGACTTTCCCATATCGCAATGACTTACATCTCTCTTAATAACATTGTAAATTGTTTTAAATTGTGTTGTATTACATGTAGTGTTACAGAACCAACTGGGAACCTGTGCCAACTTAGGTAGCTATGATTATACTTGTAGGTTGCATTCCTACAATAGAGTTGCAGAGTTAAAGAGAATGCACGCTTTTCGTTTTGCTTCATGTAACCAAATGTGCTTCGTAATGACTGTGTCATTTATACTGTCACAGAAATTCATTAAGTGTACTTGTTTATCTACATTCTTGCTAACCCTGGGTAATCAAACTTTCTAATCTTTGCTTTGGATAGACGAATTATAATATTTATCATAATTCAATTCAGATTCAATAGATTAAATTTAACTTATATTATGAATGAGATCATGTTTCTTTTCATGTTTATACATATTTCATTTAATGTCACCTAATGAAATTCTTTGCCCATGACCATATTGAGTTATTTTTGTTTCATCTATTGAAATATAAAGTTACTAATTTACTGAATTAATCAACTCTTTGTTCTGATTTATGAAAGATTAATCCCCATTATCATCTGTATATTGATTTTTATTTAGCTTTTATCTTGAAGGAATTTTTAGTTTAATGTGACAACATTTTTAAATTTTGTGTCATGAATAGAAAATCATTTTCACCTTAGAGATTTAAAATCCCATATTTTCCTCTGATAATTTTGTGGTTTCTTTAGTTTCATTTTCTTTTCCACCTAAGTGTTCAATTTAACTGGAATTTATTCTGGGACGAGGGAACAGATATTATCTAAATGTTTTTTAAGACATCTACCTATTTCTCCCAACCCAAATGTTTAATACTCTTTTTTTTTCTACTTTGATTTTAAAGTCACTTATTTAATATATAAAATTTCTTTACATTTTGGGATTTATTTATTGACTTTCTCTTCTGTTCATCTGTCTCTACATGTGTCAGTATCCCACTACTTTAATTATTTATATTATTTTGTCAGTTGTTACTTGCTGGAATACATTATACTTTGATCTATATTAAGCCAAATTGCAGAACTTTTAACTCCTGACATAAATTGTTCTATCATCCGCCAATATTTACAATTTCAGTATCATCTTCTTTCTTTCTGGAAAAGGTCCTCTATGCTGTCTTGCCGCTCCCTGGTTTGTCCTCCAGTTATGTCTTTTTGCTCTTTTGCTTCTAAACTACCTCATAGGAAGCTTTATTTAAGCAACCATATTTTTCATTCTTAATATCTTCAGTTAGTTCTCTTCTCTTATGCTTCAAAATCTTTTTTTTTTCTTTTTAAGAATTTGTTATGTTGTTTGTTGTTTTAAGGTTTTAACCTGGCAGATCCATTAAATTAGGCTTTCCTAGTGTTAGTCCTGTGTTGTTGTTGTTGTTGTTTTCCCCCTTTTGATCATGGGACTTGCGTTCTTCAAGGAGTTTGCTATTGATGTCTTTGCTAGTGGTATACCTAGAGGGGAGGTAAAACTCATACCCTAGCTTGAGCTACTACAGGTAGATTATTTGGCGTTGAGAGTTCTCACAGCCAAACTAGATTCTACAGGTAGTCCTGTACTCTATTCTCCTTGCAAGACACAGCTAGCAGTTACAAGAAGCTCTGTCACTGTTTCACCTCCCAGGTCCATAAAGTAAGGATGTGGGATGCAAAGGGTAGAACTAGTAAGTCTCCTGGTGACTACAGGTTCCCATTCCATCCTGGCTCCATGTTTTACCACTTTTCATACTGTTTGGAACTGAGTACAGCCCAGATAGACAAAGTGAGAATGAGAAAAAGTGCATCTAGGAAATTCTCAAATCTAATTTCCATGATCAGCCTTTAGAGTTTGCCTTCATACACTCCAAATACATCGATGTGCACTGGGGATCTAAAGAACCCCTGTTACATGAAGGGTTTCTCATAATTTGGGGTATGTGTGTGTATGTGGGTGTGTGTACTCACATGCATATGTGTGGTACACTTTAACAAAGTCCGAAACCTTCTCAGCAACTCTTATATTGGAGTGTCCTTAGTGCTAGGATTCTTGGGAGCAGGCACACTGGTCCATGCTACTTGCTATTTGGTCATGAACCTATTAGTTTTCCCTTCTCGTAACTATTTTGAAGATAATGGTCAGATTTATACACATACTTGATTACTATAGCCCTAAATAACCATAATAAATATCAGTATGTAGCTCTGGAATTTTTTTTTTTACAAAGTTCTGTTTATATCATTATTATGATTATAAAACCTTATGGATAAACCTTTCCAGAATGTTTCTTTTCACTACAAACAAAAAACCACAGCCTTGGAGGCTGAAGCAGGAGGATCGCAAATTCAAAGCCAGCCTCTGCAACTTAATGAGACCTTGTCTCAAAAATAAATAAATATAAAGGGTTAGGGATGTGGCTCAGTGGTAAAGAACCACTGGAATCAATGCTCGGTTAATTAAAACAACATCATGAACATCAAACCAAAAATTGAATGTTCTAGGAGTTTGGGGGAAGGCAGATACTGTTAAATTTTTCCATTTGTATATCATATAATCTTCACATATAATAATTTTATTAAAACCTTCTTATGAGGAAATTAAACTTCAAGAGGTATAGGCAAATTGACCAAGATTACTTGGGTAGGAAGTGACAAAACTGAACTGAAATACCCAGTCCTTTCTATTTCTGCCTGACCTAAGGAAAGGTTCAAGGCATGCTAGATCTAAATGATTGTTCTTCATATCCATAAAGGGATAAAAAATATCTTAGGAATCATTTTAAGATTACATAGTGTATCTACCATCCAGTATAACAATAATTTCTTTGAAATTAGATATATAAGTGAAAGTATTTTATTTTATATCCAAGATCCATCCACAGAGTAATTTAGGCATTTCCAGTTCAGTTTCCAGTAAACCTTTAACATAGTGTCTCATACAGTTCAGTTAAGTAGACTAAACCTAAGATTACCTTTAGCCATTGTTATTTTGTAAGCAATCAAAAATAATGTTGGAATATAATGAAAGGATCGCTTACAGGAGGTGGTTGAAGTGGAGATGTTTCTAAAATCATGTTATAATCTTCCTCTAAGGCCTAGTTTATTTTTTACAGCAACTTAGATTTCTGACATTAAACTTAAGTATGATTATGAAGGTGAAATTCTATCCTCTTTATATTAAATTCTTTATTATCCAGGCTTAATGGTGCTAGATGCATAAGAAGTCAATAGTCCTAAACCTAGTAATTACTAAACCTTAGTGATCCCAGAATCTGTATTTTGTGAATCAATTTTTTGTTTTTATTTTGTGTTTAATGAAAATAGTGCTGATATTTAATTACAAATTCTTAAAGTAGAGACAACTCAAGTTGGGTAATGCTTTACTACCTGAAGGTTCTAAAATGTGTACTTGGTACTTCTAAGTAGTACAGCAAATATGAATCTTTTAAAATATAATTTCTAATGACATAGAGAAAAACATGAAATCAGGTTTTGATTTTTTTGTTATATTTTTACAATCTAAGCTTTAGAAAATTAGTGTATAGCTAATCAGCCAAAATCTAGCAAAGATAATTTGGCTGTCTACAAGAGGTATAAACAAGATAATTGAAATGAGATAAAAGATAATTGAAAAAGGAATGTTCAGCAATGCGAAATGTGGAACTTGGCTTCCAAAATAGGAGGAAATGTGGTTCAGAGTGCCCATTGCTTGTGTTGTACATATTGGGAAGGTTTAGGTTCTGAAGAGTCTCAGATTAAAAAGAAAAATAACATCACTCACAAGACACTGAGAGAATGTTGCTTTTCCATAGCAATGTGCTACTTTACCTAACTCACTAAAACAAGTGTCTCTCAGAGGTTCCCTTTTCCAAATTTCAAACATAAAACTCCAAAGTCAGCTGTTAGCTGAGATAAATGTAGATAAATATTAAATTAGTAATATATACCTTAATGACAAATATACTCTTTTTGAGCTTCCAAAAAGGAATGGGACTTAAAATATATTCATGTCTATAAACATTTTGATATCTGAACATTGAAATGAGAAAATTGAACCTGACGAGTAGCTGAGTCAATGCACAAAAAGAGACAAATACCCAGAATTTTGAGTATGAAATCTCTATTTTAAAAGGTTGTTTATAAGATCTGTGTAGAAAGCGTGAATGGAGTAAACTCAGCTTAGCAGTTGAGACGCTGGGACTCTAACTCATCATGACCAGGCTTCGTCCAAGAGTAGAACTGAAAACTTCCTTGTGAACGGCAGTTGGGAAGGACCTCATGACATCTAGAAGGAGAAGAAGGGGCTTTAGAACACTCAGAAACAGTGACTAGAGAGAGACTGACTCATCAAGTGCATTCATATGCTGATTCTTAAAGTCAGATCATGGAGTGGAAAATCTTGGTCACTTATATGAACCTAAGGATTTTCCTTTTTTTAAAAATTTTTTTCTTTCTCAGAAAATAGTCTCTGAATTATTAAAAATACAGTGTGAACTACTGAAATTTTCCTGGTTTACGTTGGTCGAAAGGGATGCTTCATAAGAATTTATCAATGGGCTGGGGATGTGGCTCAAGCGGTAGCGTGCTCGCCTGGCATGCATGCGGCCCAGGTTCCATCCTCAGCACCACATACAAACAAAGATGTTGTGTCCGCTGAGAACTGAAAAATAAATATTAAAAAATTCTCTCTCTCTGTATCTTCAAAAAAAAAATTTATCAAGAATATTAAAGCAGGACTGTTTTACTGTTTACATTTTAGAATGTATAAATGCACTCTAAAGTGAATGAAACAAAATTTGAAGTTTATGTAAATAAAATATTTTGCATTGTACTATTTAATTATTTTATGTTAAGTATCAGAAAGAGATCCTTATTTAAATATTAAAAGAACATTAACATTTTTTATTAGTTACTTATTTCTTCTGCTGTAAACTGTTAAAAATTGACTTGGAATGGATAGAAAATGCCAATTAGGAAGTCTCCATATAGTAAAATTAAGAAAAAAAGCAAGAATTTGATGAAAAAATCATAGTTCCCTCATGACCATTTGTACAACCCACAACAGATTTACACTGTAGCAATGCAGAGGCCAAAGATACTTGGGTTTGGTTTCATCATCATTATTGCTTCTACCTTTCCTTATTCTAGTACTCAGAGATCTTAGTGAGATTTGAATGTTTTATTTTAAATGAATATTTCTCGAAGCTTAAGTCAGTTGAGACACTTTAGCAGTAATGATGCTGATATTTTGACAAGAAAATGTTCCCATTTTTCAGTTTGCTAAGACACACCTGCACATTAGAACCAACCAAAAGTTTTCTATCTTTTATTTATGGGAACATTATACTTTTTGAAGCCTGCTCACATGCATTGTTTTGCTTTTTAAGAAAGTATTATTCCATTATAGAAAGCAATTATGAAGTTAAACTTAATATGTGCCTATTTTATATGTTTATCTGAAAAAATTTAAGATAAATATTATAAATAATATTTATAATAAGATTATAAATCTATACTGATAAATAAAAATGTTATATTCCCAAAATATGAATAGCCTGGAAGCAATGAGATTATTGTTGGCTTTTTTGTTTCCTCAGATAAATTTGCAAAGAAAAATGAGAGTTACTGGTGTGATTACCCAAGGGGCCAAGAGGATTGGGAGCCCAGAGTATATAAAATCCTACAAAATTGCCTACAGTAATGATGGAAAGACTTGGACAATGTACAAAGTGAAAGGCTCCAATGAAGACATGGTAAGACCGACTCCTTAATCCACATAAGTAAAAGTAAAATGCTATTTTCTATCACTGATGATTTCATCACAAATGAGCCTTCAGGAGAAGCCTATGTTGAAAATGTTTCTGGTGATTTTTGCTTTTAATTGGGCTAGTGAAATGAAGAGAGCAGGAGTTTCTCCAAGTTATAAACTTACAGCAGTTGTTATTTAAGATGTTCTTAGATTTTAACTAGAGTTCCAACCAATACTTTTTGCAAAGTTAGCAAAGCCTTCACTTTCCCAGAAGTCAACTTTCAATTTCATCATTACTGATTTTACAGACAGTATGTATCTTTAATCAAATAGCTGTGGATCAAATCTACTACTTTAAAAATATTCTACAGGAAATGGATATAATATGCAATACAATATGATATTCAGAATTTTGAAATTGTTTCTCAAAAATTTTAAAATTAGAGATATCAGAACTGCAAATCATCCCATTTTAAAATCATGCATCAGATTAAAATCTGAGAAATTTTTTGAAATATTTTTTAAGTTACCCTCTCAAGTGAATTTAAATAAGATTTTCTGTTTGCCAGGTTTATAAAATGTATACTAAAAATGAGATATAAAGGAACTACTTGATTTTTAAAAGGAAAGTAGCTTTTACTGGAGAATACCTATAAGGAATTGTCAGCCTCTTTGCCATGATCTGGGACTTGTTGATAAAGGTAATCTTTATCAGTCAAACCCTAAGCATCATAAATCTGATTATAGCACTAGAAAGACAAAGTAATCAGGAAGCACTACTGGAAACTAGTCTTTACTCCAAAAAAATGTACTGAGTTGCAAAATGAACAGATAGACCCAGATTCAGTTGAATGATTGAAGGTGCCGTTTCTCAAAAAAGAGAGAAGTAGTCTCCCAGTTCTAAGGGCTGGCCTTAATATTGATAAGACCACCCTAAGAAAGTATGCCATAGGCCACAGTGGTTTATAGCTTTAATTAGTTTTTTATCTATGGGTTTTTTATTCACTACTGATGGTAAGGTACTTCTTAAATGCTCCAGGCCCAAAAATATTTAATATAATCTTTTAAGAATTATGTGCAATGAGGGTAAAGGTCAGCATAGAAAATAAGTAAAGAAGCTACTGCATTTAATAAGTTAAAATTCTGTATTATGTCTTTGACCAGGTGTTCCGTGGAAATGTTGATAACAACACACCCTATGCTAACTCGTTCACACCCCCCATAAAAGCTCAGTATGTAAGACTCTATCCCCAAGTTTGTCGAAGGCACTGCACTCTGCGAATGGAACTTCTTGGCTGTGAACTATCTGGTGAGTCTCATATTACCTCTTTCTGTACTGTCTTTAAAGAAAATAAAAAGCACATTTGTATGTAGTCTGCTACTAACCTATAGCTTTCCAAATACCCATGGAAATTCATTTCTGCTTCAAAATGTCCAGGGCATGTTTCAGTCAGCTTGCCACTTATGCATAAAATGAACAAGTTCAAAAGCATGTTATAGAATAGAATTAGTATAGAAATAGTAATGTATTTTGTGGAGTGGCCAAATAAAGTACAAACAATCCTCACGGGAAACTTGTCAAATTTGGATGTATCTTATTGTTTTGGGTAGAAACGGTGATTTATGTTTTGTGACTGGAGTTCAGCATAAAATGGAATCTGTCTGACCTCATAAATTGCAGTTAAGTTTACGATATATAGTACAGGAAAGTAAGCTTTGTCGTTGTCTACCTACCATAAGAACTTGGTGCTTTTTTCTTCTTTTAGATTTTATAAAACATGTAAATTTATCATTCCTCCCTAGGGAACAATACTTCAATACCAAGATTGCTACTATAAATTTATTCTGGGATCATTCTTAGCTAGCAACCTGATTATTGTACAAATAGTGGTTATCCAGCTCGAGAATAATCTATCAAAGGACTCAGCGTTAAGTAATTCTCGTCCTCTGGGAACATCAATACTAGACATAAAGATGAAGACTTAATGCGTAGATCTAACAGTGGTCCTATTTCATTATAGATAGATTCTGAACAAAATATAAAATCTTCTAGAGGTACTTCACTGTTCTATATTTTTAGTGGTTGTTCTTATGTTTCTAGCCTCAAACTTTTCCTATATTTGCCACAGAAGCACCAAATTATTTTGTTCAAGCAACTGAGAAGAAAATTTGAAGTTCATGTGTGTTCACTTCTTAGCATAACCTCAAAAATGTGGAAAATATTTATCAACTTAAAACAATACCTTTTGAGAAAATAGAAAATTAAGTCCTTGGAAAGAGACAACTGTGTGGTTTGATTGATCTATTAAAGTGCATACTTTATATCCATTTCACTTCTTAGTTTTATTTGTGATACCTAAAAAGGGAATGTTTTTATTTTATCTTGAGATGGCACCTCTATAAGTTTGCCAGGATGATGTCAAACTCACAATCTTCCTGCTTCAGTCTCCTCGGTAGCTGGGATTACAGGAGTAAGCCACCACACCAGGCTAGGGAATAATTTTTAAACAAATAAAAAGTAGCACTAAAATGTGAACAATTTTTAATTAGCCCATTGCATTTAAAGAAATTAGATTGATTACTCTAGATGAGTGAATCTATTTTAAGAATTACATTTCATATTCTATATCTGCATATTTTATGAAGCAACCAATACACAGCTTTAGTGCAATTAATTATTCTAACAGATTTTTTTTTCTTATTTGGTAATTTCAGTCAGTTTATTGGCTGTCAGTAAATCTTTGAATCATTGCTGTATAGTGTTTGTGTTGCATGTCACTATATCACCTGAGGCCAGTGCCATCCCTAAGCCATTCATCATAAAGTAATCAGGGGGAAGCCTCAATATGATGAGGTTCACTATAAGCCCTGTGGTTTTTAGTTGCTCAACATCACCTTCCCCAATTTTTCAGTCTTCTGATTCATGAGGATCAGTCTCTCGTACATGGCATGGATACACCCCTAAGGTGTAAATATATTTCACTTTCAAGTTTGACAAGAGGTTACACCTGACACTTTACAGATTTTGTTTTCTGAAATAGAAGTAATGCTCTACTTTCCAAGTCTGCAAATTGATTTTGAACTTGCATGCAGAGAATAATACCTCGCAGTGGTTGTTTTTAAAAACTAGAGCATTTTACTATAGAAATAACCAGTTTCCGTGTTAATACCTTAATTTGCTCAGCTGCTGTTCACACTGGCAAAAGAGTTAATTATTTTTATGTGCATGAAAATAATACAAAATTGGAATTTGTGATAGAGGGTATATTGGCAGAGAAGTTAGCTGTAATACTTGGAAATAAATACACACATAAAAACCCAAACTATTTTCTTTAGTGGAATGCAATGCTGTAAATTCCTTTTGTTGTTGTTGTTGTTGTTTGCTTTTTGCAATAAATTGTCATACAACCTTTAACCCTGTCAAGAAGATCAGTAGTTAATCTCTTTGTAGACCCTTAAAAATAACAACTTTTAAATTATCTGAAAGAGATATGACTTATGTGTTTGGAATAAAATAGACCAGACCCTAATTAGAGGAATGAAACTCAATTACTTATTCTTTAAGCAAATAATTACTCAGCATTTCAGCCTGCTAAGAACTATACAATAGAATGAGTATGAATTTAATTTTATGACTAAGAAGAATTAGTCAAAGGCATTCTTTTTCTATATAATCCCTAAACTGGTATTCTATATAAGAGAAGGGGAGAAAACAACTACTTTTATTTTCCCTTGTATCTATGACAACTAACATTTTATAAAGACTTAGGAAACAGTGGTGGGGTGGGGGTGTGGATAGAAATCTAACCAAAATCTTTATAGCAGACAATGCAAGTTACTTTAGAATTAGATAAGCAGCATGCCAACAGGGGTGTTAAGACTTTATAAAATTTTTGAGAGTTGTTATGATATTTTTCTCACTCAAATTTTGCTTTTAGGTATTAATGCTATCTTTACCATAGGACTCAGGATGTATTCCTCCTCAGCAAGACTCCTGTAAAGATAACAACCCTCCATGCCATTTTTTTGTCATGGTTGGGAAGGATAGGACATTCCTAGGCAGTGGAGGTCAAGACAAAATTGGAGGATACCCAAGGAAAACAAGTGACCTAGATTGACCAGGACAGAAGACAGTTGGTTGTGCTTAAGAATTATCAATGAAGAATTCTAAACCAATCTCTCAGCGCTTAGACATAAAATGGCCTAGTTCTAGCAACTTCAGTCAGTCACAGGATCATCATTAGTACTCATTAATAAACTGATATTTGGAGACTTTTAACATTGTTTTTTGTTGGAATAAGTTTTATGGAAATAGTAAAAATAGCCAACCCTTACTAAATGCTAAGTGTGCCAGTAATGCTTATAAGTTTCATGTTTATTAACTAATTTCTTAGAACACTTCTTGAGGTAGTTTCTATTATTATCACCATTTTACAGATGACAAAACTGAAAGTGGCTAAATAACAAAAATACAAGACCACTCAGCCAGTAAGTGGGGGAACAGTAGAATATACGAAGAAGGTATCAGATTGGATAAGTCAGTTCTTTTATCTTTGCTTCCTTGGTCAAACTTACTTTGTGACTATCTTGGCTAAATTATAACAATTTGACTTAAGAAAGCCTCAGTCACTAGCTAAAGATGATTGAATCATGCTTCCTATTACAAACTCTGTAAATAAAATTTTGTCAGTCATAGTTTGAGATTGGGAAATTATGTGTGTGTGTATATGTATATATATATATATATATATATATATATATATATATATATATATATATATACACATACACACACACATACACACATATATGTATACACACACAAGCATTCTTAATTGGTGGAGAAACATAAATTTTGTACCATATCAATCTGGAAAACGTGGTAGATTTGAGAATCTTCCAAGAATATTCTAACAGTAAAATTTATTAAGTATGATTGAAATGTTAGCACTTACAAAAAGATGTGTCTAGTAATGGCTTTTATTAGAATTTGCTTATTTTCTTTTGTTATCTCATTTACTAGTTTATATTCCATATTGTACAAGCTAAACATTGAGTAAATATGAGTTTCCTGTCTTGGGGTAGAAACCATATTGGTACAGTAAGAATCAGTGGTGAAAATTAGGAAATATTTCTTAGACAACAAAATGCTGTCCACTTCAGAATATAACAGCAGAACAGTTTGTGGAAATGATTTTGTACTGGGGGAATTTTCATTTGCAGTATTATGAAAACAAATAAAAGAAAACCGAATATACTTTATAAGAAAATGTCCCATTTTTAAAGACACAATGAAACTGTTGAAAACCAGGGAAGAGTCACAAGGCTTCCAGTAATGAGACAGGAGAGAGCATTTCAGCATTGTTTTCATTTTGCAAAATCATCTATCACACAAAAGTAGTTCGAATTGTCTGTCTTATTTTCAATTTTTCCAAAATATATTCAGACAAAATAGTCTGAATTGGCTATCTTGTTTTTCTATTTTGTTCTAGATTTGTTTCTGATTATGGCCCATTTTTTTTTTTTTAATTTAGATGCTCTCTCTTTGGAGGAATGAATAGCATTTTGTTTAATCTTCTCTTGCCTATCGAAAATGAGTGCAGAGAAGCTACAGGATGACAAATAATTTTTCTCACAGAGCCTTTATCATTTTCTTTCAGGCTGTTCTGAGCCTTTGGGGATGAAATCAGGACACATACAAGACTATCAGATCACTGCCTCCAGCATCTTCAGAACGCTCAACATGGACATGTTCACTTGGGAACCCAGGAAAGCTCGGCTGGACAAACAAGGCAAAGTGAATGCCTGGACCTCTGGCCACAATGACCAGTCACAATGGTTACAGGTAACATTTTTAAGTTGTTTCACCACTCAAGGTCCCCTGCCTTACAAGATTTGCTGTTGGTTAAGTGACTATTGAAGTCATCACATTCACACAATTTTAAGTGTGCCTTTGTTTGACTTTGGCTTACCTAAATTGGTAAAACAAAAATTCCTTATAAAGTCATGTCCCTGGACTATTTTCAGTCTGGTGTTGACTTATAGATGCTATCAGGTTGATATTGCAGACTGTAGCAGATGGCAGAGCTTCTGCATTAACTTGCATCTTTTTGAATGCTTTGTGTTAATACTGATTTTGAAAGTTTGATGGCAGGAATCCAAAGGACATTGAAATCATGTCACTGACATGCAGTAGTCTCATAGTATCACTACTCATGACATATTAGCTCTTTACCTGTGACTGCTAGGCAATGGAGCAATTTTATTATACTCACCCGACAGAACTTGCTTATAAAAGGAAAGCATAGATTCCACAGAGTCATTCTATCATTTGCACATGACATGAGTTGACAGTGCTTTTTAAAACAACCTTGAAATGCACTCATTTGTGTAGTAATTTTGAGTGTGCATGGAATTTTTTAATGTCTCCTGTGGCAAAGAGAGAGAGAGATCAATTTTATAATCACTTTTCTTGCTAGAACTGAGTTCAAATCTTATTTATTGTTATGCAATATGCATGAGTTAAAAGTTTGTGATAATTATTGTATGCCTGGAAATTGTTAATTTTTTTTTTTTAAATAGCAAATACTACCCCTCTACAAGTCACATTTGCTAAATCTGAAACTAATTTAATCAGGTCACCTGAAATTTGCAATAGTCCCTTTTCAAGTCTTTTCACTTGGTTTTACTTTTTTTTAAGTGGAACAAGAAATATTCACTGTTTCCCTTCTTTCCCTTTATATTCTTCATGGATTTTTATTTATCCGCAGTTATATCAAACCCTTATGTTAGCTATCACACATTGTGTATTATTATGCATGTATTACGGTTTTGAAAGTAGGAAGTATTTTTTGTCTTTCTAGCACCCAACCTGATATCTTTGTCTTGCATGTAGCAGTGTTTATTAAATTAAGTCATTTGCTTCACAAAGGTTTATTCATGATGCACCCATGCAGCACCAAATGATAAATAGTGAAGACACACAAGCCAGCAACAACTCTGTTCCTTCTCTTTAAATGTATTTCTTAAAATCTATCTTTACTTGACTTATATGACACCAGACTTTGTTTTCCTCCTAGCTGATGTTTCCCAGTGTTCTTTACAGGCCACACTGTTACCCTCCTGCTGATGTCTCTTTCACTAACTCTATCAACTCAGATTAACATTTTTAGAAAATCCTGGCAATTTCAATTACTATATAGAGGATTCAAGTGCTCTAAATCACTTCTTGTCATCCCCACTGTCATGTCATAATCTGTACAACCAACCTTTCACTTGGGTTTCTACTAAAGTCTCTTAATCAGCTTTCTTGTTTCTGATGTGAGTCCTTTAAAAAAAAATATATTTCTGGAGCTGTAACTACTGTGTGTGTGTGTGTGTGTGTGTGTGTGTGTGTGTGTGTGTCTGATATGAAAATATTACTCTTATTCCCTTATTTAAAAATATATCAAATAATTTCTTTCAGCCTCAGAATAAAGTACAGATTCCTTAATGTAGTCTAAAAGTCTTTGCATGACTTGGCCCCATTTCATCTTTATGATAGTCTTTTAAATTCACTTTAGTTTCTCAAAGGAAACACTATCTGTCTCTTCCCATTCTTTCATAAATCCTCTTCCTAGAGGAAAAGAATAGGGAGAGCACTTTGGATCTACCTTTCTCTGTGATGGTTTAGCTGCCAGCTGCATCCTACCCACATCTGATTTAGATCCCTTCTCATATACCATGGTCTCTCTTTATCCTTGGGGGATATACTCCAAGATTCCCAGTGGATCTCTGAATCCATGGGTAATACTGAACCCTACATATACTTTCTTTATTTTCCTATGTGAGCTGTAGCATTGCCAAAAATTACCAGAGTTAGTTTGTCCTTATGCCACAGTGCCACCTTTACATTATTACTCCCAAGCTTTTAGGTCAGTATTGAGTAAAATAAGGGTCACTTGAACACAATCATTTGAATATTGTGTCAGTCACTCTATAACCAAGATGGCTGCTAATGGATCTGTGGGCAGGTAGGGGTTGGATACACTGGACAAGGAGATGACTTACATCCTGAGCAGGACAGGACTGAACAGCATAGTATTTCATCACAGTACCCAGAATGGAATGCCATTTAATTTTGGAAATTTCCATTTAATATTTTCAAACCAAGGTTGACTGTGTAACTAATACTGTGGAAAGTGAAGCCAGGGATAAGGAAGAGTGCTGAATTCATGCATTCTCCATAATTTTCTCACAGCAACATCTTGACACTGTATTAAAAATTGTGGTTTTGCCCTAGTTCATTTGCTTTAGGAGGACTAGGACATTGCCTGTATTGTTTACTTTCTCAACTTGTTGTCCAGTACCTAACCAAATACTTGAAGCAATATATGACATGTTGTAGGTACTCCTTAAAGATTTGTTGACTTAGTGAGTGACTGATTATTTCATAGAATAATTCAAGATGCATATTTGGGACTAAGAGTACATAAGTTTGAGTCCCCAACTGTCACATATTTTCCCATTTCTTTTTTTGGTACTAGGGATAGAACCCAGAGCCTCACACATACTATGCAAACATTCCAACCCTGAGCTACACCCCCAGCTCAATATTCTCAAAATTTAAAATGACATGTACAAAAGAAATCTGAAATATTGTATCAAAAGCAGTCATTTTAATACAACAGCTAAATTTTAATAATACATAACCTTTTGAGTTTTTACTATGAAGAAATCATGAAAAAAATCTTCCATTTGTTAGACTTGACAATGGTAAAGTTAAACTTCTTTGTTGCTATCATTTATTTTTAAATTGTAAATATTCAAGTCATATTTTATGCTAACTTGGTATAGCTAATATTATTTGTGAGTCTCAATGCCTTCTGGAATAAGACAAAACATTTTACACTCCAAAAGTAACTCAGGCTGGTAGACTAGACGTATCCACATAAAGCAATTGCCAGTGGCAAATTTTCTTGAGAAAGATAAAAATAAAACAAATATTTTACATGAATCAGGGTGTGATATTTTTCATTGCAAACCCTCTATCCATCACCATGTTTCAGATGGCTTTTCAACTGTCTCCTTAAAGTCTCTTGCCTGCTGGAATCGATTCATCCTGCTGATGACAGATTTTCTGTCAATTCAAGGACCAGTTCTTCCAGTAGATGTCTAATTTTTGTTGTGTCAAACATATTCAGACTCCTCAAGGCAAATTAAATTGACATCTTTCTTTTTAATTTATTTTTTTTCTGACTTCATGCAAGAAAAAGCTCCAGTATTGTGACTATTTTTAGTATTTTCCCCTCAGGAGAATATAATCTGCTCAACTGCATTGTTGGCATTAGTGCTTGTTAGTGTCTTTGTTAAAAATAAGATTAATATTTTTATAGATAACAATGCACAGGGTGATTTTGTTTGGGAGCTGCTGATATAGAGATCAATTTTTATTGCTAATTGAGGTTTTTGGAGTTATAAATTTAGTTATATTTTTAAATACACTCTTCAGAAGAAAAGACATTTCTGTCATTTAAATTCCTTTCCTTCATTATTAATTTCTTACTGATTGATTTTTAAGAAATTTCTTCCATATAACAACTATACATGTGATCCTTTGTTATTTCAGTTTAATGTGTCTGACAAAACCTAATCAAATAGTTCTGCAGATATATTTTTGTAAATGAAGCCTTCATATACTCTTACACCTAACTGACATATTTGAAGGAATCATTATTTTAGTTTTGGTTTGGGGTTTTACTGTTTTGTTCTTTTTTTTTAACTCCCACTTACTCACAAATCATTTTAACATTTCTAACATTGTATACTCGTTACAACTCTAGTATTTCTTCCAGTCTCTTCTATAAAGTTAAAGGCTACTGTGTAATTTTTAAAAACTGTACCAGCCAGGCACAGTGGTGCTTGGGAGGCTGAGATTGGAGAATCACAAGTTCAAAGCCAGCCTCAACAACTTAACAAAACCCTGTTTCAAAATGTAAAAAACAAAAAGGACTGAGAGTGTAGTTCAGTGGTAAAGTGCCCCTGGGTTAAATCCCTAGTGCCAAAAAAAGAATTGGGCATATGGAACTGATTAGCTTCCCTGAGTTACTGTTAGTCATAAAAGTGTTATGCTACTTCTATCTGAACTTGTTAAAAATGTATCACATCCACAGCAGTCCTAGATGAGGCATTTTTCAGAACTCTGAAAGAATGTTGTTCTATCACTGTGATGTTTATGATGTCCTCCAAAACATTAAAACTCAACCAAAACTTTTAGCCAAAAGCCATACAATGTGTTTTCCAAAAGCTTCCTAAAACTTAAAATTTCAGTTTCTGCCTCTCAAAAATCTTATCAACATTTAAATTGGAAAAATACTAAGTCATTCATTCCTGACTCATGGCTGGATATCCCCAACACATTATTGGATTAGATTTTAAACCTTGTTATAAAAATAAAGTGACATTTCACTTACAGAGATTTTTTAGGATCAAACTATTGGCTTCTCTGGTTACTTTCTTTGTAAAGAAGCTTGGAATTGTGTCAGATTGCTATATGGATTAAATAAGCTCATGGTATATGTATCCAGTACTGGGAAGTCCTTTCTTTCTCTTCTGGTGGTTTGGGTAACTTTAGGATGAAAACATTTAATACCACCAATTAAGAATGCAAATGTGTGTGTGTGTGTGTGTGTGTGTGTGTACTCTTCAATTCAAAATGGAATTTCCAATAAAACAATAAAATGCAAAGCATTATATTAGTGGATAGGCTGCAAAGAGCCAATAATGTAGATAAATTACCTAAATTGACATTAGTGTGCCACACATGGTGGCACACTCCTGCAATCCCAGTTACTTAGGAGGCGGAAGCAGGAGAGTCACAGGTTGGGGCCAGACTTGGTGACCTAGTAAAACCTTGTCTCAAAGTAAAAATAAGAAGGAGCTAGGGAGGTAGTATAGTGATAGAGTACCCCTGGGTTAAATCACCAGTATCACACACACACACACACACACACACACACATACACAGACACAAAAAAAGCCATGGCATTGGTAAACAAAATATTTGAAATGTATTTATCTGGTAGTATCAGATTTTTAAACTTCTTTACCTGGAAGTAGTAATAATAGATATTAATAATTTAAAATGAGTATTTCCAATTTACCATTACCATTTACCAATCTTCTCTACTGAAACTCTGATCTTACTAGAATGGTTAAGTGTTTTATATTCACTACCACTGACTTAACAGATTCAGTAAATTCTTCCTTCATTTATGCTTAGAGTAAACAAACTGATCAAAATTAATTATGAAATTAAGATGTTTAATGGAATTCTGTCAGAAAGAGGGGCATCACTTGTGATTATCTCATAAATCATGAAGAAATACACTAATGTATTTTGGTGTGGTGCATGAAGCTAAACAAGGACATTCTAAGAATGAACCTGGATTGATTAAAAACTTATTTTAAAATAAGACATCTTAACGTTTTTCACAGTGCATACACTTTGTATGCATTCACTGTCTCATTGGTGATGACTATGGAAAATGGAAAATCACTGTCCATAAATAAATCTAGTAAAAATTCACAGAGAGTAACAATACAAATGACCATCAGGAAGCAAATGTCACAGTGTAACCTAGGAAATGGCCTTTTGGTCTATTTCACAGGACATTTGTTAATTTAAGGTAGTCTACATAGTATTTCAATCAAATTAGTAGAATTAATAGAGTTGTTAGACTGCACATTTTATGTTGACCTTTGTCAAAATTGCATCTAACCTCACAGAGCCTCATTTCAATACTAATTTTGTGGAATCGTGAAGGAAAGCAATTGAATTCAACTTTCAAATTAAATAAGCCTTATTTAATTTTAGTTCATTTCAAAATTGTAAAAGGGAATATTCTAGCCACAAAATTCACAAATCTTTAAAAAGCCACTGACTTCCCTTTCCCTATTTACTATTTATTTACAGGGCAGTTGAATGAAAGTTTTTCAAGGATCAAGTGACCACTAGGCCTCTAGGAACTATTTGTCAATGTGAAGGATTATTCTCAAGTATTTTCATAGAGAGTAAACAGTAAGCTATGTGAAAGATCGCCTATAAAGAAGTTCTGAAAGAGATCAAGCAGTGCACCTTATTTTGTGCACTTTATTCCCTGCTTTCATAATGTTGATATATTCTGAATGACACTAAATGAATCAAAGAATGCCCCTGCCATACATAGACTATAAATCATCCTTAAAGTTATATCATAATTTTATGCTGTCAAAGGGAGTCTCTACTATCTAATTCAAAAATAGATCTTTTAATAAACAAAACAAAATGGAGTAGGATATTTGTGTAGAAATACTTAGCGGGCAAAGAAAAGTTCAGCCAGGAATAATGTACTATACTGAGATCATAATTTGAAATCCAGATATATGGATTGGACAGCAGATAAATCACATCAATATTCTGGGACTCAGCTTTTTCTTGTTGTTATTTTAAAGATGCAGACATTACAAAAGAGATCACCTCCAGGTATACCTTCTGCTTTTAAAAACTCTCACATCTCGAGTATCTAGTGTCTATAAAATTCTAGTACCTATATGATAGTTGACTAAATCTAAAGAAATAAAAATTATAAGGACAACCAACTTATTTCTCCATAATGAAATCTAAGCATGAAGTTAACAAAAAGACACCATAATTAGTGATTGGCACAGAAATAGCCACCTAACTTTAGAAATGTTAACTTCAGAAATGTTAACATTTATATAATGCATAGCATATCTATGTAATTTCTGATATGTAGCTTTTACCTCCCCATCAGTTCAAATTTTTGGTCATTTGTGTGTTATATCTCTTCAAGAATAGCTCTTTTACACTTGGAAAAATGAGAAATTATATCCCATTTGATTCAAATGTATGATATGTCAAGATCATTGTATTGTCATGAGCAACTAATAAAAAAAGAATACCTCTTTTAAAAACTCCCTAAGACTGGGAAAGAAGACATATATGCCATTATTAAGTACCAATACACAAACAAATATAGAAAATCATGAAAAATATTTGAAGGAAACCATCATGGTAACAGGAAAAAGATTAAGTTTTGATAAAATGGTGCAGCCTTGGAAAGATAAGCCTGGTGGTACATAAAAATTGGGTGGAATCCTTGTGGATCAGAAGTTATTTTGAATGACTTCATAATTTTTTAATTTAAATAAATATATTTGAGGCATCTGCTCCAACAAAATACAATGCCAGTTGCAAGGTACACAAAGTCATATTCAACATTGTGTTTACCTGCATGTATGGTTACTGATGCCCTACTTTTTATAGATTCAATATTGAAAAAGCAATAAACAGAAATAAGGGAAGTTGGATGGTTCTGTTTAGAAGCAGTATTTGAAACCACTGAAAAACTGAACAGCAGAATTTGTATATGCACAGCAGGCCCATTCAGGCTTTTATGATCATGAGCATTAAATGACTTCTGATTTCTTTGTGGGCAAATGATTATTTATTTGTTGCATATCAGTTACTTTTGCACTAACAAAATATGTTTCCAAGAATGATAACTGTTCTCTTCTAAAAATATGAATTAAAGAAATATGCCAGTGAGTAAAAATTAGAATTTGGTAATACCCTTTTAAATAAGATGAACATTTTGTAAAGACTCTCAAAGAAAACTGGAATAAATTTTGATTGGATCTCATTGTCTTTAAAGTAGCCCTCAAAGTTAGCTAACTTATGTTTGTTTCATAATGAGGTCATGGAGTCATAGAAGCTTGCTAAAGATTGCATGGCCAGGATATAGTGGAAAGAGGAAAACACAAGCTAAGTAGCTGGTGTGATAATTTTTACCACAATCTTTATTAGACCAGTTAGTGAGTGATGTGACTAATTGCTTCAGGATTTCCATTGGATTAGGGATCCCTTCTATTGCCAAATCCTAGCCAATGCAGTTCCAGCCACTTACCCTGTCTTGGATGAGAGCAACTGGTATATCTGCAGCTCCTACTGGTCAACTAATTTGTGGTTTCCTATTATAAAATTTAACCTTTACAGCATTACTCAACATTGAATACCTACACAATATTAAATATTTGAAAAATGAGAAATGCAATTTATTTTTATTTTTATTTTTTTGATACTGCAGATTGAACCCAGTGGTACTTTACCACTGATACATTCCCAGTCCTTTTTATTTATTATTTTGAGGCAGGGTTTTGCTAAATTGCTGAGGGTATGGGCTCAAACTTGCGAGCCTCTTGTCTCAGCCTACTAATTCACTGAGATTATAAGCACATGCCACCCTGTCCAGCCCAATTCCACTTTTTTTTTATTTAAAATAAAACAAATAAAAAACAGGAGGAGAAATTTTAATATTTCCTTCCTACAACCCAGTATTGTGCCTATTGTGCCTATTGATCCGTCTGGCAGTCTTAATAATGGTTAAACTCACATGGTTCCTATGCATTGCTTTGTCCTAGAGACCTTCGTAATTTTTCCTTAAAGCCAGCAATGCTGTAATGAATAGGTAATTCACTTTTGCTTATATTCAGTATTATAGATATCTCTCATTCATAAAGTATTTGTTAGCTAATGTCAAACTAAAATAATTTATTTATACCAAATATTGCATTCATTATCTATTTATTAATAAATTAATATTTCTGTTGAGGAAACATGGCACAGTGAAGCAACTATTAAATCTCTTCTGTCTCATTTGTTTTATACTGCTGTCACAGTTCACCTGCATGGTACATATCCTGAGAACTGTAGGTCCGCGTAGCCATGTCCTTTCTTGCACTAACCTATGGTCACATTCTTCTCTGAGATCCTTTAAGATGTGGCTAAGCTCACATCTATTTGCCTACAGGTCCCAGTTAATCACTTTTGGAAATCAATTTATATTTTAGAACAAAAATAGATATGCATTTCTTTGATCAGGTGATATTGCCACCTCAGTACCAAGGCAGAACAAGGTTTGCCTGACTCATTAGTTAGGTTCTTTGCCCAGGATTAGCCTCTGATTCTTATCTCCATGGAAGTTTCAGACCCTGTCTGTCTCTTGAGGGGCCAACCTGATGTCTGTCACCTTGACAAGGCTTTCTCAGCATGTCTGGAGGCAATTTGCTGCCATCTTGACTCCATGTTAGACTCTCCTCCCCTCTGCTCTTTTGGTTCTGGTCCTTGCCGTGACTCTAAGCTGTTCCTCAGTATTCACAATTTCTATTTTCCAGACACTCCTTTTCTTCATATAGTTTCGCTACCAGAATAGAGTCCTCCTGAGCACAACCGCCCCTATAGTTTTCAAAATGATCTTTTTCCTAATCTAATTATGAACTGATAAGGTTGGAATTAGACATATCACTCTAAAAATGCAATATTCCAAAATAAATTAGGTTCTCTTTCTCCCCAAATAATTAATTTTATCAACATTTCCCAAAATATATCTTGAAAAGCATTGCTTCCATAAGGTGCTTCCAAAAAGAAAAAGTTCAATGTGGAAATAAATTTGGTAAATTCTTCATCTTTTCTTATTACTATTGCACATGTGTATTAACATAGTAAAGACTTCCAGGAATGCTATAAGGAAGTGATTTGTTTAACTTTATTTTACTTAGTGACTTTTAAACTTATTTCATCAGGAAGTACTTTTTAAAAATAGCCACCTTAATATCCCCAGGAACTACTTCGTAATATGTGGTATTAATTGAATTGCATTTCTGTAACACTTTCTTCTTTTCAATGGGCTTTTATACTAATTTTCTTTAGTGTATATTTTAAATAATCTGGATACATATCACCATTTGTGTAAGGTATTCTTTCTCAATTATGATAAAACAATTTTCAGAGATTACCTGATTTTATTCTTTAAACAAGAAAACTTGGTCCCAAAATCCAGTTTCTCTCTCTTCCATCTAGTACCTCTTTTTCCATGGTTATGTCTGACCCCATGTAGGATAGATATGACATTAGTACTTTTTTAATCAACATGATTTTCTTCATTATGATATGAAAAATACATGTATTCAAAAAAATGAGTTTTCAATTCACTGCTTTCTGCAGTTTTTTATTATAGACCCCCTCAATATCAAACAAGGTTATCAATTCTAGGTCTATATCTGTATTTAAAATTGCCTAATGGATTCAAAGAACAATTTCATTCATTTTTTTGAAAAATGGTACATAACCTAAAGTTAGCCTAGACATAACTGAAGAATAGTGTACCCCTGTCATGAGTTAAATGTGCCATCTACATTGACTTCTCTAAGTTGTTTTTGTTTTTTGATAGTACATTTCTATGTGCTAGGTAACAGGAATTGTAAATTATGAAAAGGCCATTGTTTTTGTTTTTCTTAGTAGATAATCCACATTTAACAAGTCAAACTGTAGCCTCTTGTTCCATGTATATTCTCATCTGCTTGCTCAGTGTCTTTTGAATCCGAAAATTTTAAAGACAGGAATATACAAGTATACTTCCACTTAGTAGAACAGGTTCGTGTACCTGACTATGTTCGCTATGCTATTAAAATTTGTCAAAAAAAGCTTATGGTAGGTTATCCAACAAAGATATCTAATATGATAAAAGAGAAAAAAATAAGAGATATTTACTGAGAGCCGTTATTATTGCTTTTCTAGTAATATCATATTCTATCGTTTTATAATACAAAATAAAATATAATGATAAATTCATTGAAAATTGTATTAATTATCATTGTGGAATTATACTTGATTATTATTGCCATTGTATATGCAGCATAATTAGCAAAACCACATAGGCTTAAGAGGATTTAGGATAAAAGCAAACAATAAAAGCAAATGTAATTAAGCATTATTCTTGTTAAACGCTGAGTCACCTTTCTCACCTCTCCCAGCATCCTACCATCTCTTAGGGGTGCAGCCTTTGTTTCTTTCAAGAAAAGTACTGTGAAGTTTAATCCCCAGTGCTGTGGGATTTGATGAACCTTCATGAGTGCCACAGGACCCATCTGCTCTGTTAGGCATATGCCTGATGATGTGGGAGGAGCTGTAATACAGCATAATGGATCTAAGAGTACTTTAGAATGTAACACTAAATATATATGCATATGTTTTCTACAGCTGCCTCAAACTCTGTAATGGGAAATAGGGAAAATTCTAAAAATAAAACAGCTTTAAAGCTCTCAATGGGGGAAAGAAACCCATACTACCAGCTGCTGTATCTTCTCGAATCTTGGGTGTCAAAGTCATTTACTCAAAGTATGGTTGGGAGACCTTCTGCCTTGGACTCAGCTGCATGGGCTTACTGAAAACATAGATTTTGAATTCTATCCTCCAAGATTCTGATGTTTTGGGGTCTGGTTTGGGCAAGAAAATGTGCTTTTTGAACTAATATCATATCCTTAGATTTTTGTGCAAGGTGAAGTCTGAGAAAATAGGAACTATTTTGAGACAACAATTTGAATGGGGTTTGCTTATAAACATATTGCACTGAAAATTACTTGACTATGAATCTAATTGATATTTAGGGAAAGAGTACTGGAATACTCCAAATCAAAGAAATGTCATGGTAACAGGATGCTATCTTGGAAAATCCTGCCTTAGTTTGATCTGGTGTTTATTGAATAACTCCGAACAACATACCTTTATTTTCTTCTAATTCTGTAGGAAATAAAGTATATCAATGATACACATATAGAATCAGACATAAAATCCATGATAAAGTGGATCTCTATTGGATCTGCATTGGATCTGCATTGATAGCTGTAATTCCAGGATTCTCTGACTAGGAAGTATGTGTGTGTGTGTGTGTGTGTGTGTGTGTTTATGTATAGTATAAATATCTTTTATATGGTATTAAGAAATTCAAATAGTTTACTAATTTGTTAGTCTTTTGACATCTCTGCTCATGTATATATGGATAGCTATATATATGAGCATATATATATCACATATTCCTAATTATGCCCATGAGTATTATCAATTTCTAAAGAGGCTTTGTGTAAAGTAGTTACATGATGCACATTGAAAGTTTGTTAAATAATATTTTCAAAAACTGTCAATCTGTATACATGTTATATAATAATTTTGAATACAATCTATCATAATGGTAAGAATGTTAAATTATAACAGAACCATCTATGTTCAAATACTTTCTCCATCACTAGTTAGTTGTGTGACTATGTCAAGTGATTCCATCTGTTATGATCTCAATATTCTTACTTTCTAAGTAATAGTCTATAGTATTTTTCTTATAAGGTTATATTCACAATTAAGTGGATTATTGTTTATGAAGTACTTAAGAGATAATTGCTATAAAAATGTTATGTATTATTTTATTGATTAGAATAACTCAGTACCCAGTGAAACTATACATGGCTTTTTCTATCCTTTAAAGTTACCAGTTAAAAATGTAGGGAGCTTATTTAAATTTGAATTTCAGATAAATTGTGTATAATTTTTAGTATAATGTTGTCCAAAATATTATAGGAAAAATACTAAGATTAAAATAAATTTTAGTTTATCTGAAATTCAAATTTAACTAGGAATCCCAAATTTCATTTACTAAATGCAGCAACCCTATTTTTACTCTGGCTCATTTGCTTTCTTTCCTTTGGTGTATCTTACTAAATGAAGTTACAATTCTGGTACAGTGGTGATTTTGGTCAGTAGATAATGATTTTTGTAGATTGCTTATCTGCTATTGTTTTGTGTTGTGCTTCTAAAAATAGATGAACAGATATTTGAAAAGTCCAATAAGTTTATTAACTTCCAAGTAAATGTGCTTTAAATTGACTTCCACTTCAAAATTCTTAATCTTCATTGTTTTCTTAGGCGAAATGAAGCTGCTAATTTTTTTATTCTAGCTTTTCTATGCATAATGGATTTCTGGTGGTCAGATGAACCCTTTCAGAATGTATCACCTGGATTTATGTCTGGATCCAAAGGGTTCATCTGATCCCCTAGTCAGTCTCTCTCATTATATAAGAATTCTGTTCAGTATTTTCTAGCTCAGGAGTAGGTTGAAGTTGCCAGTAATGCCCTTGAGTGACTGATAGTTCGGATCTTGTGTTTACAGTTTGTAGAAATTGTACTAGATTACATTTAATTGTACTAGATTACATTTAAGATCCTCTAGTTGTTTGTTGTTTTGTTTTATTTTTCGATTTTAGTTCAGGGGATGCATTTGAACAACATATAGTCTTTAGGACTTGAACTCAAATCTTGATCTCTTTACCTACTAACTGTGTGATATTAAGAATGGTATTATATCCCTCAACATCAGTTGCTTCTTCTGGAAGATAAAACACGCGCCATTTCCATAGGCTGTTGGAAAATTGAACAGGTTCACGTAAATAATAAAATATTCTATATGATACCCAGAAGGGTGTGAGAGCCTGGGCAAGTTCTTTACCCCCACCTTTTCCTCACAAATAACACAGCTACTCTAGAGATTAACTAATTTTTACCCTAAATCCTATGGCTATATTCTGTTTACTCAAAAGACAAAGGTAAAGGAGGGAATAATGGATACTTTGCATCCCTAGCTTTGAATAATTTTATTTCACATATTCCAAATATTGACAGGACATATGGATTTTCCCCCAAATAGCTCTACTTAGTTATCAATGGAAAATGCTAATACTCACTGCCACCACCACCACCTTTATGCATTATCTATTGTTCTTTTTTTTTTTTTTTTTCCAACAGCCTTATGGAAATGGCGTGTGTTGTATCTCCCAGAAGAAGGAACTGATGTTGAGGGATATAATACCATTCTTTTATATATATATATATATATATATATATATATATATATATATATATATATATATATATATATATATATTGGTTGTTCAAAACATTATAAAGCTCTTGACATATCATATTTCATACATTAGATTCAAGTGGGTTATGAACTCCCATTTTTACCCCAATACAGATTGCAGAATCATATCGGTTACACATCCACATTTTTACATAATGCCATATTAGTAACTGTTGCAGAATACAACAGTTAATACCATTCTTAATATCACACAGTTAGTAGGTAAAGAGAGAGAGGGAGAGGGGGGGGAGGGAGGGAGGGAGGGAGGGAGAGAGAGAACTTTTTTAATATTTATTTTTTAGTTTTCAGTGGACACAACATTTTTTATTTTTTATGTGGTGCTGAGGTTTGAACCCAGCGCCCCGAGCATGCCAGGCAAGTGCGCTACTGCTTGAGCCCACATCCCCAGCCCTATTCATTGTTCTTTAAGCCCAGTATGTTCATCAGCTTTTCTTTGTTGTGATCACAAGATCTGATAAGAACAACTTAACAGAGGAAAGGTTTATTTTGAGCTCATGTTTTTAGAGGACCAGATATGACTGGCCAACTGCAATGTTCTGGGTCTAAGATGAGAGAGAAAATCATGGTAAAAGCATATATTGGAGGAAAGCTGCTCAGTCCATGGCAGCCAAAGAGCACAAAGAAAATGAGAAACGTGTCAGGGAAAAGATTTCATCCCCAACAGCATGCCCCTAGTGACTTTACTTTTTCTAGCCATACCTACCTGCCTACAGTTAACATCCAGTAACCCAATAAAATAGCAAATCCATCAGATGGATTAATCCTCTGATGAGTTTACATCTATCAAAAACTAATAATTTAACTTCTGAACATTCCTGCATTGCCTAACACATGAGCTTTTTCAAGGGTCAACTCATATCCATCATATCCAAACCATAACACCCAGCTTTCCTTCTTCTGGAAGAGCACTTCCTTGTAGAAGGTATCCCAATCTAAAAGGGTAAGTATAAAGAGAGCTGCCAACATAATCATACACCCTGGGCCATACCTCTGTCCTTCAGTGGACAGTCAAGAGCTTCCACGTAAAAGGATTTAATGGAGGCATCTTGTTGGAATTGTCATGGTGAAAGTGGAGGCAGCGGTAAGAGATATGTCTTTAAATTCATTTTATTTTGCATTTATAGAGCAAACATATCATGATTTATCATGAAAAGATTACTTAGAGAGGCTTTGTGGAAAATTGAAGGAGGAACCCAGAAGTCCCAGTCATAGATGCCTTGAAGCCTACCCTTTGCCTTCAGGTGTAAAATTGGGAGACAGGTTGAAGACAGACTGGTCTTAATATTTCACATGAGAACTACTCAGGAGTAAGAAGCACACTTCATTTTTCTGTGTTTATTATTCATATTAATTGACAACTTGTCCCTCATTTTCCAGATCATACTTACCAACAAGAGGTGAAGCATGCCTAATAATTAAGAAAAAAATCATAGCAAAAAAAAATTATGATTTAAGAAATTCTTACTACTGATTGTTTTGGTATTGTTTTTCTTTTTCTTTTTCTTTTCTTTTAGCCACGTTGGTCTATGGAAGGAAATATAGATTTAAAATCACAGTGTTGGGCTGGGGATGTGGCTCAAGCTGTAGCGTGCTCACCTGACATTCGCGCGGCGCTGGGTTCGATCCTCAGTACCACATACAAATAAAGATGTTGTGTCCGCTGAAAACTAAAAAAAATATATTAAAAATTATCTCTCTCTCTCTTTAAAAAAAATCACAGTGTTCTTCCTATTATTCTGTTCTTAGAAATAAAAACGCAGTACTTAAAAAATTCAATATATAAATAATATCAGGAATTAAAATGCTGATAAAGCTTAAATATAGAAAGTTAGAAATCTCTTTCAAAAGTTTATTCTTTGGGGTTTTAAAAATATGCTAAAATGTGTTTATATGAAACATAATTACGTTCATTTTCAAGGTGTTTTTTTAAATGGACCAAATAAATGAAAAACATATTATAGGTATCTATCTTATTTCTGTCTCCTTTATAATTTGAAAAGTTTGCCTACTTCTTGATATGTTTAAAATGAAATAGAAGCAGCAGATAGGCTATTTTTTTAGCAAACGTGAAGTGAGAATTACTTTTTTTCTACTAGTTAACCACCAAATACATACAGAAGCACAAGAAAATGATGAGGTGAGTGGTGGCATTACACCAGCCAATTAGTGCTACTTTAGAGACAGATCTATCCAAGAACTTTCAAGTTTCAATCACAGTAGCCCAGTGGGCAGAAAGAAAAGTGTATTATATCCCCTGAACAAAAGTGATCTTAGGTCACTGCCTGTGAATAAGGTACATTTGTGCAAAAGTGCTCCTTTCTTCTGGTTGGACAAGTGATGCCAGAGCATGCCTTGGTGAGCAGACCCCGGGATATATTTTACCTGAATCTTGCAGTTGGGTACTCTTGTTCAGGATACAACCCACACAGCTGTACATAACCTAAGATAAGATCCAGACAAACTGGAAGAGGAGCAAAACTTATTGCTTCAAGTTTAGCTTGATTTGTTTTTGAATGAGCTGGAGGCCAGCTAAGAGAGTAGTGAAATCATGGTCATGTAACTTTGGCCAAGTCTGTCATTGTCATCTTCTCTGCCAAAGACATTGATCTTTTATTTGACAAGCAGAAGTTAAAGTCAGTGAGGGGAAAAAGCAGTTTAATATGAGGGATGAGAACATTAGAGCAAATCAGCTCTAAATGAGACTAATTTACAAATAGAGCTAACCTTTCACAACTTTGCCATTGTATTGTGATGGAATCCTTCAAGTTCTTAGGGACTTTGGAATCACCCTTGTAAGAGTACTGAATGTAAGATGTCTTAAATATCTCAACCTACCTAATTGTTGCTTGAGGCAATAAGGTATTGAACTCCAAAGAAATATTTTTCAATGTGGTGCTTAGATTACCTTAAAACCTGTTTCTGTTTCGTTAATTTATCTTAAATGTCTAAGATGATGGCCTGCCTTTTCTTGATCCCAGTTTCCTCTTTGAAGTAGAGGAAATATTCCACAAACAATAATAACTATCTTTCTTATTAATACTAGCCCATATCCACAGAAAGAAAATGTGATGTCTATAGTAGTGTAGTAAAATAGTAGCTAATCCAGAGACAGGAAAATAGTAGCTAATCCAGAGACAATCAAGAACGATCCTACAGATGAGAAACACTAAATCTACCCATGTTTATCCAAGAACCACACATGTTGTGATCTGTTGCCATCCTCAAGAGAGGATGTCATCATCATTCAGGCTACTCAGGAAGGAAGCATCGGTGAGTAATAGTTTTCATATCAATATTTTTTTCAACCCTCTGAAGGTTTTTTTTTTTTTTTTTTTAACACAAAACTTTCACGTTTTCAATGTAACCAAGATCACACATTACTCATTTAACAGATATGTATTGAACGAATTCAAGGTTAAGACTCTGGGTTCCAGAGTTATAGAAGAAACAAAAGGTTCTTATCTTTAAGTTTATAGCACATAAAATATTAAATTATGACTCTATTGGAACATATGGCAGAGATCTGGTCTCAGGATCAGAGTAGGGCAAACATTAGTTGTGCCTCCACGTAGGAGAAAGAAGATAGAAAAAAAAAATAGTTCCAGAAGGAATAATATGTGTAGTCCTGGAAGTGTTATAAAGTGTCTGAAAAACTGGAAGAAGTTCAGTTCCTAACAATCTGAGAGAAATTTTTGGTGCACTAACCAATACACTCTGCATATCATATTGTATAAAATGATAACATAATAGTAAAATGAAATTTAAAATACTTAATGGAAAAGTTGTACCAATGAATGGCCCTATTTTAAGAAGTATTCACATAAATATTTATTATGGATTAAATGAATCTAATTTTGAGATCATCATTTTAAAAATGTAACTGGTTTTATTTCTTAATCTAGCTAAGAGAAGTTAAAAATATATCCTTTAATATTAAAACTAAAAAAGTTTCTGTAATGAGAGTTGGAAAGAAGGAAAATGAAATTACTAGCCTATCATGGGAAATATTAATTGATCAGCAGACTCTTGGCTGAGATTTAGTTATTCTAACATTGTAAAGGTGAACTTTGCTCCCTGGCCTCCTAAAGTTGAATCAAAGTGTAAAATAAAAAGCTTCATTTCCATAAATATCCAAGTAAATTATTTTTGGTTAGAGCTAATACTAGTGAGAATTCTGATGTGGGGTTCAGTTTACTTATTCCCAAGTAACACTGATTTGAGAAATCATCTAGCCAGGCACAGTGGAACACACCTGTAATCCCAGCAGCTGGGGAGGCTGAAACAGGAGGAACTCAAATTAAAAATCCAGCCTCAGCAACAGCGAGGCACTAAGCAACTCAGTGAGACCCTGTCTCTAAATAAAATACAAAATAGGGCACTGGCGATGTGGTTCAGTGGTCCAGTGTCCCTGAGTTCAGTCCCTGTTATGTGTATATACAGAAAAGAAGTCATTCAAATTTGTTAAGCTTAATTTTTAAAAAGCATTAGTATGGTCTTACTGTCTATGATATTAAAAAAAGAAGGTCAAAGAATTTATAAGAATAAAATTATAAAATCTGTCTTCCAAAATTGAAAATATAAGAACAGGTCACTCACTAAGGCCTACAGGATTTATGTTATGCACCTCATATCAGAGGCATGACCAGCCTATACCAGAAGGTTGTTTACTTTCAAGAATTTATTGACTGGTGAGAAGGTAAAATACCAGATTAGATCTCACTATGGTTCAAATTGTGTTTCTTACTATTTTTTTTTTATTTTAATATTAGTTGTTGATCTTATTTATTTATTTTTATGTGGTGATGGGAATTGAACCCAGTGCCTCACACATGCTAGGCAAGCACTCTACCACTGAGCTATATCCCCAGTCCTGTTTCTTACTATGTTTTTTTTTGGGGGGGCGGGCAGGTACTGGGGCTTGAACTCAGGGGCATTCAACCATTCAGCCACATTCCCAGCCCTACTTTGTACTTTATTTAGAGACAGTGTCTCTCTAAGTTGCTTAGCAACTTGCTTTGGTTGAGGCTGGCTTAGAACTTGCGATCCTCCTGCCTCAGCCTCCCAAGCTGCTGGGATTACAAGTGTGCACTGCTGGGCCCAGCTCTTACTATTCTTATTAGCTGTGTATGTGCAAAACTCCTCATCTTAACAATGAGGTCAACCTAACCTCCAGGGGTTACTGCAGAGCTGAAGGGAGATGACATCATGAAAGCAGTTTCGGTACTTCCCAGCATGTGAGCAATGATTGTAATGAATGCACACATTCCCTCGCCTTGTTCCCCACACAGATATAGTAGTGAAATTATAGCAAAAGCCATTATAGAAGGATTGAAGGCAGAATTGTTTTTTGCAGTGTCTGCCATGTAGAGTTGATTGCGACTTAGTATTATTGTGATTTTGCTAAAGAAGGCCTAATCTATGACATGATGAAGATTCTCCCCCTCCCTAATTCCAGAATTACATCATCACTAATTCTCACCTAAAATGTGAAAGCCCGCGCACACAAACACACACACACACACACACACGAGATACATACTCTGCGTTCTTTGAGGAAGACAAAACTTAGTTTAATTGTTTAAAGAAAAAATACAATATGAGAAACAAGTGCCATTCTTTTCTCAATGAAATGATTGCATCTAATTTTGTTGTGTGCATCTGTGTTTGTGTTTAATGGCAAGTGTAATTATGCACCTGCAATGTGTGGCTTTTCTAATTTCAGTAAAATTGATGAAACTATTTTGAAATACATAACAAATTGCTCTTTTAAAATGAGCAAATTTTAATGGCAAAGACTTTTTATCTATCATATTCTTGGTCTTCTGATTACATGCAGGAGCTGCACACAGATATTGTGTCCACCACTCTATCCCAGCCAGAGACTGTTCAGAATCTTTCCCTGTCTTCCTTTGGATTGATGCAGCTACAGGCCAACCAGTGCCCCCTATTTCCTCCAAGGAGAACTTCTTCTCTAGACAAGACCATGCAGAGAGGGAAGGATCCTTGTTCTCATGTCAGAAACAAAGGCATGGGTATAGGATAACCCCCTTGTGTCTGTAATATCATATTAAAATGTTGAGTCACATACCATTCAAGATCATTAAGTTAGTAGATCTCACAGAACACAGCTATCAGGAGGCAACTTTCTCTGAACCTTATTTCCATAAATGTTGTATGACAACTTGGTAATAATTTAATTTTTGTGATTCATATGTATCTTATAAAATTCTTTAGATAAATTTTCAAGTCAGATAAGGGGAAAAACTTGACAAAAATAAAGCATGAACAAGATGAATAAAATGAGTCACTTGTTCTTATTGGTCAAGTGACTCTAGTTTTTATAATGCTGAGTTGTTTTTTGAGCAGGAAGCAATCAGAGTCAGTCACCAAAATTGTAAAGCGCAAAGCAGTGCAATATGTGGGTAACAGAAAAAGCAGAGGAGTTAGGAGCAGTTTTCTCCATAGAAGCTCCCTACACTGGAATAGTAGCTCACAAAATAAAATCATGTAAAAGGTTCTGAGGGCAAACTCCAGGCAACTCCTTGACGGGTACACCTGCTCCAGCTGACAGCCTACAAGGCTTGAAAGTACAACCTTTCAAGCAGACAGAGGATAAGTTCAACCTGAGGGTCCTGAAGCTCTGCCATGTGTCAGTGAATATGTCTGAAGTCAGACGTCTGTAAAGGGTCCCTTAGTCCAGCCACACATTGGTGGATGTAACCTGTGTATACCTTCACAGCCACTTAGTCACCTTAGTGCACATTTCAAAATATTTTGTTTCTGACGGGAGTAACATAACAGCATATCTTTAGAAGCAAACAGTGTCATGCATATTTCAGAAAGCATGAGGGATATTTTAAATCTCCATTAGTAATCAGCATATCACAAAATAGCAGTAGTCAAAGGTCACATTCATAGATATTTTTTGTTTCTTAAAAATTTCATGTTTGTCGAGAGTGCTGATAATAAGATCTTTTTTTTTCTCAAGCCATAATTGGCATTAATGAAATTTCTCTATGTCTACATAAGCTGTGTAACTCAGAGATTTAAGGTACATATTTCAAATTTCTCAGTGGAAATGTTTACTTTTTAAAAACTTGCATAGAGACTAAAATTTATTTTATATTTGCCTAATATACCAGTTCCCTAACCTAAGGTTTAGTTTATTTTGTTTCACCCACAGGAACTATTCTTTCACATAGAAACTTCAAGTTACTCAAAAGCACCAGGTACCAAGTAAGATTTATTAGTCTTATTTTATAAATTTATAAATGAATTTGAAAATAAGCACTGACATTAAACTTAGTATATGATTTCTCTTTTTAGCTATTTGGATTTTTTAAGGAAATGCCATATAGTTAGGTTGTAAAGATCAATTGAATTTTAAAGGTTATTCCAGTGGATTACAAGAATTGCCTTTCTAATTATGTTCAATATGGAACAGAATGTTAATTGATCTTAGGGAAGTGATCCTCTTAAAGGTTTTTGGTTTAATTAAACAGTAGTTGTGTTTAATCCATTTCAGATAAAACTTTATTTTTAATTAAATAGGAAAAAGCATTCAGCAAACTTACAAGAAGAAGCTCTTTCATTAGAAAAAGAAAACACTGATTTTTCCATATCTCAAGAACAAGTATGCTTTACAAATACTACTTTGCTTTCCTCCTTATTATGGCTCATGGAGCATTATAACTAACTTCAGTGAGGTTTTTGCTAATAAATTCAGCATATCTGAAACCACAACTCAAATTCCTCTGAAATATTTTAAGTTCTTGGAAAGATTTTTGTCTCATATTTGTCTGGTGTCTTAGTCAATTTGGACTGCTATAACAAAAGTTTCATAGACTAGGTCACTTAAACAACTAAAATTTATTTCTCTGGAGCCTGGGAAATCTGAGATCAGGTGCCAGCATAATAAGGGTCTGGTGAGGGCTCTCTTCCTGGTTCCCAGATGGCTGTCTTAATGGATCCTCTCAAGGTGGAGAACAAAGAGGGAAGAAATTCTCTTACTGTAAGGGCACTAATCCCATTCACAAGGCTCTAGCCACCAAACGCCATTAAATTGGCATTGTGTTAGGGATTAAGCATTCAATGTATGGGGGCTGGGGTTGTAGCTCAGTGGTAGAGCATTGCCTAACACATATGAAGCACTGGGTTTGATCCTCAGCACTGTATAAAAATGAATAAATAAAATAAAGTTATTTCTAAAAAGTATTCAATGTATGAATTTGTGGGAACATTAACACTTAGTCCTTAACATCTGGAAATAAGTGGTAGAAATATCAACTAAGTCAAAGCCACAGAAAGGACCCAGACTTTTTTTCTGAAAAATGCAGCTTGTTAAAGTAAATATTATTGCCCATATTATCATTTTTAATTTAACAAAATTCCTTCATGACAAAATATCCAGTGAAAGTTTGAAAAATTGTGTCAAACAGGTATTTCATATGGAACTCAGCTTAATGCATTACTCTTTGTAAATTATTATTTTAGGCTGGATCGTGCCACCCCAAAGTTCATATGTTGAAATCCTAAACCCTGTACCTCAGAATGTGAATTAGTTAAAGATAGATTCTTAAAGAATTTCTGAGGGTGAAATGAGGTTATGTGGGTAAGCCTTAATCTAGGAGGACGGGTGTCCTAATAAGAGAAGGTCAGGACACAGTCACATACATGCAGACTTGGTAAAGACCTTGGTTAGGTGACCATACAAGCCAAGGGGAGGACCGAGAAGAAACCATCCCTTTATACCCCTCCATCCATGGATTCCTAGCCTTCAGAATTATAATAAAATAAATTTGGGTTGTTGGTGAGAAGATAAGAGGAAAACACAGCCAGGAAGTACAAACTGTCAAGCTCATTAGGCCTTTGCCACTCCCCAGACTTTACCTCTGTGACTCTGCTCCTCTTGAAATCAGAATTGATATCCCAAAGGACCTTTATGTATAGAGCCTGAAGAGGACAGAAAATGCTTTTAGTTCATTCTCAAGCTAAATCCCACATGATGAAACTTCACAGCATTGTAGCATAATCTATCAGATATTTTAAAGTATATTTTTAAATTAATGTTTTAACCATTTTGCTATGAGTGTATAAGGACAGTCCCAGAAATAAGCCAAAATCCAATATATGTTCTGGTGCTGTTTATCATATCCCAGCTGTATGTTACAAAATTGCTTTGCTTAGAGATATTTCAGAACAACTCCTGATGTGTTTATTCCTTATGGAGAGTCATTTAATCCCATTTTTAATATTTGTGAGGCAGAGGTTATGAGGTTGAAAGTAAAAAAAAAAAAAAAAAGAAGAAGAAGAAGAAGTTGTGGATCAATGGTTTGAACTTTCCAAGAAATGCAATTAATTTTTAATCTTAAATGTTATTATTAATCTTTATAAACATGTAAATATTTTATAATTATAAAGTATGTCTCACAGAAGATTTTAAAACTACTCTGAACTAAAAACAAACAAGGAAAAAAGAACAACACAGACACTTTTGTACCACTAAATGGTATTCACTGCATATATCATTTTTCTTAATAATTGTTTTATGGATTTAGGAGTAAACTTTAAGTCTATCCAGATCCAAATCAGACTGAATGTTTGGGATCCTTTCACCATAATCTTTATAGATATGTGTGATTATTGAGTCTACATAATTTCCATTTCAGAAACTTCATTCATTCATGAATTATACTAATTTTTAGATTGCTGTTTCTTAAATAAAGCTCTCCTGAGTTTCTAGCCTAATTCATACCTGTAACAATCTAAATAGCACAGAACCCCTAGAAAACTCATTTGTCTTTAGATGTAGTATTTTTAAATAGCTCTTTTAAAATGTTGTCACCAGAATTGGACACAATGATCCATTAATGGTCCATCAATATGAATGAGAGGGGTAGATGCATTGTAAGGGGATCCCTACCTTGGACTTGTTAAATACAGACTTCAATTAGTGCAGCTTGTCATAACAGAAGTGATTGTTATTATCATTTAAGTATTATCACATTTTTAAATGTGCATTATTGCCAAACATGGTGGTTCATGACTGTAATCCCAGCAGCTCTGGAGGCTGAGGCAGGAGGATCACAAGTTCAAAGTCAGCCTCAGCAAATGTGAGGTACTAAGCAACTCAGTGAGACCCTGTCTCTGAATAAAATACAAAATACGGCTGGGGATGTTGCTCAGTGGACCAGTGTCCCTGAGTTCAGTCCCTGGTTTAAAGAAAAAAAAAAGCACATTATCATTTCTTAAAGGAAAGATACAAAGGAGTTATTGCATGTTGCTCTTATAATCCAACTTAAACTTGAAGTTTTTTTTTTGTTTGTTTGTTTTGTTTTGTTTTTTCCTTCTGTAAGAGGGATAACTCAGTGGTAGAGCACTTCTTTGCATGTGTTGAAACCTAGAGTTCATAGGTTTCCTGGCACTAGGAGAAAAAAAAAAATAAAAGATGTTTCCCTCTTATTGCAGGATACCAAAGTAGTGTTCAAAGAAATACCTTGTGATAAAGATCAGCTTAGTTTTATGAAAATTGAATGCTCCCTTTTAGTAAAAGCATCAAAGTAACTTTTAATTTTTACCCAGATGTTTCTATTATTTTATATGAAATATAAATATATAAATCTATATATAGGACTTGAATACAGATGGAACTTAGTTATTCAAATTAAAAATTAAACAGGATATCCTAGGCATGATGGAAAGTGCCTGTACTCCCATCTAAAAAAAAATAATAAAAGAGCTGGGGATGAAACTCAGTGGTAGAGCACTCATCTAGCATGTTCAAAGTCCAGAGTTCAACCTTTAATACTGAAAAAAAATTAATATGTAAAAAAATTAATATATAACACACATATACTATATACTACACTCATATACTATATGGATCTGTATATGAACACAGAGGCAATATTATACATATGTTTATAAAGATTATACTAATATACACGTGTGACTATGTATAAACATACACAATGCCTGCACATATGCATAGGATCATTGTAAACTTTGATACTATTATTTAAAGCTTAAAAAATTTCTAATATATTGTCCATTGACTATATCATACTTGTGTGTGTGTGTTTGTGTGTGTAAAGTTTACATACAATTTTATTTAATTTTAAGAATAACATTGCAAATTTTTTGAAACTGAGGGCCAGATAAATAACTTGCTCAAGGACACATGATTAATATATGATAGCGCCAAGATTCAAGTTTATATGTCTGATTCTAAGTCACATTACTCTTTCCATCATAACTCACTACATTTCCAGAAGGCAAGATTTAGGAACCATTGAAAGATTTTAAGTAGAGGGCTGACATAGTTAGATTTGCACATCAGAATGATTACTTTGGCAGCTGTGTGAAGAATGGTCTTGGAGGATAGGGACACTAGCAGGGAAGACTAGCTAGGAAACACCTTAAAGGAATGTGGGAGATAATAACCCCCCAAGTATAGCTTGGGGCAATAGGAATAAGCAGTGGGAAATGGGTGAATGCATTGAGAGAAAAAAAAATGTAGCTGTGTATGATCAGATGTATAGGAGCTAATTTTTTGACATTTCATATTGCAGTCATCATGAAATAAAATCTTAATTTGGGAAAGCCCATGGAATATATTACTCCTGGAGCATTGTAAGACATGACAATGGAAATATACAGGTATCAGTCTAAAGTGGATAAAACCATGTCTACATTTCAGAAAAGAGCAAGCTAGATTTTTAAAGTTGTTGACAAATTGTTCCAGAGAAGATTAATTTCCTCAGTGAGAATATACAACATGGAAAGAGGTGTAGAGACACAAATACTACAGGTGTTTTCAGGATCTATCCTTTTTTGTTCCACTCTAGTTCCTGTTTTCTGGGTTCAGACTTTTATTATCTCTGCAAGGCTCTGTATGTTAATTTCACTACTCCAGTTTTTCAGCACTTCCCTCTCCTGGTCCCACTTCCCACCTTCTAAGGCTCTTGGCTGCCCCACTGTCTCACTGACCAGGGTGCTCAGACTCCCCTTTAGTCTTCCTGCTTTTCCAAATCCATTTTCCTATGCTGTCTCATAAGCATTTTACACTGAACAAGAGTGGGCAGTGTTCCAGAAAAAAGCCCAAGGCATTTCTGACTCTTCAATTGGATTTTGCGATATCTTCCAGAAGAAATGCCAACTACTCCATGAAAACTCCCTGGAAACTCAAATAAGAGTGAGTTTTCCTACTCAAAATTCAAATAGCATGTGGTTGATGGCAGGGTGATTGTTTGTTAATGTTTATTACTTCTCTGTAATTCAACAAATATTTGGAACACCTTTCTGGAGGATAAACGTGAGGGAGACACAGACCCTTCCCTTTGGAGCTCACATTCCAGGAGAATCCTTATTTGTAGATACTCTAAGGGTAATCAAAACATGCTATTCTCTATGATGTTTTTTATTTTATATAATATATGCTAATATAATCCAGCGTGACCACAAAGGATACCAGTGCCAAAATAGGGTGTTCTCTTACATGAACTAGTGTGAATCTGTTAGTGAATAGGGCTCTGTTTTTTGATTTAAGATTTTGGTAGGCAACACATCAGATTAGCTATTTGGTTGCTTTAAAGATAAGCATCTGGAACAGATTTTATCTAATTCACAGTGGAAATTGTTATGGGAAATAATCAAATAAAAATAAAATTAGCTGTGATAGTAAATTTTATATTAACAAAGCCTTAATAGAATACCATTACTAGAATAATTAAAATTTTTGGCAAAAGTTGGATAAATTTAAGTCAGAAATATTGGACTTTGTGTAAACGTCCAAAAAACTCTACAAAAATCTACAGGCAGAAGAAGGTGAACCAGCATAATTTTACATGGAGAAAACAAAATGACTGAACTAAACCTTTGGTGTAAAACTAGATTTAGAGAAGAATTGATCCATTGAAATAATTTCATAAAAATAAAAAACAAAATGTGAAACACATATTTCTGAAAAAGGAAATTAAAGAATTAAGTTGGCTCAATGCAGTTTGCCTCAGGAAAAAAAATTTAATGAAAGCATCAATGTAAGTATAATTCTGATAAAATATTTAGATTCAAAGCATCTGTTGAATAAAAACAGAAATATATAACTGGTGCCTGGAAAAATGTTCTGTGCATGTGTATCACCTGGGCATCATGTTATAATGCAGACTCAAAGTTGGTACAATATGTAGTGAGATATTTTTGGAGATAGAAATTCAGATACTCTGGCATTTCTAACCACAGCACAGGTGATGCCAACTCTGCTCATCCATTTCTTAGTGAAAGAACATGAGAATTTCTATTTGAGGGTTTCTGAAAGATTTTCTTGTTGCTAGTAGGAATTATAAAGTGAAGAGATAGTTCTTCTTAGTTAAGTGTGGTTTGGCTGAATATATGAACATTGAACACTGTTGTATTGGCTTACTGTGCACCTGATTTTGGCCATTATCTTGGAATATGAAAAGAAGCTACTGGGAGAGAAAATATTTCTATTCTGAAAGTGGTTAGAGTAGGAAAAAAATTAAAAATAATTTTTATCTTTGATGATGCTAATGGGTTCCTTAATTAACCAATTTCGGAGGTACCCTCTTTTTAGAATTCAAATTTAAGTAAATACTTAATCTGTATGGATTGATTATCCCTGCGTTTCATTCAGTTTTTTGCCACTGTGACCAAAAGACCTGACAAGAATAATTTTAGAGGAGGAAAAATTATTTGGGGCTCACAGTTTTAGAGGTTTCAGTCCATAGAAGGCCAACTCCATTGCTCTGTACCTGAGGTGAGGCAGAACATCATGGCAGAGGGTGTGGTAGAAGAAAGAGTTGGGAACATGGCACAAGGAAGCAGAGAGAGAGGGTGCCACTCACCAAGAAGAAAATACACACCCACAAAGGCATGTCTCCAGTGATTCACCTCCTCCAGCCATACCTTACCTGCCTATAGTCACCAATAAGTTAATCTCTACCAGGGGATTAACATACTGGTTAGAGTTGTCATAACCCATTCATTTCACCTGTAAACTGTCTTGCATTGTCTCATACATACATTTTTTTCCTTTGAGTCACCTGTTTATTTTTCTTTTTTTATTAATTGTTCTATATATGACAGCAGAATGCATTACTATTCATATTATACATATAAAACACGATTTTTTATATCTCTGGTTGTATACAAAGTATATTCACACCAATTCGTGTCTTCATACATGTACTTTGGATAATGATGTTTATCACTTTCCACCATCATTTCTAACCCCATGCTCCCTCCATTCCCTACCCACAACTCATCCCTATCTAGTTTGTCTATTGCCACAGTCTGGCTGGGCACAAATGCCACAGTCTGGCTGGGCACACAATCACGAGCCACCACACAGCTTGTAGATTCAAACAGCAACTCTTTATTCCGAACTCACACCAGCCATCTACAATCACGTTCTGGGGAAATCCACGTTCTCTGCCCAAATCCACGTTCTCTGCCCAAATGCACCTCCACTGGGCTTCTATCTCCCAAAAATATACTGTCTGAATCCCGTGAGAACTCAAGGGGAACTCAGGCAGCAGGATACGCCCTGTTCCCAGGAGGAATAATCTTAAACCTGGAACGCCCTAAACTGGATTATCCTAAACTGGGAACACCCTAATCCGCCCTGGTCCTTGAGCAAGGTCACCTACATTCAATGTCACTGCAACATGGGGTACGCTGGCAAGGAAATTGTCATACCCACTTGGCTAATGGCTCCCAGCAGTCTATTCCTCCCATGCTTCCTCTTCTTACCCCACTATGAATCAGCCTCCTTATATCAGAGAAAATATTCGATATTTGTTTTGTTGGTGGGGGGAATGGCTAAGTTCACTTAGCATTATCTTCCTCAAATGCCATGATTTTATTCTCTTTTATTGCTGAGTAATATTCCATTGTGTATATATGCCACATTTTTTTATCTAGTCATCTAAGTTGGTTTCAGAGTTTAGCTATTGTGAATTGTGCTGCTATAAACATTGATGTGGCTGTGTCCCTGTAGTATGCTGTTTTTAAGTCCTTTGGGTGTAGACCAAGGAGAGGGATAGCTGGGTTAAATAGTGGTTCCATTCCCAATTTTTCAAGGAATCGCCAGACTGCTTTCCATCTTGACTGTACCAATTTGTAGTCCCACCAGCAGTATATGAGTGTACCTTTTTCCCCACATCCTGGCCAACATTTGTTGTCTTTGGTTTCATAATAGCTGCCATTCTGACAGGATTGAGATGAAATATTGGAGTAACTTTGATTTTTATTTCTCTAATTGCTAAAGATGATGAACATTTTTCCATATGTTTGTTGAAACCATAACACCATGCTAATTATAAATGTAAATATTGCAAAGCTAGCAAGTGGCAATTTTTTTATGGAAACTCAAGAATTCTGAAACCTTGTTCAATGCCTTTCCTGACTGTTCCAGGGTTTTACCATGCTTCTATATATCTTGTCACTATTACAATAAGGTAAACAACATGAGATTAGGATATGGATATATTTATATATATATTTATATGTGTGTGTGTGTGTGTTGTTTTATATGTAGCTGATTCTCACCAATTCCTCATTAAATGAATGAATAAATGGTTGAAAATTTGATGTATTTCTAGAAAGAAGGAAAAATCAAATGAGGTACTTTATGCTAAATCATGTTTTTTGGCTATGCTAGATGAAATTTGGTTCTATGGTTATTAAAAGTAATGCTGAAGGACTATAATATACTGAAAGGGTGACTAAAAAGTAATCAACAGAGTATATTTTTCAGGAAATAAACAGAATAATTTTGAGAGTGGTTTACTATGAAAGATCTGCTAGGTCATAGCTTGCCTGTGTTAGGCCAAAAAGTGAAGTATAGTTGTAAATTTTGCATTGCCTCTGAGGTTTGCCTGGTCTAAACATCAAGGCTAATCTGCAATGAAATAATCTAGAAATTCTGGAAATTGGGTCCATCTCTAATGGCTCCCAGCAAGTAAAATTTTAATATACTACATATAAATGAAAACATTAAAGTTAGTTATTCAAATTTAATCTGCTTTTGAGATTTACAGAAAGATATAAGTTTAAGTTGAGAAGTGCTGTTGTGTCATTTGAACTGTAATCCTGCAAGTGATTAAATATTGAAATAATTTTGTTATTTTTATTTATTATTGCACAATTTGTCATTTTGCCTTAAGTCAGTTAGTAATTGCATTCACTATATACAATACAAAAGAAAAGTCTAAAGAGTTAATAGGTTAATAGGAATCTTGACACCCAGCTCATTCTTGAAAAGAAAAAAAAAATCTTTTCAGCTTTAAATTTAAATAACACCTAAGAAGCCAAATATATTATGTTTACTTTAAGCATGCTATTACATGGTGTGAGGGACTGTGTGCAGGCAAATAGTCTGTACTTAAACTTTTTGTCCAGTTTTGAAGTTGTTAATCAGGTAAAAGTATGTAATCCAAGCAATTGATTAATACCTGCAAAATTCCAAACAATGAGATATTATAATATATTAACAGTGTCTAGACTAAATTTATGCTGTCCAAAATTTGTTCTTAAAATCATTTGAGGTTAAAATAAACTTAAACATTTTCACAGTTATTACTCTGACCATTGTGGAACAAGAACACGGTTAATTCTCACAAATAAGTCTTAAAATATAAAGAAGGAAAAAATTGGTAATTCTTACTTAGTTCTTATTTTTAAGTATTTAATTGACAAAATTATGTATATTCAAGGTTGATTGATTGATATATGTATATATTTTGTAATGATTATCAATATCAAATTTATTAACACAAACATCCTTATCCATATTATACATTAGATCCCCAGAACTTGGGTCAGTCATTTCTTTAGATTATTTTTAAAAGCTGCTTATTTTTTTTTCCTAATTTTATTATTTTTGTCTGTAGTTTTATTTCATATCTTTTTGGACTTCTTCTCTTTGTCTTACTTTTTATCGCTCTTTAAAATGCATGCAGTATTTTTCTTTATTCTATCTGAAATTAGCAGTAACTATTGGCATCTGTATGTCTATGTATGTGAGGTTCTCTACTGGCTTATTCTTGCATCTTTTCCTTTTAGGAAAGAAATGTAAAGGTAAACTAAAAAAATATTTATCTAATATAACTATGCTCTGAAGAGAACAACAATTCATATATGTATTTAGACCTTTCCATTAAATTTTATTGTTCTTGCTGAAAGATGCAGCTAGCTATAGGAAAACGTAGATAAATCAGTAGGATGCAAGTCTAAGGTATATTTGTGTGCGTGTGATGTGGGGAGTAACCAACTTGTTACATCCCATGGCAAATACACTTAGGGTCAAAGTACATTGCCATGTTTAGGGTCAGAGTTACTTTTACCACTTGAACCTGGTAATGATTATTTCCCTAACAGTCAAAGAGATGCAAATAAGAATTGGTATTAAATAGTCAATAAAGTAGTTCCCTTGATTAGAACTCTAAATGTAAGCCCTTCAAAACTTATCTCAACAGCTACCATTCAGATTGCTAGATTGTAATAAGAAATGAGTTTGTTCTGACATTTTCATCCTTAATTCAAGCAACTCTCTCTGGAGATATGACCCATGAGAAAGAAATCTTAATCCATGTTTCCTTTGAGTGAAGTAAGTTCGAATCATGCCCCAATCCATTCAATGTCCTTATCTTTTAAAAAGCAATTATTAGCTGAATATGAGGCTCATATACAGGAAAAAAAATCTATTTACAACATCTACAAAGAAATGTCTCTACGTGTACCCCAGTACTACAAAGTGAATCTTTAGAATCTTTAGAAAGCAAGATTTGACAATGAAAATGTTTCTGCTTTTTATTATTAGTTTTAAGGGAGTTTTGTTTGTTTCACAAAAGTAAATATACATTTGAATGCACTAATGTTCATTATGAATCTTCAAATCTTTAGGAAGGGCATTAAATACAGTGTTCCTGTCTCTGATTCAACCTTGTAGCTGTTTGGGCAGTGGCCCAAGATGAGTCAGTCCTCTGTGGAGAAGCAGTTCAGCACTAGCAGTCCCAGGATCTCTCAGAACAGTCTTAGCGGGAAGGTTGAACTAAATTGGAACACAAGTTTCAACAACTCAAGATTTAAACCCCAAGGTTCAGTTTTAACTAGAAAGTTAACCCATTTGGGGTTTAAAATTTCCTATGGAAAGTAGGAGAAAAACAGGTCTTTATCAACTATTCATATGCAAATTACTTGAAAACCCAAGAACAATGGCTATGTACCCTGGGTCACTTTCCTCTTTTACATTTTAAGAGAAGAAGGATGGTTTTTGTAAGGTGTTAGAGCCAGCCTCAGGCTTAAACTTTCCCTTTGCCTTTAGTGATTTGGGGTTTGTAACTCCTGAGTTAATGAATTGCTAACACACCAGTAGAGAAAGGTAAGCCTCATAAGATCTCCCCAGTTCTTTGAAAACAGAAATTTATTAGCTTCCCAATTACTCCAGCTGAAGATAGAGACCATCACAGAAATGGGGAAGCCAAGTGCAGATGACACTTTATGGCTTTTGACAGCAGACCAAGGTGGAGTGTGAAAAAAAAAATGTATGGAGTGAGGACCCGGGTGATTAGATTTATTGAGGGTTTTCTTCATGCCTCTCTTGTCTATCAGTCTGTAACATCCAAAAGATTTAGAGGAACCAAACACCCTCCCCATCAGGAAGGGTATGAATCTTTTTGGGGAGGCAGGAGTTAATTTAGCAGGAGTGTTTCCTAAATATCAGTTCTTCAGACTCTGCTGAGAGGAGGGCTACAGAGAAGAGGTAGAAGTAAAGGAATGGCACCTGAATGTAAAGTCAGATTCTATACATAGAAAGATGCAAAAATGAGGCAAGTTAACATATATACTGGTGGACAACTGAAAATTACAGACAACTATGGCACAGGGTTCCCAGAACCAACAAATGGCTATGGACTTTAGTACCCATACTTCAGAGAGGAGAAGGGATCTAGTTAGACCAATGTATGCAGAGATTTTCATATGATGTTCAAAGAAAGGTGACATCCATGATGATTCACTATGGAAAAAACAAGCCTTTCCTGGGAAAGTGTTAATTTGTTCCTCTGGGTTTATATAGAAACTTCCCTGGAAGTGACACAATTTATGATCAATACTAGTAGATGACAGAATATGTAACCATTGCAAAGAAAACAACAAAATGAATTCACTTTGTAATACCTGTAGCTCATGTCATATTGCCCAGTGAGTACACACACTCTGTCATCTTTTCCCATGCCATGCTTCATTGTATATTACTTGTCCATGAATGCATTCATACAAGTAGTACACATTTATATCAAAAACACATTTTTTAAAAAAATTAAAAATTTGCATCACTATGCCACTATTTGTTGCCTAGCATTATCATACACATGGAATTTTAAAATGATTTTGGTCCTCACATAATTTGTCAAGAGTAAGTATAGCTGCCTCTGAAAAAAACTTCCCAACTCAAAAGAAACTCAGGGTATTGTGATCCTAATAAAGTCACAGAGTGACAGTTGCACATTTAGTGAGCAAAAGTGTTTTAGAAAAGAATTTTAAAATACTATCAGCTGGGCTGGGGATGTGGCTCAAGCGGCAGCACGCTCGCCTGGCATGCGCGCGGCCCGGGTTCGATCCTCAGCACCACATACAAACAAAGATGTTGTGTCCGCCAAAAATAAATAAATATTTAAAAAAATTTTAAAAAATAATAAATATTAAAAAAAATACTAGCAGCTCTCATGGAACCTTTCTGTGAACCATATTGAATAAAAAATAGTCCTATACAGTAGCCTGGCACATTGACAGTAGAGTAATGATAATACCTTACATTTGTACAGCAATTTAGATTTACAAAAGGAATAATAAATCCTGACAGTAGACCAAGGTTGAGTATGAGGGTGAATGTGAGACTGAGAACATCAATAGAGAGAAGGTTGATTGAGCATTTCCTGCAGAAACTCTGTGACTGACATAAGTAAATATTGTCCTCATGATTTTGTACATAAGAAAACCAAGATCATGATGGTGAAGGACCAGGTTACATTACAGAGCTACTAAGTAGCATAGGAAAAATTCAAATCTGAGTCTTTCAACCCCCATGCCCAGTGTCCTTCAGTGTCCTCCCTACATTGTGACCTCTTATATCTTTTTTAAAAATTATCTTTATTTATTTTTTTTAATTCAGTTTGTTTATGTGGTGCTGAGGCTTGAACCCAGTACCTCAGGTATTCTAACCAAGCATTCTACCTCTGAGTCACAACCCCAGCCCTCTTATATCTCTTACTACAAAGCATTTACACTCAATACTTGTTGAATGAAATGAATTACAGTGTCCATCCCACATGAAATACAATAGGGAATATAAATCCAGAACATTAACTTCCACAATGCTGGGATCAGAATGAGGTTTTTGAGGAAGAAAAGAAAGGAATGAGATAAGCTTTATTAGAGTTACCCCATGTTTTGGTATGCATGAAGATAATCCTGACTTATGCTGAACTTTGGCTTATACATTCTATTTTGGCTAGGCATTTCATCAAAAATCTGTTGAAGCAAATTTTCTCTAAGAACTTCAGCACAAACAGTAATAAAAAAAATTACAAGATGACAAAAGTATAGGAGAAATACATTTCTCTACAAAAGTTATAATTCTAAATATAAGCTCTTAGGGCTGTTTCTGCCATTTTAACATTGACTTCATAATAGAATTTCTGCTGTTCGTATGATTCTTTGTATTTCTAACAGGCTTCACAGTTTGCCTCATTTTTGGACAAAAGTTCCTTGAGTTTTATGACTGAGGATGACCATGATTTTTCACACTGTTTCAATACCAGCCAGCCATATCTCTGTCTGTATACTCTTGTGATATTTCTCAATGTACATTAATAGTATATATTCTTATTGACTATGACCCAGCCAACTGACTTTCTAGTATAATATTGAGAATTTTTTTGGAAAATATTCACTTTTGTGAAAAATCATGTCTTTTCTATATTTCCACTTTAGGAATCAAGTACATTTATGTAATTGATAGAAAGTTCATATGTGCAATCCTTAAAAAGTGATAGAACTATCTCTAGAAAGTAAACCTGGAATGAATTCAGGAATGAAAGCATGAGTCTGTATCTGAAATAATATCCTTAGAACTAAAATAGCAATCCAGCCCCAGCCCTGCCACCCTACTATGTGATACTACTGCCTTAGAGTCCCTCCTTGGACTAGATGCCTTGTGTCTTTTATCCAGCTTTAACCTGTCATTGTTTTATTGTAATAGAGCTGCTTTTTTCCTCAATGTAGATATTGTCCTTAAGAGACGACATTGTTTCACAAATAGTGTTTCTGCTTCTCACATAGCCATGGTCAAAAAAGCAGGCACTGAGTACATATACCCTGTTAGTCCCTAAGTGTATCACATATAAAATCATTTCCCACTCATCCAAGTATCCTGGAGTATTTTTGGGTTTATTCTATTCATCTATAAAAGAAAAGCATTTTGTTTTACACTCATCCAGAGAAGCAAATCTAAAAAACTGATCTGTGACACTGAGATCATAGTGTGCCCTGACCAATCTTGTTCTGTTTTTATGTGCTAATCTTATATAGCCAAAAATGCAGGTCACATCAATTTCTAGTGTGATTCAGCTTTTCAAAGTTACTAGTCTGCTCTTCTGTTAGCCAAGGTTCATGGCTGGCTGACCTTTAAAACACAAAAAAGTAATTTCCTCATTTAGTTAGTTTTTCTTTTATATTTTCTCCTGGATTACTTACATAGAGGTATTCCACCATTTCATTCCACATTACATCTCTTCAGAGGCTTTAATTTTTAGTCACAAATGTGATCAAAAATTTATTGAAAGTAACTTAATAAAATGGATGGCACTAGAGCAGATTATGCTAAGTGAAGCTAGCCAATTCCTAAAAAACAAATGTCAAATGTCTTCTTTGATATAATGAGAGCAACAAAGAACAGAGCAGGGAGGAAGAGCAGGAGGAAAAGATTAACATTAAACAGAGACATGAGGTGGGAGGAAAAGGGAGAGAAAAGGGAAATTGCATGGAAATGGAAGTAGACCCTCATTGTTATACAAAATTACATATAAGAGGTTGTGAGGGGAATGGGAAAAAAAAACAAGGAGAGAAATGAATTACAGTAGATGGGGTAGAGAGAGAAGATGGGAGGGGTGGGGAGGGGGGATAGTAGAGGATAGGAAAGGTAGCAGAATACAACAGTTACTAATAGGGCATTATGTAAAAATGTGGATGTGTAACCGATGTGATTCTGCAATCTGTATTTGGGGTAAAAATGGGAGTTCATAACCCACTTGAATCTAATGTATGAAATATGATATGTCAAGAACTTTGTAATGTTTGAACAATCAATAAAAAATAAAAATAAAAATAAATAAAAAATGAAAGTAACTTAACAGTACTAGACAACTGATACAGCAATCTTATGCTCTCAGAAGAAGCTGAGGAGCTCAAAAGTGTATCCAGTTAATAATAAAGATATAATTTTCTATTGCTTTGAGTTTATTGCTAACTCTAACCAAACAACTGGAGTCAGAGACACGACTCTTTAATATTTACACAATGTCATTTCTAAAATGCAGCACATCGTAAAACCTGCATAGCAGGGTCAAGAGCTATTCCAACTAAGTAAAATGTTGATATCATCATACATAGCAGGTTTATGGAGATGACTCTCTAGATTTTGAAGCTTGAAATGTCTAATATAACATAAGCAGCTGTGGATAATTCTGAGGTGCACTCCATTCCATTAAAAACAGAAGAGAAGCAAAAAGCTAGCATTTTACTTATCCATGAGTTACTCCAAATGACATAATTGGATTGGTCAATTTTGAACCAAATTAATATAAGTGATCTAGTATTTCAGCATTTTGCTGATTCAGCTTAAGATCTATCCCCTGGAAAACATGTTTGAATTCAAAATGATTTGTGTCCTGAAAGATATGTTTGTCACACATCATTCAATGTGGGTTGAGCCTGTTCTTTAGAATTGAAAAGAAACATCCATTTATGCATAGTGCTTTCTTCTTTCTTCACTGCTGTTTTCCAGCTTCTAGAAGCATTCTTAACCTGTTATGAGCACTCTGTCTAGTGAATGAATGAAGAGAGTAGACGAACAAGTGATATAATATCCCATATTCCCCAGCGTGTCTTCATTCAAGGAATTAATTAAGTCACTACCCTCAAGTTAGGCTGTTCTCTGGTTGGCAGGAAAATATTCCTCAAGTCTTTTGATAAATTTCAAGTAGTTTCAGGTTTCATAATAAGAGAATGCTTAAAAATATCAAACTAAGATCCATTCTAGCTCTAAATCACCCATGCAGTAAATCACAAATGACACTTACTACCTTAACTGAGCTATCCTAGCACAGTATTTTTGTAATGAACAATACCCCTGGAAAATTTTAAATGGAAAGTTTGAAAGTTTATTTTTAAATTGCCTTAATTTATATCATACTTGTATATGAGATCATTTTAAAATGGGACATTCATTCTTTTAGCTTCTATTCTTATAATAAAATAAGCATAGTAGGTTAAAAATCCTTCTTTAAAAGCTTGGAAAGATTTTCTTATTATTTAAAAATTATATTTGGGAAACAATTTAAAACAATTTTAATTCTTTAAATCTGCCAGCCGTATATTCCTTTAATTAGGAGGAAACTCCAGTAAGATTAGAAGTGCACATTTTATCTGAACACAGTAAAATCTACATATAAATGGTAATGTACCTAATAGATTTTATATATTCAGTTAGAGTAATGTAAAGTGAAAGCTATTTGTAGGATAATAAGTTTGGCTTCTTCAGTCAGAAAAAAAAAAAGATTAAATCTTATCTGGAAGGATTTGGTATTTCTTTCATTGCTTTATCATCCTCTTTAACAGTTCAGGATAGTCATTATAATTAATAAAGATGCATTAACCATGGAGAATATCAACTGAGAACTTTGTTTACAATTACAAATGGGATATTTTCAATTCAATGCAAAATTGGTCTACTCTTCATGCTCAAAACCTACTGTGTAATTTACAAAAATATATTTTAAAAAAACTTTGTTACAATAATATTAATTAGGCCTTACCCCAAATACCACTGAACTATTTTTTATTGTTTAATTTTTAGTTGACACATAATAAATGTACATATTTATGTGGTACAGTGTGACATTTTAATATATGTGTACCAGGTATAATGTTCAATTAGGGTAATTGATACATATCATTTGAAATAGAAATAAAATCAGTTTTCTGGCACTGGGACTAGACTGGTGACTAGGGATGGTCCTGGAGGAATTAGCCAATGGCAGAAGCATGCATAGTGGTTGCATTTTCATATAAGTTATCTTTGATCTTTAAACAAAATGATGGAAATAAGTATGCTTACCTCTAGTTACATGTCAAAGAGAAAAACACTTTAGAAAGGTAAGTAACTTGCCTCAGATCAAATGGTTAGCTGGTTAAGGGCAAACTTGCTATTCTAGCTAGCTCAAGTTCAAGATGGTTGAACTCCAAATCACATTTTCACTCTCAATCATGTTTCTCTTAGGAAACCTGCCCTGTCAGATCTACCTTTTTCATATGCTTTCTGCAAAGGTAGATATGAATAATTATAATGTTTTCAACCAGTGTTTACTGAGTACATTCTGTATGTGAAGAGTTATGCTAAGCAGTGGAAATAAAGATAACTACGCCCAAACCCTTACTCTCATGAAATTTATCATCTACTGAAGAAGATGCCAATCAGCAATTTAAATTAATAATATCGAGTAGTGAAAGCACCATAAAGGAAGCATAAAAGAGGACATAATTGATAAAGTATTTGTGCACATATATGTGAGGAAATGGGGTTGCTATTTTAGGTAGTGTAGCCAGAGGGTTACTTTTCTGAGGACATCTGGTTAGAGTAGCCATTGTAGAAACTGAGGAAACAAGCCATGAAAATAAGATCTGGGGAGAAAGGCAAAAGCCAAGGCTAAAAGGCAGGAGTGATCTTGATAATTAAAGTAAAAGAAAGGCCACTGTTGCCAAAGCAGCATGAGCACGTGAGAGGCTCTGTAAATGAGATTGGAGAGGCATACAAGACCCTGATCACGCAGGCTCACAGGCTTTGCTTTGGGTGTGAAGAGAAACAACACAGCGGATGATTTTGAACAAGGAGGAGGTAACTTGAACTTGTGTATGAGTTTTAGAAGATTATGTTGGGTGGTAAAAATGGGGCAGGAATAGGAGCAGTGAGATGAGTTTGGATCATCTGAGAGTTTATTATAATACTTGGGTAAGAAATAAAAAGGGTTTTGAACTAGGGTGATAGCAATGGAGGTAAAGAGAAATGGACAGAGTCAATAATGTCAAATTTTAAGATGGACTTATTATGTGCTTTGGTAGGATGGATGTAGCATTTCAGAGAAAAGAAAAATCTAGTATGATTTCAAATTGTTTTCATTAAAAAAAATGACATAGAGAAGATGAGAGGAAGAGTGGGTTTAGAATTCTGTGGGTTTGCAATTGGTAATGATATAGCTGGCCAAAAAAGTATGAAGACACAGAGATGATGTGACATGCCATTAGTGGAGAAGGATATGAAAATTAAAGGAAATGCTATCAGTAGATAACAGCATGCTACAATCAAAGGTCTAAACTTTAAAACTTGCTTTCTCTTGTGTGTGGTAGCTAGAGAAAAATAAGGAAAAAATGGTGATGGGAGCAGGGATCAGATATCAGAAAGATATAGGAAAAATTAATGGAATAGAAAAATGAGAATGAGAGGGAAGGAGTAAGGAAGGGAAAGGGGAGGAAATATGGAATGAATTCACAAAAATGCGCACCAATAAATAGTTATGATTTGGATGGGAGGTGTCACCCAAAAGCTCATATGTGAAACAATGCAAGAAGGTTGAAATAACTGGATTATGTGAGCCTTAAGCCAAACAGTGATGAATCCCCTAATGGTATTAACTGAGTGCTAACTGAAGGTGAGTAGGGTGTGGCTGAGAGAGGCGGGTCATTGAGGGCATGACTATTTCTATCTGGCAAGTGAAGATCTCTCTCTCTGCTGCCTGATCATCCTGTGAGCCACTTTCCTCTGTCACACTCTTCTACCTTGAGGTTCTCTCTCACCTTAAGCCCTAAGGAATGGAGCTGGCTCTCTATGAACTGAGATCTCTGAAACTGTAAGCCCCAGAATAAACTTTCCCTACTCTAAAATTGTTCTTGTCAGGTTTTTAGTTATACCAGTGAAAAAGCTGACTAAAACATAAATGTACCAAAGGGAATTTCTTTATGTATTTATACAAAGTACCAATCAAAAATAAATAAACAAGAGAAAGGATAATAGGGAGAGGGAGAAAGGGAGAAAAATTTAGGGAGAATGGGGATTGAAATCAAATTCCTTGAATGTATGACTTTGTCAAAATGTGCCCTTCTGCTATGTATAATTATAATGCTCTAATTAAAAAAAAAAGTTGTCACTCATACATAAGTGATACCTCACACACTGAAAGGTGACTCGGTGCCATTTTTATGGGGGTTTATTGCATTTGTGGTACCTACAACTTCCACCCTGTTTACCTGGATATATGCTACCAAATCACAGGCAGGGAATTACTCTGTGATTGAATGAAGCCCAAGATAATTTCCTGGAAAACTCCTCTCAGCTGCTGCAGTCTTTGTACCTATCTGAATTCTTCTCAAAAAGAGAATGTGATTGAACATAAGTGCAAACTGCCTATTAGATCTCCCTTTACAAAACTCCCCACAGCAAGAGATCCAAGATTTATTTAATTCACAAAGAACATGATAGAACTTGCAATACAATGAGAGTTATCATGTATATGAAAATGAATAATTAATTGTGAGAATGTCTATGCTTTGTAGACTGGTAAGCAAAAAATGGCATACAATATTATAAATATTACATGACACCTGTACAACTAGATGGCAATATAATAGAAACTGTGCCTGACATTTATTTGTAAAAACTAATTACAACTGAGTACTAAAATACTGGAGGAAGTAGAATTTGTCTTGAAAAATAATTTGGAAAAATAATAATTTTGAAGGAGAGAAGAATGTGGTAAAGCAAATAGAACAAAGCTGGAGAAAATTAGCAGTCCTGCATAGTATAAGAAGAATGTGAAAGCACAGTGTGATAAAGACTCAGAGAACATGAGTAGAAAGTATCTTTCTTATAAAGCTCCCAGAATACAGATTAGGAAATTTACCTTGATACAGGTAATAATATCAGAAAGATTCATTCCGTTAGTTAAGAAAGGCACAAAAATTGGAATTTTGGCTGATAATCATTCTCTAAACAAAACTCCTCAACATCCTGGAATGTAAGTACTTAGTGAGGTCCTGGGAAGCAGGTACTTTGCTTGTATAAGCATGAACTTTAGCGTGTGCCAGGCTTTGTTTTGTTTTAAGTCAAAGCTAGGCCACCTGCTAGCTGTATGACTTGCATGAGTTGCTTAACCTTATTAGGCTCTATTTCTGCCTCTGGAATACTACAGAAGTCTCATTATCTCAGGGTTTCCAATCATTTCTAGAAACCTTCCAGAAATCTAATTTCCCTTTATTGAGGCTCAATTTGATGTTTGTGTAACAACTGACTCATGGCAGTGTTCTTTATTCTTGACATTTCTCAATGTCATTAATCTCACAGGATCTTAATTTAAATGTTAGCCTTGTTAAATTAAACATTAATCTACCTGGAATTTTGCTTAATTGCTTGACAATAATGTTAGCATGCTTAGGTTATGTCTAGAGTTGATCATATCACAGGTAGATGGTGTCTTCAATGTATTCAAAATATTTCTCATTCAGCACAAAGACTTAACACAGCCCAAGGAGTGAAAACGTCATATCATATTACAGTCTGGATCTTCCAACTTTGGAAAAAATGTTGAAGAACCCACTGGCTTCATTTAGTCTGACTCCTATAGCAAAATGTTCATTAGGTTAATGATTATCACTACCCTAATTTCCTAGTCTTGAGGTTGTACAATATGTAATTTCAAACAGAAATAACCCCATTAGTAGAATGTTATAAAGAAAGTGGCTTTATTCTGGGGAAGTTTCAAGTGAAGCAAAAGAAACAACTAACCTGGGAGGGCCTGCTACATTCAGATATCTGTATCTGACAATTCTTGAAGTAGCACTTTTAATATGGACTCCATGAAAATATTAACATGTCCCCTCTCTCCACTTCTATCAAGAGTCAACTAGGACTCATTAGCCTCATTTTTTCACCTCCCTTCCACCGCCATCTCATTCTTTTGCCTCTTCATTTCTTTAAAACTGCTTTCATCAAGGTCATATCAGCAATACAGATTTTACATCTAACATTGTTTAAATGCTACTTCTTCCTTAATAATATTTTGTTCTTCTAGTTATAAAACTATCCTTTCTGGTATGGTCTTAGGGTGATTTTTTTCATCTGCTTGCCAAAGGAAACTGTTAATCTATGCAATACCCCTTCTTTTACATTTGAATCACATGGTGGCCCAGGCTAATGCAATCTATCCTTAGTCCTTTGTTAAAAACCTCTATGTTGATGACTCCTAAATTTCTAGACTAAGATGTATATATCCAGCTGTCACTAGATATTAGGACTTCAGTGTCCTGTAGATATTTCACACTCAACAAGTCAACAAAGTGCTTACCTTTTATAAATATTAAATTTCAATCTTCATTTGCAGAAATTGGTCCTGAAGCTATCCAAATTACCAAGCGAGAAATATTTCTCTGCCAATCCCTCTCAGCTTTTCTCTGCCAATCCCTCTCAGCTTCTCTATTCAGTTTATTTCTCAGTTTTCAAAAAGTTTTTACATTGCTATTTTTTATATTCATGGACTTCTTTCCACCTTGACTGCCATTATCCTTTTCCCTCTTAACTACTGCAATTAGTTTCTGGATGATCTCCCTGCCTCAATACTTGTTTTTTTTTTTTTTTCCCATAATTTCTCCATCTATAGGCTAACGTGGTCTTACTAAAATACATACCTTATCTTATTAACCATTTGCTTGTAAAAAGTCTATCTTCTTAATACGGTATTATTTGATTATCTCTGTATCATTACCTAACCTCTGCACATTTATTCTGCCTCCTGTTCAGCTATACCTTTTAATAAACTGTGCCATCCTGCCATACTAATCAGTATGTCCAGCAGGTCTCTTCTTTCTGTCTCGAGCTCTTTGCCAGATTTTCCCCCAACCTGTAAGACTGTCTCTTTGCCTGATCACTTGGCTACTTGCCAGTTATCTTCTAGAATATGTTTCTCAAAGTTTAATGTGCATATGAATTACCTGGAAATCTGGAAAATGCGGATTTCTTCCATGGGTCTAAATAGGGGCATAATATTATGCATTTCTAGCAACTGCTTCTAGATGATGCCAGTGTTTCTGTTTGCTGTATTACACTCTGACTAGGAAGGTTCTAGAGCACACTTCAGATACCACCAGTTCTGGAAGTCTTGCCTCAACTCCCAGGAGTCCTGTGGAGCACAATTACCACATCAGAGCACTCCTGACTCTGAACTGTTACTGCCTGTTTCTTGCACTTACTTCAGCCTCTTGGGCTTATGATATCAACATACATCTTGGTACTGTGAACATGGCAAAGCCTAGTAACCCATTCTGGATCCTCTGCAATGTGTCTTATACTCCTATTGCTTTATGACATTACTACTGCTGTACCTTCTCCTTGCTTAGGGATCAAAATGGGCAATGCCAACTCTCCATTTGAGAATATAATGTGTGCATTTCAGAGCACCATAGAGTTTTCTGCTGTTTGGCAGCCATGTTCCCTCTGCTGTTCTATATTCTTCTATGTATTGGCACTAGAAGAAGGATACTTTAAGCTCCTTTTAGCCAGGGTAGATCCTGCTGTAATACTGAAGTGGGAAACATAACTATAATTGTCCAGAAATATAGGCATCATGAAAAGTTATTGACAATACTGCAGTAAGGGATTTTACTATTTAATTGATTTGCGTTCAATATTACTATAAAGGTTCACAGTTGTCCAATAATAAATTGACTGACGTACTTACAGGAACAATTTAAGTTAATCAGAAACAACTTGCTCTCCTTTCATCTAGATTATTCATCTCAAAATATCTTCAGATTTACCAGGGGTCATTAAATTTGACTACTGAAATGAAGGAAGCTTAAGATTACTCATAAATAGGTCACAGAAAAATATGAGCTTAGTGGTTATACTTTATGCTTCCTAATTGATCAATTATAGAAGCTAAGGTAAATTTAGGGTACACATTGTCTTAACTCATTATGGATAAAAAATAGGTCTGTCAAGAACATAATCAGACTCAGAGCCTTGCTTACTTGGTAGGAGGAAGAAAAAGCCTTCATGGATGTTAAAGCATTTTCTGTTCTCAGTTGGAAATTTTGAGCAGGGGAGAAATAGGCAAATGAATAAAACATGGTAATAGAATGTAATAAAGCAGAAATTGAGACATATCCCCTAAGTAGGATCACAGAGAGCATACAAATTTCACTGACCATTAAAATGAGACGTCAGGCAAGATTATGATATTTTTAATCCCTCAAGTAATTATGTGATAAGTCTTACAGAGTTTGGATTTTATTAAAAAATTTAAGAGTATATGAAAATGGATTAAAGTTTCAGCTTCCTAGATTTAACATTCATTTTTAGTATGTAACAGCTCAGCAGTTTTAATGATTATTGCCAGATAATTCTACTCTTTAGATTGATGTAAAGATAACTTTGCAAATGTCTCATCAATTGTATGCCAAGTATTGGTGTAGGGATATTATAGAAGTAACATTCATGGAATAAAGACCATCCCTTGGCTTCTCACCCTTTTCTCCTAAAACATGCTTATACACAGATGTCATGACATTAAAACAGGGTCCTGTAAAACCCCTGATGATAGGGGAGCAGGAAGGAGAGTTGGAAGGCTTGCTAGGCTACTGTGGATTCCCAACATAGTAAATGTTGTCTTTTAGATGAATATATATATATATATATATATATATATATATATATATATATATATATATATATATGTATTTGTGTGTGTGTGTATGTCTGTGTGTTCACTGCTGTAGTCATGAGTTAAATAAAAATGCATTTTAAAATGTCATGGATTTCTTAAAAGCTTATTTTGTTGCTGTGCTTGTTTCTTTTATCAATAAGCAGATGTTATAAGTAAGCTACTACTATAAAGGAAAAGGTAATCCAAACCACACACACACTGTTCCTACAATAAAAGAGACAATAGCTTTTCTATATCATTGGTCTAGAGAAATACATATAAGAGATAAAGAAATAAAGAAGGAGCTATGAAGTTGGGGACTGTGGAATGAAAAGTTTTGCACAGGGACTGGGGTTGTAGCTCAGTGGTAAAGCACTTGCCTAGAATGTGTGAGGCACTGGGTTCAATTCTCAGCACTGCATATAAATAAATAAATAAGATAAAGGTCTGCGAACAACTAAAAAAAAATTTTAAAAAGTTTTATTCATAATAATGATTTCTAATTGAACTTAATTTTAATCAAGTAATTTCAATTGTAAACAAATTTCTTGATAAACAAAGTGAGGAATGTTTTTCTCAGCACAAAATTTAGGTGAAAACACACCCAGTAGATTCAGGTTTTCTCTCCAGGCAAGAATTAATTTGGAAAGAACTAAACAACATGGTGTTGGCAAACTCTGTTTCTCTCTGATAAAATGCCAGCCAAACCAAGAATCTAGAACAATTACCAAACTCCAAATTTAAGTCTTTTATTTAGGTCTTTCTTTTCTTCAGCCATTATAGAAAAAAAATTAAATGGGTACTTTACCAACTTTTTTACCTGAGTATAAAGATAAATTTTAAACAAGGCTCTCCTCTCTCTCTCTCTCTCTCTCTCTCTCTCTCTCTCTCTCTCTCTCTCATAAAATTCTTTACATAATAGCCTTAAATCATAGAATAATTGAACCGGAGAAAATAATATTGTAAAAGCTTTCTCATATAATTTTTGTAAGTTTTAATTCAAATACTATTCCAAAAGAGTAACTTGATGAAGTAATCAAAGTTACTGCTATATGACTTTGTCTTCTCTTGATAGAAGTATAGCATATATGTAATTATTGAAAAGAAAGAATATACTTAATGAAAGTAACTCATAAATTCTGTTTAATATCTCTTGCTCCAGGAGATAATTCCAGAGTTGTTTATACCAAAAAGGAAACATAACATACTAAATACAAAAACGTGGAGATATATAAATAATTTCTAAGGTTTCCAACCATATTCTAATTTAACACAAACTTAGAGAAACTGTACATGATTATGGACCACTTTAGAAACCTGAGGGCCCAAAATTCAAGCAAAAGAAGAAGGTAGGCACAGTGGGAGATCAACAATAGCTCACAAATATTTTAAATTGGTGGTTTTCTGATCATATTTCTCAGATCCTCACAACTGCCTTGTAGGTCTTGAATTCAGTGCTAGAGGGCAGCGAGGAGGATTCAGTAACTGAATTTGGGGCAACCTCACTCCCTTCTCAGTCAGAATGGCCCCGCTTTATCTCTTTACATAGTCAGGTTCCATGGAAGATTATGTTTGCAAACACAAGCCACAAGTAACACATGCCTGAAAGCCTCTAGTTTAGAATTCAAGAATATCTGTGGCAGGTGGGCCAGGAGATTCTATATCTGTTCTCTGAATATTCCCTTCAGTCTCCCTTAATATAATTAAATCATGCCATTTACAGAGTGAAAAAGTAATGGTACAAATAAGAAATAAGTGCACCTCTAGGGTTTCTGATTTTTTTTTTAATTTTTATTTTTTAGTTGCAGTTGGACACAATACCTTTATTTTATTTATTTATTTTTATGTGGTTCTGAGAATCGAACCCAGGGTCGCACATTTGCTAGGCGAGTGCTTCACCGCTGAGCCACAACCCCAGCTCTAGCATATTTGATTTTAATGGCAGTTGGAGGGGAATATGTGTGACCTACAAATACAGCATAAATACACTATGTCAAATTACTTGATTTCTGTTGTTCATGAAATGTATTCAAATTTTCAAATACTTCAAAAGGTGTAAAATCTCTATATTCAACAAAGGGAGGTAGGCCTTTTATGAAGTCAGGAAACATTGCCTTATAGTGATTAAATTTTTGCTGAAATTTTACTTTATTACAAATTGGGATTTTTCATTTCTTCCTCACAAGAATTATTTATTTTAATATCTCATATTTTGGCTATTTTAACATTTTTCTCTAATTTAGGTAAATTGAGTCTTCCAAATAAGCATTGTGTTTCCAGATATTTCAACAGGTACTTCAGCGATAGTTGATTTGGGTAGGCAATTACTGTGAGCCAAAATTTAAAAACCTATGCTTGCATGTTATTAATTCAGATGAAAAAATTCAAATAATTAGTAATTATTAACTAATTAGTGAAAAGATCTCATTTTAAAATAATTCTGTAGTCAGAAATTTCAGGCTATATGATGATAATTGCCATGACACGTAACCAAATTATTCAGGGTTACTTCAGGTGAATTTCGGTAAGTACGAAATAATTACACAGACACAGAAAGTAGCTTTTTTCTTGGGGTCCAGTGACGGCTCTCGACCTTAGGGGTCCATTGGAAAGAGGGAGCCAGCCACCTGAATTCTTTATTTTTACAGAGGGAGGTTCAATGGAATGTTCTTTCCAAATAAGGCAAAGGGTCAAGTTTCAGAGGGTTAAGTCTAACTTAGTGATGTCTTGTGGTCAGTAGATTGATTGACATCTTGGCAAGTCACACCCATCTCAGGTGCTGTGTGGAAACACAGGCAGAGTAAGGAAAGTACACACGTGTGTTGCATGGTGCAAAGAGCACGCAACATCAGGCCAGTCCTCCCATGTGCTAAAATTCTCATATTTCACCCACAGAGCCCATGGATGGCCAACACAGATAATGATATATTCGATTATATTGATCTATAACATTAGGATTAATAGATTCATGTAAAATTCCTTTTAAAATATCATCTTTTTCTTCAGGCAATGTTTAGTCTAAATAGTAAAATGTATCTCTGTGTTTTCATTGATAAAATAAAGCTGCAATTGACTATGAAATTAATTTTCAAAATTTAACGATAAGCATATTTTAGGTTCTTGTAAAAATTTATTTTCAGTTTTTTTAGTTGCCCCATCTCTCCCTTGTCACTCTGTTATTCAGTGCCTAGATGGCAATGCACAGAATCATTCATTTACCTGAATACAGTAGACTGTGCATTGTGAAGATTTTTTTAAATTAAGGAGCATTTAGTCTTAATTATGAAGTTTCATAGAGCATATTGTCTAAATCAATCTGATAATTGCCAGATCAGAATTTTGTTTTGCCGGTGTCTGCAGAATTTACATTGACTTTTAATCTAAAGAGTTCATGATAGACTTCTGAACACAATTATCATATTTTTTTAAATTCTTCATTGTCATGAACTAGGTTGTGTTCCACAAAGTCTACCTTCAAGTGTTTTTCTAGTCCATGCTGGGAATTGCCACCTGGAAAAGTAACACAGTGACAAAAGCTCTTGTCATCTGTCATTCCAATGTCACTGAACCCCTGTGTATTGCATGTACTGAAGATTTTTGAAACCTCCCCAGGTTGACTAATAGACTTCAGAGCATAAAATTGAAATTATATGAATGCACATATTTGCTTAACAGAAATGCCAGATACATTTTCTGAGGCAGAGGATGTGAGTATACTCACAGTCTGACATGGGGGAGACTTTGGGGGAAATAATCACCTCTCAATGAGGCAGAAGGTGGAAAGAGAACAGTATGGAAATCCTACGTTCTGCCTGTGGTGAGGTTGGCAGATAGTCAAAATATGTGTGAAAAGCCTGCCAAAACCTAAAAGATGCTGTTTGTAACTGTAAATGTTTTTGTATATGACCCTGATGTTTCTCTTTGCTGTCCAGTGTCAATATCAATTTGTCCAGATAATATGTTCCCTGTACTACTTAAGTAATGACCAAGAGTAACTGGCAATGAACGGACTGTAGACTATGATCATCTGTGTGTTGAGCATCAAAGTGTTAACTTTCATGAAGTTCATGTGAAGTTAAATAAAAGTGAGAAAATAAGACGTGTAATCAAACAAGAAAAACATGTTGTTGGATGAAATTTGAAAGCAGATGGTGAATTGATGAGGCAGATACAGTAAGACAGAGTGATTGGTTACCAGACAGTACATTTAGCTTTTTCCAATTAAAAAAAAAGATTTGACTACTTCATTATACTCTTCCCCTTTATAAAAGATGACTATTACAATGTGAAACCTTGCTGTTTATGTTTATAAAAGCAGAGTTTCTTTCATTTCAACTAGGTAAGAAAAGGACATGGGAGTGGGCTGGTTGATGTAGGAATTCTGAATAAAGCTGTGGAAATTAAGTCTGCAATACAGGGATAACGCTTAAGGAGCGAGAAACATAAATGTTTAATCAGAAGGAAAGCTTCAGAATCTAAAAAGTAGAGGACGACTTGAAATGACTTTGAATTCTTCAAATGTTCTGAACAGTGATGCTTCACATTCCATTCACAAATAAGGTCTTACATCTGTAAATAATGCAGAACACTCTTATGCTATCCATTCCCCACATTGCCCTGTGCTCTTCCCTTATCTCTTTCTTCCATCTCTCTCTATTACAAGACTTCAAATCATTTTACTAAGTCATTTTTCTGACTTCCTCCTGTTATCTAATGTGTTAGTTTTCTAGTGCTGTTTAACAAATTACTGTAAATTAAAATAGCACATATTAATTACATCACAGTTTCTAACTCAGAAATCAGGAATCAGGGCATGTCTTAGCTGGGTCCTCTGCTCAGGGTCTCAGAAGTCAGCAATTGAGATGACTGGAATATACTCTCATCTGGAAGCTTTAATGGGGGAAAATATACTTCACTACCTTCAGGTTATTGAGAGAATTAATTTCTTTCTTGCTGTATAATGGTTCACCCTTTTTTTCTGGCTGCCAGATGGTGACTACCGTCTCATCCTAGGGGTCATCCACATGTGGTTCCTTGCCATGTGTGTTTCTCAACATGACCAATGAATTTATTAAGCAAGTGGGGGAAACTCTAGCTCTGGTCTGCTGAAACATATAATATGTTTTGATCAAGAGATCAAAATACCTCTTGGTAAAATACCTCTTACAGAATCTGTTTATCTCTTTAGCATACTATTTCCTCTTCTGTCCTTTGTATCCCTCCATTCAAAGGATGAATCCTAGAACATATTCTACAAAAACCTCAAAGAAACATCAGGGACATTCCACCTTCATTTCCCCAAAGAAAAATAGTGCATATTTCAAGCATATTCAGGGAAAAAAATCAGAACATTCTTTAGCCAAAATAGCTCCTCTATATGGGAGTAATCTCTCTTGTGTAACTCTGTTAACAAGGACTGACATTTGGATAGTGGGAATGGAGGTTCCTCTAGCAAATGAGAGTGGGAAGGCAGAAACAAATTCAGTGAGATTCCAGGTCTTTTTCTAAGGGAACTAATTCTCTTGTGTGTGGAAGAGCAGATGGGTAGGAGCTGCTGCTTCTCTTTGTTTAGCTTTTGTTAAAATTAAACATAAGCTTAGTTCCTAGAATTTAAGTACCCAAAGAAGAACTGTAATTCCACTTCTAGGGATTTATTCAATTATCCTGAACTACGTAAAAGCTTAAGTAAGCAATCTGAAATTTACTTCATAACCCTGTCAACTTTGCAAACAAAAGACTCAATATTTCATATTGATTTTTATTAAAATCATCTTTCAATAACTTAAAAATAATCCTTGTCAGAGGGTTCTCAAATTGAAATGCTGAACAACTTTACAATAGTAGTACTTGATCTTGGTCCAGGATTAAGAAATTCTATCTTTACTGGTCATTATGTGCCTGTTATTCTTTATTACACATTTGTACTGTGTTTTATATCAGTATAGTTTTATTTCTAGGACACAATTTTTATAGTACTTTTAAGGCAAAAACCATGTTTTTTATTTAATATAAAGAACATTTGTTTTAACATATATTTTTATATAGCATTTTGCCTCTACAAGGATATTTCCATATTTTTTTTTTCACTTGACTCTACAAACAATTGTGAAGAGTCAGGGACAGTTGCTATTCCTATGATTTAACAGGAGAGGAAACAGATCAGAGGATACATTATTGTCCAAGGCAATAAATGCTGAGGTCCCATTGAATACACATCTGTTAGTGCTGAAGAGCTCTTTTGCAAAATTCCTGGCTAGAGCAGATGATGTTTTTGCAAAATGGGATAGATACTGTTATAGTTTGGAAATGGAGTATCCCCCAAAGACTGATGTGTTGAAGGTGTGTTCCCCAGTGCATCAATGATGATATGTGGATCTTTGGAGAAGTGATTGGATCATGAGGGCTCAGAGTTTACCAGTGGATTTAATTCATGGATAAAGCTGAATGGATAATTGAGAGGTAGTGGAAATTGTAGGCAGTGGGTGGGGCATGGTTGGAGGAAGTAGATGATTGGGGGCATGCCCAATATATTACTTGTTCTCAGCTCCATATCTCCCCCCTCATCTCTCTCTCTATGTTTCTTCTCCATTCCCCTTTGCTGGATACTATAAGCTGAGTAGCTTTCCTGCAATATGCCCTTCCTCCAAGACATTCTGCTCCACCTCAGGCCCACAACACTGGAGCCAGCCAACTATGGACAGAAACCTCTGAAATCATGAACTAAAATAAATCCTCCTTTAAGTTGTTTTTCTAAAGTATTTGTCACAGCACTGAAAAGCTGACAAACAATAACACTAAATCTAGAGAGAAATATTAAAGAAAGACAATTTTTCTCTTGCACTTATGGGTGCTATTTTAATTGATCATTTCTTTAACTTTCAAATTAAAATATATTTATATTTAAAAAATATAAAACTGATTGATTTGCACTTACTAGAAAATAAGTTGCCTGAGTCAGAAAAAAGTGATTAGTTCTCTTTTATGTGTCAGTAGATTTTGTAATTATGCATTATTTTATTAAGCCTCTGATAAGCACATAAATCATTTGAAATGTCAACACACAAATGTGTTGATTTTGGCTGCCTTAATGCTATTGAGTTACTTTTATCCTTAGTTATGAGAAATAATTTACAAAGATGCCTGTAATCAAAGTTGGTGTGTATTTAAATGGTAGTATCTAAACAAGGAAATTCATTTTCAATTGGAAAAATCAAATCGTAGATAGGTGCATCCTGCGCAATCAGGAGACCATGCCATATTAAAGATGTTGTAGATATTCACTGTGTTCCAGTTGGGTGCCCCAACTGAGGTTCCTCATTGCCTTCTAGTAGAAAATGATTTATATCAAAGTAAGTACTACTTGAGATTTTTCTTACTAAAAATATGTGCATTCCCTAATATCTGCAATATTATTTTTTAACTCAAAGATATGATTAAAAAGAATTATTTTGCATTATCTTCAGAGACGTAGTTAAAGATGTAATTATTCCTCCTCAGAGACTATAACAAAGATGCAGAGGTTTGGACACAAGTTATGAGTCTGCATTTATTGGACATATATATGGAAAATAAAGCAAAGTTACAGTGTCCATTTAAAAGATTAAAACTGTAAGAAGCAAACACAGTTTGAAATATAAGCTGTAGATACACAGAGAATCTGAACCTTCCAGAAATGGAAAATTGATTTTTAGCAGCTGAATTTTTCTAACACCTAAAAGGCGATGTAGCAAAATTTTCACCAGCATTTCTGGAAAAATGCTAGGGAGAAATTTTATGCATACTTTGACAAATAGTAAACATTAAAAAGTCAGCATGCGAATGCCACCAGAAATTAAAGATAGAACACTATTTGGTAGTCAGACTAAATCAAAAGTTTTAAATTTACATTATTCCATGTAGATATGTGCTTCTTTTAAAGAAACCATAAAATGTTCCTGGAATGCATTCTGGACTCTCAAATTATATGCTGCTAATGGACTTGTATGTTATTTTTGACTGAAATAACGAAAACAACAAAAAATAACAGGCCATTTTCATATAAAGTGTTTGCTATAAGAATTTATAACTAGAGACTCCACAGTTTTAGAGATAAACATAAGATTAAAACAGAAATATAGTGTCTAAGTGTGGGTCTAGTCAAGTCTAATGCACACATTTTACAAAGACCCAAAAATCTAAAGAGGTTAAAATATTTGTTCAAGTGGACCACATGTTGAAAACCTAATTACTTAGTGATTAGTTCTCATTTATGTGTCTTTTAATATTAGTCAAATATCTCAATTTCTCAGACAGTAAATGTGTTACTGAGAATGCCTAGTTTACTATCCTAGGTACTGAGACTATTTCTTGACAAATTAGCTCAAGCCTTCCATTTCAGCCTCCTTTCCTGTGGTTATATTCCCATGTGTTCCAATCACATGAAAATTCTTCCTCTCTCCAAACACACAGGGCACTTTCAAGATATTTTGTATTTTCAATGCTCTTCTGGTCTCCCCTGTCTCCCTCACTTTCTAACTCCTATGAATCTGATGGCTAGACTCTGTTGGCATCCCCCTCTATATGCTTTGTTCCCCTACTTGGAAGGGGTCCACAACTCTATGCTATGACCTGTATATGCAGACGTCCGCTTTTCCCACGATAGTCAAGCCCCATAAGGAGACTGTAGTCACCTTGTAGAAACTCAATGAATACTGGATTGCTGATTGAATATTTAGAGCATGAAAAAGTCAAATAGAGGTAATTACTATGGATTAACATGCAGCATAAGGAAGCACAGAGAATTTCCAATGGGAAGGAATCTCAAAAGTCTTATAACCTATGCCTCTAATTTTACAAAAGATACTCAGAGAAGTTAATAAACTTATTTAAGGTCACCAAGCTAATGCATAAGAGATTCAAGATTTAAATCCATATCTTGTAGTTTTAATGCTGTACCATAAAACATCTAATGAAAGAAACTTTGTTATATAAACTATGTCTTGGTCATCTGGGATTGTACCATTAGAGAAGAATGCAAGAAATTTTCCAAGTGTTGGAGGGACACTTTTTGATTAAATTATTTCATAGGGGCTATTGTTTTAGTTTCCATTATTGAAATGGTTTACTCATTATATTCTTTTTTGTCAGATTAAAGTGGTACTGAATATTTTATATATATAATTATTTCTTAATCTTAGCCTCTCCTTCAGTTTTTCTCACTATAGGTATGGATCTTGTTTTCCAGGTTTTATCTTCTTCATGTTATGCTTTACAACCCTGTATTTTTTTTATTTTATGTTTCACTTTAAACTTTAGTTGACTTTTAAAAAAATGCATTAATTCTAACATCAAGGTAACCCAGAAAAAAATCAGATCTTAATCTTAAAATAACAATGCAAACCTATTTTACGGCCACAAAAGAAAGATTTAAAATTCTGTGAATTAGCATCTTAAATTTAAAAATGATTTTACCTAGCAACAGCTGGTGCTAGATAAAACACATAAAACAATTAGCAAGAGAGTTTAGCAGACATAAAATTAAGGCCAATTTACATGTTTAGCAATAGATAAGTTGTGATTTTTTTTCTTTTAATCAAAAATTGAGTTCAGGTATAGAGATGAGTAAGAAATTTTAGAAGTGAGGCCCATATTTATTACTTAAATATACAAAACCCACCCACTTCACAAAACTCTCTGGGCGTTGCACCAACATATTGACAGCACAATTAAATTCAGTTGAATATTTTTCTTAAAACCTACTTTTTTTTTCCACAATCAAGAGTGAAGAATAAGGATTTTAAAGGAAAATTTCATTCAATTAAAATATTTATGTAAAATATACATCTTTCCTGGAAAGTATTCAAAAACCAAGAAATAACCTTGCTAGAATGAAGAATCTGTGCCAAAGCCTTACCTTGGTCATAAGAGATTTTAATTATATTGATTTCTGATTATTTTTCTCTAATCAGCATGCAGAGGAATATAGCATACAGCTAGCTTTCAAGAGTATATGAAGACAGCAAAGAGACCTTTCTGCATTATCCTATAGACTTACTTAGATTGGAATGGAAGAGAGAATCAAGAGAGTGAGGAGAGACTCATAGGAATTTTTAAATGGTAGAGACCATACCATTGCTTTTTCAGTATGTGCACACTATTCTTGCTTAGCACAATGGTGTAGATAAGCCTCACTTCCCCCCCTCCTACAACAAAATGCTAGTTTGTCACAGGCAGAAACCTTCTTTAGCCTGAATGGGTTGCATTTTACACCAGGGATGTTGGGGGAACAGATGACATCTGGTATAGCCCACTCATCAGGATCCTCAGGCTCTTCATTAATCTGGATGGAATTCAGCATAATGATATCCTTGGCTTTCTGCCTGTGCCAAATCACAGCCTCCACAATTGAGAGTGCCTCATGCATACTTGCAGATTCATCCCTCAGAGACTTAGATTCTGGAGTTAGTCAACTCCCCGGACAGTGGAGATTGAAAGCCTTGACATGTGATCTCTGTGGCCAGGCATTGTTACCATCACTGCTGTTACTCTCTGTTGTCATGTACAGCTTTTAATTGCTGCTTTATTGATTAATTATTTTTATCACAACCCCATTTGATCTCCCAGTTCATTACTGCTTGATATTTAATCCCTTCCCAAATTTAACCCCATCATTATTTATGGAGAAGAGAATCCAACCACTTAGGGGACTTAGTGTTGTGCCTGTGTCTCTGCTCTATGACACGGATTGTCTGTGTGCTTGGAACTTTACCTGTTGCTTTTTGCAAAACATTTTCCAAACTCCCTGCAGTCCCCATCTTATACCCTTTCTTTTTCACACACTCTACTTCCTATAAACATGCTTTTCTGGACTTAGATCTGATTTCTGCAACTTCCTGTAGCAGTTCTTCTGAGTCTTGTGAGTCCTGGGTCTCTGAAATTCATCAGTCATTCTTAACATTCTATTTCTGAAGATTGTCTGGGCCAACTGCTCTGATTTTGCCTGCTGCTCAGTGTCACTCCTAAGTCTCTTGTTCCTCTTGTCTGCCCTCTTCAGTTCATTTGCATAGTTCACCTTTGCATCTATCTAGAGAGGTCAAACCATACTGCTTCCTGATTCTGACACTGCAAAATGACATTGGCTTTTATATTCTTCTTGTTTCTTCTGCTTTGTCAAAAGATCCTTATCTATCCACCTTGGCTGCCAGTTTGGTGTTCTTTATCTTGATTTAAACTCTGATTAAACTGAGTGAAAAAACAAAATGAAAAAAAAAAAAAGAATGCCCTTTCCTTTTACCTGCCAGATTGTCACTGTGTGTTCAGTTCTCATCACCACTCTTTAAATCTCAGTAACTTTATCCCATTCTGCATTACTCACAAAACATTAATGCCATTCTCTCTAACTTATTTTGCTGACAGTTTGTCCTACCCAGTGCTACCAAATTCACAGGGCTATGGAGTATAAACATGAAATTCTTTAATACTCCACCTTAAAACTTTTTTCCTCAGGAGATCTTTGTTTCCACATAAAACAATTCTTTAGGAATTTCTATATAGTTTTTCCATCCTATGTATCTATAAAGAAAAGTTGTCCCTGCTATATTTTGAAAGCAAGCCTCAGTCTCTGCTCTTGACCCTCTCTCCCATCTTTTTGGTCCACTTGTCTAATAAGCATGTTCTTGGATGCTAAAATATGCAGACATTATAATATTTTTTAAGATACAAAGATAACCAATATATGATTAGGGAACTTGAGGAGCTCAAAATCTTGCACAGGACAGGCATCTGTGAACAGATTACTTAAAACACAAGTGATATCTACTATACTGGAAGGACATGCTGAAGAGAATATAAGATGATAGCTAGGAACAAAGGCTCTAAAATCTGACTGTGACCCATATTAGTTCATATAGGTTATTTGAGACAATTAGAATAAGGCTTTCCACTGTGAGCAAATGAATTGTGAAGAAGTATTTCCATTTCAGAAGACCAATGAGAAAAGTGACTTCTGTTCTCCAGAAGCTGCAGCCACTAGAAGGTGTACAACTTGAGAATCAGAACATGGGCAAAACACGAAGTCCATTTGTGCTTCATCTACCAGGGATTCTTTTATAGGATGAAATCTGAACAATGCAGCAAACCGGCCATGTAATAAATGGACTTGATGAGAACCTTAACTTAGTCACATAAAGCTTCCTTGAGATCTCCTGACTTACAAAACTAGATAACAATGGAAATTTGCTCAGAGTTTTATTAGGTGGATAGAATGAATATCTATTCCATTTCCTGATGCTTAATAAGCACTCAGTTAAAATTACTATTACTATTATTCTAGAGATTAAAGAGAAATAAACTCCACTTCAAAGTGAATGCCAAGAAATACTTCCCAGAAATATGCAATCCTCATTTTATGTCCTCAAATAAGAATTTGAAAAGTCAGGGAGAAAATGGAAGGAGCAAAAGTATACAGACAATAGCCAAAATTCTTAACAAAGATAGGGCATCCAGGAAAGACAGAAGTACAGAGACTTGGAGAATTTCACAATAGAAAAATTGAGGAAATGAGAGACACTGATTAATGAATTGCTTAGTCTTTTTAAAAAATATATTTTTAGTTGGATACAATACCTTTTTAATATATATTTATTAATATTTTATATGGTGCTGAGGATCAAACCCAGTACCTCACATGAGCACTCCACCACTGAGCCACAATCCCAGCCCCAAATTGCTTAGTATTTTATGTTTGAGTTTCAAATGAATACCAAATGTAGATGTATTCATTTTGATATATTAATTGACATAATTTTAATCTGATTCAGTAATGAAATAATAAAAGTAAAGTAAAATCTATTCTACCTCTTATTCTATACCAGGCATTATGTCATATAAGAAAAACTTAAGGATGTGACAGAGAATGTTTGGAAACCAATACATATTCTGTAATTGGTTTCTTTAAATGCTATAACCATTATGCATGGTTTTAAAAAAAATCTTTAAAATACATGGGTTAGACTATTTTATTTTATTGTGCAAAACTTAACACTAAGAGGATAACATTTGTAGAAAATAATTACATATAGTTTTTATATAACTGCAAGTTTGCAATTAGGGAAAACCTAATTTTGTGATATAATTTATTAAATATTGTAGTTGTAATTCTTGTTTCTTGTTTACATGTTTATCATATTTATTTTATGCCAAAGGCAGCAATGTATGAAAGCAAGTTATACAGTATAAATTCAACTAGCAGATGTTAAAGTCTTTCTTTAAAATAAATTACTCAGTGATATTACTTCTGTAGTAATCATAAAAATAATAATGAAAAGAGGTCATGTAGAATGTAAAAATAATTAAAGAGGTTTGATTTTAAAACCTTCCAGACATTAGCTTTTGCTATCCCTGAGATCAAGCAGAGTTCTTCAGAAGCATCCAGAAATTGCCTATTTATCTGTTCCTTTGCATTCTTATTATTCATGTTTTTAGTTTATACTGCAAAACTGAATAGAAAATGTCAGTTTTGCTAGAGAAATTTAGACAGACACTTTAAAAGAGTCTATTTCTCCTACTCCCACATAAAACTTAAAAACAAAAACAGATAGCTTAATTCTTTCCCTAGGAGTTTCAAATATACTGCAGCTTTTTAAATTACAAAAGTATTTCAATCCTGTACACATAATAATATAATCAAATTTAGTAATTTAGCAAGTTAATATTATATCATATTTTCAAATGCATATTTGTTTCAAAGTATTAAACACATGTATGTGTGTATACATGTGAGCATATGTGTATGTATATGTGCATAGGTGCGTGTATAAGATGCATGTCCCACATAATTGTGATTATAGTAGCTTTTTAGTGCATTTCAAAATAAGGAAAATGAATCCTCCAATTTTGTTATGTTTCAAGATTATTTTAGCTATTTTGGGTCAGTGTCAGTTTCTGCTAAGGAGCTAGTTGGGATTCTGATAGGAATTGTGTTGATTTTGTTTATTAATTTGGGGAGTATTGCCTTTAACAATGTTAAGTCTTTTAATCAACAGTCATGGTATATATTTCTATTTATTTAAATCAGTCTTAATTTCTTTCAAGAATTTTTACAGTTTTTAGTGTACAAGTTTTATACTTATTTTGTCAAATTTGTTCTGCAGATATTTGGGGGGGCTACACTAATTAAATGATTCTCTCTAGATAGATAGATAGATAGATAGATAGATAGATAGATAGATAGATATAGATGTAGTTGGACACAATACCTTTATTTTGTTTATTTATTTTTATATGGTGCTGAGGATCCAACATAGTGCCTCACACATGATAGGCAAGAGCTCTACCACTGAGCCACAACCCAAGCCCCTGGAATGATTTTGTTAATCTCATTTTTGGATTTATCCATTATTAGTGCACAGAATACAATTTATTTTTTGTATAGGGATTTTCTATCCAGTAAACTTGGTGAACTCATTAGTTCCAATAATTTTTATAAAGGTTCATTTGGATATTCTATATACATGAACATTCATCTGCAAATAGAGAAATTTATTTCTTCTCCAATCTGGGTGTCTTTTATTTATTTCCTAATTGCTTTGATTAGGAAGCACTTTATAGTGAAAAAGAATGAACACTATGTAAATAATTGTCTTAGCCAAAGCACCTTATTAAAAAAAAAAATCTTGAATTTAGCTAATACTTTTGGGTGATACAGTCCTAAGCTATAGGAAACAGGGAGTGGAAGAAGGTAGGAAAATAAATAAAAGGTTTGTAAGTATCTGAATTGGCTACAATTTACCCCAAAACAGCCAGTTGCTGAGTTGCTCAGAAAGTCTACAGTGAGGCCAACGTTGGGTTGAGAGGTAGAAAAGGAGTACAACGTATCATCAACTGGCCTTTTTTCCTTTTTCTCCCAATAGAATCTTCCTTCTAGAAAATTAACATTGTATTTCTGGGTTGTGGCATCTGATTCTTCTGGGGCTCTATTCAGGAGATTTGTTGCATAACCTGCAGTGCGTGACTTTATTAGGACCAGAAATGGTGAGATACTCTACCCTTGGAATGTCAAACTGAGGCACGAGAACCTCAATCTAAGCCTCTTTTCCAGGCCTCACCTGTTGGGACATTTGACAGAAGTGTTAGAAAAAAATACGATGGTAGCAACATCTATGTAATAGTTTGAGCTGCTTTCTATGCTATCCCAAAGTTAAGAATTGTAAATGTCCATATCTGTCTACAACTACAAGTTGATAGATTTATCTCTTTTTTATTCATTTTAATCATGAATCATGAATGAATATAATGAAGTTATCAGTTCTTTCCTTAGACTTCAAGATTTCCCACAATTATTTGCTATGAAAACAATTTTACATTATTAGTAACATTATTGTTTCTGTCTCCTTGTAGCCACCTGTGAGGGCATATCCCAGGAATACACTAAGGGCAACCTCTGAATTAAGAGGCATGTGCATTTTCAAGCTCATCAAATATTATTTTGTTTTCCAAAGTTGTCAAGCCAATTTGAATTTTCACCCATAATGTTTATGCAGATTGTGGCTGTTGGGAGTCGCCCCGGCTCCAAAGACTAACTTCCCCATCCCCCAAGAAGAGCTGTCCAATGGTGAGCCCTGCTGGCTCACATGATCCTGCCATCCAGTGGTGAGCCCTGCTGGCTCACATGATCCTTACCCACCAATCAGAAAGCACCCCAGCCAACTGTCAACCCCCCCCCCCTCTATAAATATGCAGAGCTGTTCCTCAATAAACGGGCACTTTCTCCGATGGCAAGCCTTGATGGTTCTTTCAGTGTCTATTCGCCAGCCATTAATATAGTTGAACCTTTGGGCTTTGAATGAGAAAGAGAGGATAAGCACTATTTTAATTTTTATTTCTCTGATTACTTATGAAGGTTAGATTTTCACTTGTATCTTTTTCTTCATAATTTTATACATTGTAATTATATTATTTACCTTTTGTCCACATTTTTTTCTATTGGTTTGTTTGGTTTTTTTTCTTTAAAAAAAAATAGAAAACATAACTGACAACTTTTGAGAGAATATCTTCTCCCACGTTCTAACTATTTTGATTTTTTGTGTGTAGTTGTATGGAAATTTTCATTGTAGTTTAGAAAGAGGTGTCATTATTTAGTTTCAATTAAAACTTTTTACTTCCTTGTTAGAAATACTAGCTTCCATATTCTCTTTAGAGATATTCAAAATCTTCCTTTTTGCCTTGAAGTGGTTTGACCCACTTGACTTCATTTTGGCACATGGAAAAAAGGAGGGCTCTGATCCTTGTTTTCTGTATAAGTGGACAGTCTCTATGGCATCACTCACTGGAAGTACTTCCAATGATTTTATGCTGCCATCTCTGTCACACACCAATTTTGCAGATGACTCTGTGCTTGTCTTTATTTTGTGAGGATTGCCTGTGTGCCTATCCTTACAACTACATCACTGCTTAATTACTTAATTAAAGTAATTCACTTTAATTTTTATCTTAGGTGGTAAAATAAAAATTTGCCAGCTTGAAGTCTTTATTTTAGGTGGTAATAGTGCCTCACCCCACACCCTATCATCACCACCAGCCATTCCTCTAATTGGATTTTCCTGGTCCTTCATTATTCCCCCATAGATTTCAGATCATTTGAGCACATTCCTCCAAAATACTAAGAAAATTTTGATGGTAAATATGCAAAATTTTGGAGTAATTAGAGGAAATAAGTATCTTTTTATATATTGGGGCTTTACTTTTATGAAATGGGCTATATCTTTTCATTCACTTAGGTATTTCAAAAGCATTGAAACTATTTTTTCACAAGGACTTGAATCTCTGGATAGATACCTAATCTATATGAGATTTGTTATTAGAGTGAATGTTTTTCTAATTTGCATTTTCCAGTTGGATGAGGCTAGTAGATAGAAATGTTAATGATTTCTGCCTAATACTCTTGTGTCTAGTAACCTTATTAAGCTATTGAAGCAAATGGCTAAATTTCTGGCAAACTTATCCAAGAGAAGAAAATTTTAAAAATGGAAAACTACAAAAATACTGATTAATTATAAAAATGTTAATATAAATTGCCAATAAACTTATAGTGCAACAAGAATAGACATTTTTATCAAAGTGCATTGAAAAGTTGGAAAACCTGTATGTTCAGGAAAAAAAATAAGAAAACAACAACAACCAAAAATACCCTGAATAGTTCTATGAGCATGAAAGACATTGAATTTGGCTTCACAGTTTTAAAAACATATACCCTCTGTTTTATACAAACTATTTCAAAGATGAAAAAGAGAGGCAAGTTTCCCAGATTGTTTGGGAAAACATGACCTACTGGTACCCAACATGGGCAGGAAAGCACAGGGAAAGAGAGCAAAAGAGAGTAGCACTTGTGAACCTGATGTAAGCATCTAAAGCAGAAATTAATAAGGGGAATCCATCAAACTTTAAATGTGTTTTCTGGTAGAGGGTAATTTTTTTCACAAGTGTGCATGAAAAGTTTTAAGTTTTAAAAAATCTACTAGTGTTATTCACCAACTTATAAAATTAAAGCTAAAGAGATAGTATCTTGATGATGATTGTGTAAATTGGCAAAACCATTTTGGAAAATTGTCCTTATCTTGTGACATTAAGTATTTGTATACTCTTCAACTAAAAACATGACCCTTCTAGGTACATAATCAAGAAAAATATTTTAGTATATATACCAAGAAGCAAGTATAAGAATGTTCATCAGACTGATTTTAAAAGCCCAAATCTGGAAATCGTAAAATACATATGAGAAGGGATAAATGTATTGTATGTATATACACATATGGACTTTTATAAAGCAGTAAAAATAACTGGAATTTGTAACTATAAGCAAACATATGGAAGAATCTTAGTAATATAATATTGAGTTTAAAAACCAAGTCCCAGAAGATGCCTTTATGACGTTTTTTATGCATTTTTAAAATAACTTAAAGCAAAATGTTGGTGTTTAACATTAAAGTCATACCTGCAAACTGTTTTAGAAGGCAGTATAACAATAAATAATACAGGATCAGGTAGTTTTTGTGGGCAGAAATAGGATAGGGTGAAAGATTTGTGCATAACTGTTGTCAATGTTAGAGTTCTCAGATTGATGGGTGTTGATTTTATAGCTTTGATTGTGTATTAATTAATTAATTGATTATAGAGAAACCTGCATGATTATCACAATATAAAAATACATACAAATTTGATAGGATTCAACACCTATTTATGATTTAAAATTTTATAGCAAATAAATAATAGTAGAGAACATTCTTAACCCAACAAAATGTATCTATAATAGAAAACAACAATTTTAGACATATTAATCTCTGTTTTATTATTGGATTATTTCAAGTTATTGTTTCTGTCTTGAAAATATAACCCGATTAGTTACAGTGACATGATAATTTTTAAAAATGTGCTGTTTGAGAATTATTCCTCAAAATTTACCTTTCAGTCATCTCAGCAACCAAGATATTTCTTATTCCTAAAATATATTGTTGACATGGTGTTTTTGTCATTCTCTGTTACCTTTTAAAGAAAGCATCACTCTACGTTAGAGTTGAAGGAAATGCATCCCAACACAAGGCCACATTTTCAGAACACAAAATATTAAAATGACAGTCAATGTTATATGTGGCCTCTGTTCTGAGTGTCTCCTCTCCTCTTAGGGAAAATTGGGACAGTCGTTTGTGTTGGGTCCATAGTGTTTCTGTTTAACATTGAGACATGTCAAAGTTATATTTAGATTCCTAAACTAATAGGTATTTCAGCATTTCTTGAAATGTGCCAGATTTCTCCAAGGTGGGAAGAATATATCAAAAAACATCTTTAGATACATAAAGCTAGAAGCTCAAGAGACAGTGATTTATGAAAATGAAGAATTTTAATTTCTATTTTTGTTTTTCTGCTTCTTTGCTGATTGGTTCTTGCTGATTACAAAATAATTTTCTGATATACTTTTAGTGTCAGTGTAAGAATTTTTACATTATTATGTTTTTCTTTCTTTGAGTAGTATTTGAATTTAATAAAAAATTCTTTAGATTTCAGGTTCTTTAAATACTTATAGTGTTAAGGAAAAAGAAAATATATTTGTATTTTCTGTTTATGTTGTCTTTGATTATTTTTTAAATTGTATCTAAATGTCATTAATTTTGAGTCTAAATCCTTCAGTGGGATATAAAGTCATTCAACTGATAGGGATGTCTCAACAGAGTCTATTTAAATTTACAAGTAAGCCCTCAGTGAAGTGAGCTATAACTTGGGAAGTTTTTAATATTTTGACTATATATGCAAAACGAAAAATAAGTTCAATATAATGAGTTTGTTTCAAGTGATTTATTAATTCCATATCTAATTTAAGACTGCAGTTTATGAGCTATTTTATAGTAATAGAAAATATAGTGCATGAATAGTTTTAGAGTTAAAGAATGTGATTTTAAAAGTATGAGGTTGTTTGGAACTGATTGCACAGGGAAATTAGCCCTTGTGTAAGTTCTGAGACAGGCATATATTCAAGAGTCCTATAAGTGCATTGCCATTTCTCACCAGAAGGAAAGAAGCATCTTATTTTTCACATGCAGTCAAGAGCAACATATTTTACAGAAGTTATACACCATATATTCGAGCTAGAACGTTATAACTGTTAGCCACATACACTTTGGGGACTTTATTATAGATGTACCTGAGCCACATTGTACATAGGACTTAATTAAAATATGGTCATTAGATTGTATTCAGATTTTTTTCATCATTCAGTCCCAGTTTTATATTCTACTGCTTAATATGCTTGAAAGGCTTTGGATACTGTATTAAGAAGTAAAAATTGGAAATAGAAATTGAGACCTAAAAGAGCATTTTGATGAGATCAGAGTTTCAAGAAAACCATGACTGCTCTTTATTTTCACTATGAACCGGGGGAGCGGGGACAAGGAGGAGACATTAGCATCAATAATAGCAGAAGAATATAGATATTCATACAATATATAAATTAATATTTGTGTGCATAAGTAAAAAATGTTGATTTTATGAATATTGAATAAGAAAATCTATACTGTGGCTTTTAGTGAGTTTGTAAGACTACAGATAAAATTTGTGGTAACTGAGGGACTGAGAAACTAGATAGCCCTACAAGATCCTCTGGAGCCTGATTGTCTTTCTTATATGAATATTAGTACTCACAGTACTATTGACAACAGATTTGAATTTAAATAATTTGTATTGCTTTTATCCATCCTGTATATGTAATCTTTCTTAGGACAAAATATTATGTCTAGAGGTCATCTTTTGGGGCAGCTCCCTTTCCTATGTCAATGGATCTCAATACTATAATCTGCAGGTACTTCTACACCTGCTGAGTCTTCTCCCTCTTCTCTCCAGGTTCTTCAGAGCTCTGTGCTGGCCTTGTGATTTTGGGCTATTAACATTGATGGTGCATTTTTCTAAAGTAGTATAAAGCATTTACCTTATAGCTGATCCTGAAAGGCCATGCCTTTTCCATTTCCTTTTGTAAGGTCAAAGGGGGAAAATGTTGCAGCTAGGTCAGTTTTTGTTGGTTTAACCTAAAATTCAATCATCATAAAGCACACATGTATTCAGTTAAAATTGGAAATTCTAGCATTATAGTTTGTTTGGTCTGAAGAAACAAAGTGGTATACAGGACTTTATGTATGACTTTCAAATAGTGGGAATGGTTAAATTTTATAGCAATATAAAATGCATACTTCCTGCAGGAAGCATGACATACAAACAGACAATGAATGTTCTGTCAACTTCCCTACATTTTGAGAGCCCCTTACTATTTAGTGATTTGCTGTTGTAGCACACTTCATTCTTACATGTTTGCATTCAACATGTTGCTATCATTTGTTTATTTGTCACAAAGCAAGATGTATGTAGTTGTGCACATTCACAAACATATTTGTATATAGAAGATTTTTCTTTGTCAATGTCAGCTTCTAAAATATATCATGGCTATGCAAAATACAATGCATTTGATATAATTATATTTAATGAAGCAATTGTCAAAGATATATTCAAACAGCTTTTCAAGTATAAATAACAGCCAAATTCTGGTTACTGAAATGCATGCAAGTTGATCCACAGTTCACTTTACAAAAGATGCTAACATAATGCTTACTTGCGTAGTGCTTACACTGTGCTGTCAAAAAGGACTAAATAGGGCTGGGGATGTGGCTCAAGCAGTAGCTCGCTTGCCTGGCATGCGTGCGGCCAGGGTTCGATCTTCAGCACCACCTACAAACAACGATGTTGTGTCCGCCAAAAACTGAAAAATAAATATTAAAATTCTCTCTCTCCTCCCTCCCTCTCTCTCTTTTCTCTCTTTTTAAAAAAAGGACTAAATAACAAACTGTATCATTGCCTACTTAAAGGCTATGTTATTGTTTTCTAAGTCACATGAAATTATTTACTGATGATAATTTTTTTTTTCTGTTCCATTTGGGCTTTGGTTCTGCTATAATTAACCCATCTGAATAAACCTTATTGTATACCATCATTCTCTTTAATCAAAGAGTTGTATTAATTATCCACTAACGAATTGGTAATGACCCTATCAAATATAGACTAATTCAAATAGTCACCACCCTGAATTTTTATTCATGGAATAAGTCAAGATTTCCAGCCTAATCAAAATCAGTCTTGAGAGGTAATTAAAGAAAATATGTTAATTCTGCCCTCCCAGGTTGATCTTATTTTTGATGAACCTAGCAGAAAATTACTTTCAGTCATACCATGAAACGCATACTATTGTTTTACCTAAGAGTCCTGAAAATTTTATGTTTTTTCAACATGTTTCAGTTTTTTTTAATTTCACTTTGACCTGTATTTTCTTAGATTCAACATATATGTTTTTTTTTTAATTTAGATTTGTTATATATGACAACAGAATGCATATTACACATATAGAGCACAATTTTTTATATCTCTGGTTGTATACAAAGTAGAGTCACATGCTTTGTGTTTTCATACATGTAATTAGGGTAACAATGACCATCACATTCTACAATCTTTCCCACCCTTATGACTCCCCCTTTCTCCCCTCCCCTTTTCCCCTTTGCGTGATCTCGAGTTCATTTAATCCTCCCCCACCCTCCCACAGCATATTATGAATCAGCATCCTTAAATTAGAGAAATCATTTGGCATTTGGTTTTTTGGGATTGGCTAATTTCACTTAGCATTAAATTCTCCAGCTCCATCCATTTACCTGCAAATGCCATGATTTTATTCTTTTTTAATGTTGAATAATATTCCATTGTGCATATGTACCACATTTTCTTTATCCATTCATCTACTGAAGAGCATCTAAGTTGGTTCCACAGTTTAGCTATTGTGAATTGTGCTGCTGTAAACATTGATGTGATACTATAATATGCTGATTTTAAGTCCTTTGGGTATAAACCCAGGAGTGGGATAGCTGGGTCAAATGATGGTTCAATTCCAGGTTTTCCAAGTAGTCTCCATACTGCTTTCCATATTGGTTGCACTAATTTGCAGTCCCACAAGCAATGTATGAGTGTGCCTTTTCCCCACATCCTCATCAACACTTATCTTTTTTTGTATTCTTAATAGCTGCCATTTTGACTGGAGTAAGATGAAATCTTAGAGTAGTTTTGATTTGCATCACCCTAATTGCTAAAGATGTTGAACATGTTTTCATATATTTGTTGAGATTGGACAATAGCTAGCTGGTTAACTTGATGTCAATTTTAGTTATTTTTAACTACAATTATTTGGGTACTTCAAAACAATTTAAAATAAATTTTTATAAAATATTGCACAAAGATCTGCTCATTATGAAAAAAAAAGAGAAAACCAAGTACTTTTCCTTTGATGCAGTTACAATTTAAGTACATCAATACAAAGGCATTCACTTTATAATATTATTTTCTTAACTCCAAATGTAATTTTGGCTTTTTATCTTTAAACTTCTTTGAAATTTGGTGAGAAGATCTTGATACATGGACTTTCATTTAGAATGACTTTCACACATGGTTGAATTTTCTTAAATGTTTTCCTAAGAACTACATTTGGAAGCTTCCTCTGTAACTGGGGAAACTGAACTGAGTTTAAGTTCTCCTGTATTGAGGATCTGAGTACATCGCATCCTTTTAACTTATTCAGCTTCTTGGTTGGGATCACTGAAGTCTTTATTTCCCTTCTAAATTCCTGAGGCAGGCACACAAATGCATGTGCGTCGGGAAGCCCATTGGTGACTGCCTGAATCTGTGCAGAATCTCCTGCAACTACAGTGGGGAATTCTGACATCTCAATCAGAAAAACAGTGGCCCAGACTCAGAGCACAGTGTGCTTTAGTGGTTACTCTACTACCAGAAAACCCATGCCTGGACCAGTGCTTTGTCTTCCAATGTTCTATCAAATCAGTTGACAGAAAATACACCCTTCAGTAATATTAACCTGGAAAAAGGAAAAGGAAAATGTGTTGGATTCGTTAACTCACAATATTACAAGACATGATACTATTCATTTAATATATATTTACTGAAACACCTCAATTACATGGTGAACAACATAAAGCAAGTTTTTCACCCATGTAATTTTGCACCTTGACAAAAAAGACTAGTAATAATATAAGTGAATTGTACAGTACAGAAACAGACAGTGAGAGTTCAGTTATTCTAACAAAATCCCCTTTGAATAAGCAATGCTTCAAGTTTTGTATGTCAAGAAGATAAGTTATCTTTTCTATATTTGGAAGAAAACGGGAGTAGAAGAGAATTGTTTTTCAGACTAGCTTTAGTTGTATTGCCAGACACCGGCAAGAAAGCCAGAGGCAGTGCTGATACTTAAAATCTGAAAGAGAATTATTTCAACTGCCTGGTATATGGTGAGGGGTCAAGGGGAACCCAGATGGACAGTGTGTGTCAAACACCAGGACTCTTCTTTCCCTCTTCAAATCAAGTACACAAAAATAAAGAAAGATTGTTTGGGGCCTACTTTTACAATATGCAATACAACAAAAGAGTGGGAATTATTCTAAAGATATGAAGAAAAGCTATGAAAATGGAAATTTTTCTACAGAATGAGCAAATTATTAGAATATATAAACATATTTTTATAGAATATTTTATGGAAAAATTAGAAAATATGGAAGAAATATAATAATATTTTATTTTTCCATAAAATAATGGGAGGTGAAATTCAAGATTAGGGAGGTATCTTAGAAATGTGTTTCAAGAAAATTTTAAAAATTTAAGTGCAGAATAAAAGAGAATAAAATCATGGCATTTGCAGGTAAATAGATTGATTTGGAGAATATAATGCTAAGTGAAGTTAGCCAATCCCAAAATACCAGGTGCCAAATGTTTTATAATATGAGGAGGCTAATTCATAGTGGGGTTCAGAGGGGGAGCTTGGGAGGATTAGATGAATTCTAGATAGTGCAAAGTGGTGGGAGGGAAAGGGAGGGGGATGGAGGTAGAACAGATGGTGGAATGAGAAAGACATCATTACCCTAAGTACATGTATAAAGACACAAATGATGTGACTATACTTTGTATACAACCAGAGATATGAAAAATTGTGCTCTATATGTGTAATATGAATTGTAACACATTCTTCTGTCATATACAACAAATTGGAATAAAAATAAATATATTTTTAAAAATGTAAGTACAGAAATTACATTACTAAAAATAAAACTTATAATATTGAGGTAAAGTCAATAAACTTTGAGAATGTAAGGGAGAATAATAAAAATGAAAATGATGAGTAAGAAAATATTTTAAATACAAGAACTCAGAAGTAAGGAAACAGTTTTTGGATAATTGGCTTTCAAGGGTTAGAAAGCAGGCTGGGATTGTGGATTGTAGGTAGAGCACTTGCTTAGCACATTTGAAGCACTAGGTTTTTTCCTTAGCACTTCATTTAAAAAAAAAAACTAAAGAAAATAAAGAAAAAAATGGAAGAAAGAAAAAGAAGCAAAGGAATATTTTAAGTGAAGTTTGTGGTGTATGCTTGTAATTCCAAAACCTTGGGAGGCTGAGGCAGAAGGATCAAGGTTCAAGTCCAGCCTGAGCAACTGGAGACACTGAATCAAAATGAAAAATAAAAAGGTCTGAGTATGTAACACTGTGATACACTTCCCTTGTTTCATTCCCTTATGTAGCAACAAATTTAGATAGATAGATGGAAGGAGAGAGAGGGAGAGAGAAAGACTGAGATTCTGACAGATGAAGATGAATTATACTGTTAATTTCAAGAATAAAGAACAAATTTCACAACTATCCACCAAGTAGGGGAAAACAAGACAAAGTAGATTATTAAACAAATACTGTTGAGAAGATTCCATTTTTACATTAAAAATGTGACATGATCTCATATCACATAAGATGTATGAATAAAACCAAGATGATTCAGATGTTAAAGAAGGAAGAATGAAAGAAAACCTAAGAGGAAATTATACAAGAATATTTAAATAATTTTTAACTGACCTAATTAAATAGAATGTCTTTTTAGCCACTCCAAAAAATGCAATTGCAAAAGAAGTGATAAATTTTAGTAAAAAGTAAAACAAAAATATTTGTGTCAAAAAATAAATTACATATCAAATTAGGGGAAAATACAACAAATATAATAGGAAATATGTTGACTACATATAAATAGTCCTTTAACAAGAAAATCTTTACTCAAATAGATAATAGATAAGGGGCATTACAGAAACTACATCTGTATATTTTGTTAGAATGAGCAATCAAAAAATTTAGAGAGTAATATTCTTGATGAACGTAGTTGTAGTTGCAAGGTGCTTAACAAAGTACTTGCAAATCAAATTCAGCAGCACATTAAAAATGTCATCATGATCATTTGGTTTCATCCCAGCTGATTTCCAAATGGATGAAACTGGAACATCATGTTAAGCAAAATAAGCCAGACTCAGAAAGACAAGTTTTGCATTTTTTTTCTCATATATAAAAGCTATAGAGAATAAAAGAAAAAAGTAGAGAATAAAAAAGCTATAGAATATAAAAGCCTTAGGATAGAGAAATGCAATCAGAGAGAGAAAGCTGGAAAGATCAATGGGAGAAAACAGGGAGTGAAACTGATTGAATTATGTGCATGATGAATGTGACAAGATGAAACCCATTATTCTGTATAATTAATGTGCACTATTTTTTTAATTTAACAAACATCAAGTGGAGATTGATAAAGTAAATTTTATATCCAATGCACGCATATAAGTATAGCCACACATATTTGTATAGCCATTTGTATAGGACTACATAATTACTAAATAATTACAAATTATTTGTATGCAAAATATACATGGGAAGTGAGAAAAAACACTAAATTTCAAAACCACATATTTAATGTGATCTAAATTTATAGGATATATGGAAAATATCTATAAATAAGTATATAAAGCAATTAACTGGAGTTAACTGAATAGTAGAATGGCAACTAGTTTTAAGTGTATTTCCTGATTATATCTGTGTACCAACTAATATTTTCATGTTTAAAAATCTTATTTTTATTTCTTTAAAAATGGCCTTTGATCCAGTGACTTTAATTCTTTGAATTCAGTTTCTAGGAATAAAGAGATATGTGTTCAGAATGAGAAGACTAGGATTTTATGAGACTATTGATTGTAATGGGAAAAATGAAGTTGGGGACAATAAATGTTTTTGATTTTTAAGAGCAGGATTATGGAAAATTCTCAAGATGACTTTTAGAATAAGAAAAAAATTGAAATAATATCATAGAAAATTAGTGAAATGTTAAGAGAGAGTAAATAATTGCCTACAAATGTGGATGAGATGTGTAAATAACATCTGATAACCAATAATATTTTTCAAATACCGAGAATTATAAATTTATCTAAAAATATATGTGAACAGGGCAAAAACATTGTTTGTTTCTGATGGGGAGACAAAGGTTTTGTTTTTTAAATTTCTGTATTTTAATTTTTTCCTATGTAACATGAATACATTCACCAGGTAAGATATAAAAATTATAAAATATAAGATCCTCATAATTATGCTCCCATTCTCAATACAAATACGCAGTTACACTACTTATATGACTCTAAATAAGTCCTTTTGTAAAGTTAGTAATTGTGAGCTAAAAGCAACCATGGCTGCAGCTCTGGTTGACATATAGCATTGTCCATGTTGCAGTTGCAGGTGGTTAACTATGAAATTATCTCAAGTTTGAGTCCAGGGCAGAAGATACCTGAATATTTGGAATGGCTACAATATGCCCTGTGTTCTACAGAATGCACTACTGAATGATCACCTGAGCAGAGAAAGTTTTCAGTAGTGCCTTGTATGGCTTCACATATAAAAAGCACATCCTAAAACACCAATAAGAGTGAAGCCTCTGCATCCTTTGAAAGGTTGTTTTGTGGTATAATATTGTTTGCTTTACTTTTAAAGATATGATGTGGGGAAAAATTAGAAAAAAGAAATTGCTATTTAAAATTGTTAAAAAATAATGTTGGGGAATTTAAAACTTTTTCAATAAAGGGAAGAGTACAATAATGAGCTTTAGAATTCTTGTATTAACAGGACTTCAGAATAGTTTAAGGATTATAAACCTTAGAAACTCAATATCAAATCAGATATAGGGGCTAAACTATAGCTCATAATAAGTTTAGCACATTAGCCACTTGGCCTGCAACAATATACTTTGATAACCCACAATATTGTCCAAACTCCAAGTACAAATATTTTATGTCTTAAATATAATTGAGATTATGTGCAATTGACCTATTTACTCTAAAGGTTAAAATATTTGTTTATAGCAAAATATATCTAAACATTTGTCCTATAACTCAATTTCTTAATACAGTTTGTCCCTCTGTATCTGTAGGTTCTGTATTTATAAATCCAACCAAATGTGGATTGATAATACTTGGGAGGGAGATTATTTTTTTAACCATTATTCCCTGAAAAATACCATCTAACTCTATTTACTTAAAATTCAGAATGTATACATATAATAAATGACCTAGAGATTATTTTAAATAATCTCTGGTGGATATACATAAGTTATATTCAAATATTATTTCTTTTTATATAAGGGACTTGAACATCTACAGATTTTAGCATCCACAGCAGGGTCCTGTAACCAATTCCCCTTAGATACCAAGGGATGACTGCAGTAGATAATTATATTAGTTTTAGTGTTATTTCTCCTTAATGAGTTAATTTTACAAAGCTCCAGGAAGTTGTAAAATACATAATCCAAGCTAAATTACATAAAAGCAAAAACTAGAGCACTTTAGATGCAGCTGAGTTGCACATTTCTGTAATAAATCTCTTCAGCTCTGTTCACTTTTCTTGAACACCTCTATATCTATATTGCTTTTTATTTTCCTCAACCCTTTAAGAATGTCTCCATAAAAAACAAGTAACTCTTTAAACCTTCCATATCTTTTTCCAGGGAGACATTGTCAGGGTGCTGTGCAGATTTCTGAAATGCAGTTTATCATGATCTTTCTCTAACAAATGCTTGCAGATGTTCCACACCATTTTTCTAACTTTGTCATGCTCCAAAATAATTTATGCTTTGGTAAAACAATATTATAGAGTTTTATAACAGCAAATATTCCTACATAACCTTTATGCAATGTTTTTGTTTACTTTAAGTCATTCAAGCCTCTCTCAATAAGTGTTCCTCCCCTCTTACTATCATTCCTGTAATTGGAGTGAAATAAATCACAATACATTCTGGAACCAAATTTTCTCTTTTAATATTAATTTAGAACCATTTCCTATTGAAGTACAAATCAATATTCAAATAGAGATATGAAAGATGTCATAAAAATTTTTATTTATATTTTATAAATAATGTAACTCATACATGAGAATTCAAACCATTTTAAATTTGATCTACTTTAAGAACAGATGAAATGATTATCTTTTTGTACATCTTGAGAATATAATCAGAATATATTATATCCAGAAGTTGATTCCAAAGCAATTCAGCTACCCCTTTTCCTTTTTTTCTGTATATTTCTGACAAGGTTGTCTCAGACTGATACTAGATTCTTTCTTCAGTTTTATTTCAGCTTGTCATCAAAGTTTCCTACTTATTGTATTTCATATATTGTTTTATATATTTAATAAATGTTAACTCTTTTTATACTATAAATACTCTTATCCTCATATTTATATACATATAGATAGATAGATAGATACAGATTTTTTTTAATGAGGAAATTGAGATGTAAAGAAGTAGAATAGTTTGCCCAAAGGCATGTAGCCCATTCAGGACCCCACACCACGGAGCTCCTTAGAGTAGGCTGACTCTCAATAATCAAATTCCTAAAGACTGGACAGAACTTTTAGCTAGTTACCTTTACTAGTAAAAATTCATGTATACAGCTAAAATAGCAAGTTTCCTTTATGAATAATGTAATTTCACATGGGAGTATTGTAGAAAGGCAGCTGCATTATTACATGCTATTTTCCTTATCCATAGACTGGGTCTTCATTGTGGAACATACTTAGGAAGCAGCTTTAGCCCAATCCAGCAGAACATTTATTGAGTACCTATTACCTATACATTATAGACCCAGACATGAAATGCAGTACTCTGAGCCAACACAATGCCCTAAATAACCTGTTCTATTTGAGCCAAATTTCGGGATATGAGTATTTAAAACAGCAGAAGGTAACTTGTCCAGAATATTTGTAGGTCAGCTTTAACTTAGAAGATCTATTAGAGGTCAGGGTTGTCCGAGGCCAAGGGCAAGTGTTAGGTTCTGAGAAATGGCCTTCTCTGGAATGATACTACATGCTGAACTCTGGGGTTGGAGCATGTCTCAGGATCCGCTCTGTACATGCCCTCTCAGCAACCTCATGTTATGTATGAGTTGCTGATTAATTTTGTACTGAAAGAAGTGCTTTGCTGAAATCTTGTATTTCAAGTTTAATGTGGCAACTTTTAGGACAAAATCCAGCTTGAAACAGATTGCTGCCTATTTAAGCAGAGAGGCTAGCTTAACTAGTACAAAAAAGAAAAACATTTCTAGATCAGAAAAAAAAAAATTGGAGAAGGGGAGCAGTTAGGGGAGAAAAACATATCTGCTGGAAAGAGCCAAGACACACAACTTGGGAGAAAACATCTCCACCCAGCAGGAAACCCAGCTGAAGGCAGAACCACCACAGGAAAGGAGATGAAGGAAGACTCCTCCTTGCGTCATCTGAGCTCAGGATTCATGGACATTTAGGCTGAAGAATTCAGCCCTGGGTTGTTCATATCCGTGGTGTCACTGAGTTTCCTTTGATGGAAACACAGTGACTCAGAGTTCTGTGAGATGATTTTATTTATATGTTATTTATTTATTTTACCACTGGTTGAGTGTCAGCAACATGAAGAATATTGTAAAGAACAGCAGCTTTACCTGAGAATCTCTCAGCAATTAGATTTGGATTTAGGACAACAAAGCAATCGATATTTTAAGCCCAGACAGCAGAAGAACACAGAGGAAATTCATGATTAAACATAGAACTCTCCTAATAGTGTAAATCCAGGGTTGTTTTTGTTTGTCTTAGACTTGCTGTCAGTTTTATGAGTGTGGTGATTCTTCAGAAATTTCTAAAGTAGTTACAGAGGATGGAGAAAACCAATCATTGGAAGAAAATGTGATTCCCTACTTGGAGAATACATATGTATGATGGGCCTTTAAAGCAGAAAGACATGGTTTGCAATCTGAGATTCTCCCTTTCTCTTTATTCACTGCTTATCTTCAGATCACATGTTACATTACTTCTATAGGCATCTACTACCTCATATGGAAATAGGAGATAATATCCCATTTTCCATGGTCCCTGAAAGGATGAAATTAGGCACATAGAAAATTACACTTGGTACAATGTTTGGTATCAACCATTTCCTTCCCAGGATATCATAATTTTGCCATCCTGAACTGTTGAACAGCACATGATATTTTAGATGGTACGACACATATTTGGAACACAGGAAAATGTATGTTCTATCTGGAATTATTTTTAATAAAGCATTAAATGTAGTTATCTACCTTAATTTGTGATATTTTTGAGCTTAATATTTTTAATGCATGTTCCAAAAAATGAGCAAAAAACTCCAGGTGAATTTAAAAGTATATAATGACACACAGTGACACATTAGAAACTTTTTTTTTCATATTTATACTGATGGCATCTATGCAACTAAATATGGTCTTATTCTGTGTGCATTGCCCCTATCTCTCTGTTCTCATTTATGGCCTGCATCTGACCCATGGCAGTCTATTTATGGCCACCTTACATCTGTCAGGATGAAGGATCTGAAATAGAAACAAAAGGACATAGTAGTTGAAAGCACCAAGGTCACACACATGGATGGTCTCATGAGAATTAAAGATGATAAGATCACGGATGTAGCATGGCACTTAGTGATAGGAAATAGGTGGAAGTAGACAGCTACCACTTGATGAAAACAGATGTATAGATCAAGGGACACAAATAAAACCAAAGGTAACATTCTTTCAAGAGTTGTCCTATTAAAAACAAAGCTTCTTAGACTCATTTGTTAATTAGAGTTATAAAATATAAGATGCAAGAAAGAATGAGAGAATGAGGATGGAAATTATTAAACTATTAATATCGTATACTCTTCTTTGATGAAAACCATCCTTTTTTTTTTTTTTTGCACTTCAATTATATTTTCACAATGTTAATGCTGACTAAATTGACCTGGTTCTCATGACCTATATGTTTTGCAGGAAAGAAAAAAGCACTGTATAAGCACAGATCCCACCAGTCAGGAATGCATATTTGTAATCTTACATTTTTGAGGAGTAATTGACTTTATTCTCAAGCTTTTCAGAATTGTAGCTCTCTGAATAGGAATCTTCAATGGACAGTGATTATTATTATTCAGTTATATACTCCTGAATTGATTATATTCATTAAAAAAGGTTTACCTTTTATTTAAATTTAATTGTGAAATATCTAATTTTTGTTATGAAATGAACAGTTTTGTTTATGTTATATACAGCTACAATTTTACTTTTATTATTATTGAATTAATTAGAAAAGTCAGTAAATTGAAATATATGCATAAGTTCTGGGAAACAATAATCAATCTCAAAGTTACCCTGCCAGTTCCATTCTCAGTTATATGGAAACTGCACAGCTAGATGAATCAGTCTAGTATAAAATGAATCTGGGGACGCTTGCTTTATTTTTAAAATGGTCAAAATGGTTAGTCAAGGAATCTTGGACCACATTTAGCCAATGAAAAAATCAAAATCATAAACGAACAATAGACTCAGTCATCTCTTTCAAAATACAATAGCCAAGCATATTTTTGGTTTTGCATGTATCATTTTTAATTTCTCGTGTTTACAAAGGAATCAAATTTACAAAGGATCCAATTGTTACATTTAATTTGTGTGTTTTTATCTTTTAGGTGGATCTTCTTGTCCCTACCAAAGTGACTGGCATCATCACACAAGGAGCTAAAGATTTTGGTCACGTACAGTTTGTTGGTTCCTACAAACTAGCCTACAGCAATGATGGAGAACACTGGACTGTATACCAGGATGAAAAACAAAGAAAAGATAAGGTAAGGCATCTAAGTAGTTAACAAAGTTCACAACTAGAGGATCACATTCTATTCAAGTTGACTGAATGAGCTACACCCCCCCCCCCCACACACACACACATAATGAAAATAACAGCTACAAGTCCTAAAAATTGTATGTTAAATAAGAAATTTTAAAGAAAAACCTTGTCAAGGAATTTGTAGTAGAGTGTGTAATTGGAAAACCTATAAAAAAAAAAAAAACTGCTTTTCTGATAACATTTCCCACCTTGTCAGTTGTTATAGCTATGTATGATTGACTTCATGTCTTAGAAACTTAATAGAAACTTGACTAATTTACCATACTGCATATATAAATGATTACTTCTGGGACACATACTACTATTATTACTTTTATTATCAAAACAAATTTCTGGTGCTAGAACAAACATTATTTAAGAAAAAAATTTCAAAAATTTACTATCTTTAAAATATTTAATATTTCCTTTATTATGTTTACAAGTAGGAAATTTAGAAATTAAAAAAAAATATCATAGCAATTCATCAAAATTTTTCTGCTCAGTTATCCTGTTTGTATTAATAGGTTTGTTTGACTTTTCTTTGGGTTGTATAATATGTTTTTATAACTATCTGTGTCTACACATACAATATGATTCTAAGACTACAATTTCTAATTGTTTTTTATTAAGTTTTTATCATCTTGAAAACATCTTTTTATATATCAACAAGTGTCAAGTTCTGTGTGATCCTGAAGAATCATAGTGCCCAGGGGTAATACTAGTGCCTAATTAGGATCAGATATTAAAATTTTGCCTCAACTGAACTAATGACATTGAGTTAATTCATTGCTTAGAGTCTTCAGGCAAAGAACTCTAGCTTTCTGAAGACATCAACAGAAAAATTTAAGGGATTTCAGGGAAAATATGGCAACCTCTTTCATACATGTTAAGTATCTGAGTTAATAATGATTTTTTGTTTGATATTGGCCTTTTTCTCATACTGGTATCTTTATCCAGAGAGGTTGAGAATGTTTCTTTCTTCAAGTGTTGAAAGCAGAAAATTTATAAATTCCTCAGAAACACTAGGCCTGTAGTGGTAATTTCCATGAGTCAATAGAATCGGAATTCATTTCACACAAAATTCATTTTAGAAGAGATATTTTTACCTTCAGATCTGGGTAGCCAAGTTTATTTGCATTTAACTGTCAGAACAACCAGTTAATAGCTCAGGATACACATTCCTTTTACATTTTAAACTTTCAGAATAGGGAACATTTACTCTTTCCTTGGAAAACTTAAAATAAGAGCATGCTTTATAATCAATAGCACCATAGATTAAATGAAGATCGAGTATTTTGCAAACCTTTCTTCAAATTTATTTTATGAACTATAAACAATATTTTTTCAGTCTTTTTTTACAAATAACTATTTCAGTTCCTGTCTTTTCCTTTTATAGTAGGCCCTCTGATGCATACATATGATTTGTTTCATATGGAGTTTTTTAAACTTAATTATATAGCCTTGAAATTAAATGTAAGACACATAGTTTTTTCTTCTATTCTACATGTGTAATAAGTACAACTATAATATTAAAATCTGTGAGTTATTTAGAGAAGAAATGTAAAGAAAAATACTTGTCTCCATTTATATTAAACTTTTAACTTATTGATTATATGTGAAAAATATTTAAATTTCTTCTTCATAGATAGAATAGACATTTACTTATTAATGCATTTTAATTCATCTCAGTCTGAACAAACATAAATTTTTTCTGTCAAGTTTGTCTAGTTGCTCTATAGTCTTTTTTCTTCCTTCCTTCCTTTTCTCTCTCTCTCTCTCTCTCTCTCTCTCTCTCTCTCTCTCTCTCTGTGTGTGTGTGTGTGTGAGAGAGAGAGAGAGAGAGAGAGAGAGAGAGATACTAGGAATTGAACCCAGGGGTGTTCTACCACTAAGCTACACTTCCAGCCCATTTTATTTTTTATTTTGAGACAGGGTCTTGCTGAGTTGCTGAGGCTGACCCAGATTTTGGGACCTTTGCACCACAGTGTATGTAGCTGGAATTCCAGTAGTGCACCACTGTACCTAGCTTTATAGTGTTTTCCAAGTTTTCAATATTCATACAGATTTTTTATCTGTGTTCCATCAGTTACTGAGAGAGGAAGGTGGAAATCTCCAACTACAATTGTGGATATGTCTATTTCTCCTTACTGTTGTGTCAATGTCACTTCATGTGCTTTGAAGCTCTGTTAAAATATACATAACAAGATTTTAGTGTCCTTTTGATTAAACAACCACTTTATCATGTAATATATTTTGCTCTAAAATCTACGTTGGTACTAATAGAAGTATAAGCCTTCTTTTCATTATTTTTTTAATGTTTTATTCCTATTCTTTTAACTTATTTATATTCTATATTTGAAATGCACTTATTCTATATAGCATACTCTGTATTTTCCATTATATCTCTGCTACTTAACTAGAGCATTAAAATCATTTATATTTGATTTGGAAATTGATATAATTAGGTTTAAAATTATCATCTTGCTATTTACTTTCTATTTTTACACCTTCTCTGTTCTCCTTTTTTGGGAGTGGGGCTTCTTTTGGATTAATTGGATTTTTAAATGATTTCATTTATGTCCTTTTAAACTTAGCTATAATATTTTGTTATTTTAGTTATTGCTTTAGAATTTATGGTCTACATTTTAAAATTATGAAGGCTGCCTCCAAATGAATGCTCAGGCCCAGGAACTTACCTCTAAAAGCCAACAAAGTAAACTGTAGTTTTAAATTCATGTACATAGAACCACATTTATTATAATATATGATTTGGATATGACCAAAATAAGTCTATGTAAAAAAATAGGTTTCCATTAAGAAACTTCAAAAATTGTGAGAATAGCAATGTACTACACTATTTACTGAAAAAATTATAAGCAGAAATTCTCATGTGAGGTGAAAAAAATCACTCTTTTATCTATACAGTGTGAAAATTTTTGAAAAATTGAACCATTTTTATACTAGAAACATATGACCTTTTGGCTAACTCAACCTATTTGCCTGATAGTTTTAAAATTAAAATTAAATCTAGTCAGTTAGCTTATAATATTATAACTAATTAGATACAATGAAAAAAAAACCTAATATAAGTTTACTACTATTAGAGGAGACAATGGATACCTATAAACTACACATAAAAATGCAGCAATTAATATTACGATAAAGGAATATTTTATGTAGAAAAAGGAGCTAATAGGCATGGAACCTCTTCATTCCTTCATGGTAAGGGAGATTAATAACATAAATATTAAAATGTATTGCATAGATCCTTTAAACACTTAGAAAGTCAGGCTATATGAATATATGAATATGTACATATGAATATACAATATGTGTTTATATGCATGGCAACCCCTTGGTGAACTTTCTAATTCAGTAGATGAGGCACCCGACTTGTCTGATCAAGAAAATCATGGAGAAAGGTTATTGAGATATATATCAATCAATATATTTTTGATGAATATCAAAATAATTATTGTTGCTATTATTACTAGATATTTTACCTGTAATTTCAAAAATTTTCATTTTTTTAGGAGGTCTGAGTGCAATTAGCAATTAACTTTCCTGGGATTAAAGAAGTCATTTATTTCCTATTTATTCTTGACATTATTTAGGCCTTATTTTCCATGGTTACTTTCCATAAGGGAAAAAATAAATCTTCAATATTTGTAAGTGTAAATTCAACTATATAATAATTTAAATGTTTCAGGATGAATGTATACGTGAAAATGTTTTATAGATACATTTTTCAAAAGGAAATATTTACTAACAAAGGTTTCTATTTCTTTTATTTAATGCCTTCTGTTTTTTGGGGGGGTCTGCTTTCACAGATTTTGAGAGCATGGATATGGAAATTGAAAACAGATTCAGATACAAGATTACTTTATAAAAATAATCTCAAAATAATAACCATTTCTAGATTTACAATAAGTGGTGTAAAGGAAAATGTAAAAATACATGAATGCCCTTTCTGTTTTTCATTAGTCAGAACTGACTAAGCTTCAGGATTTCAATGCCAAAAAAAATTTCCTATGTACATAGGAATATATAAATATACATGTGAATGTGTATGTGTACCTGTACATACACACATACCTAAAGTCGAGTGAGAAAAAAATAGACGCCTTGTTCTCTTCACTAAGACACCAGTTTTTGACTACCCTCCCACAGTGTTCACAAGATTGTAACTTTCTTTAGTATTCTGTTTTATAACAACACTACACATTAAATCTTTTGTAACTGAGCCTGTGATGACACTCTTATTACAGTATATACATTCTTGTATTTCTCTTTCCAGTCTACAATATTTTCTAACACTTAACTAACTTTTATATTTCTTTACAACATGGATTCAGCTGCATTTTTTTTATTTGAAAGTCAAATGTTCCTTTGCTCTTATGAAAGTGACATTTGTTTTACACTCTTGGAGCTGTTTTTTACTGCATTTAGCAGGAAAACTGCAAAACTTGACAGACACTTTCAGTATTTAATTTTTTCAGGTTATAAGCCAAAGTAAAACAATAATAAATTACAGGAAGAGTTCATATTTGGGAAAATAGAAATGAAAATGAGTTTTCTCATCCAATATATTAGTCATAACGTCATGTTATTTAAATTAAATCTAAATTCATGCCACAGGAACTTTCTTCTCTGAGGAATTAAGAAGCTGGTAATATTTTATTTTCCTCCCTGAAATTAGTCAGTATTTTTTAAAGCATAAATTGAAAAAAAAAATTTATTCAGTTTTCTTCATTAAAAAAAATAAAGAACACTGTTTCTAAAAAGACTAAGTTGGTCCTTAAAGAAGAATGGCTCATATTCATCAAGAATTCATGGCAACCCCTTGGTGAACTTTCTAATTCAGTAGATGAGGCACCAACTTGTCTGATCAAGAAAATCATGGAGAAAGGTTATTGAGAAATATATTTGGGCCCTGCTGTGGATTTTCAAAAGATGGGCTGGGAATCTGAATGTTTGTAAATGTCTCTGCTTGTTTGAATAATAAAGCAAGTGTGGGAGGGATGATTCTAATTGATTGCCAAAACCAAAATTAAATTTTTGAAATTATGCATAAAATTTATTATAATTCCTTATGCTTTTATTGGCCTTCTAACTGGTTGATGGGAATCAATATGAACCAGTGTCCTCAAAAATAATTTAAATTTTAATATTTTCCAATATCTTTTGAACATCTACAGAAAACACTAGTTTTTACAAATTTTATAATGAAATAATAGGTAGTTGGGAATACAGAATGGGCTGAGAGCACCTAATAGCTAGTATTTATATTTATTCAATTATGCATTTGGAGACAGTTATTAACCACTCTATGCCAAATACTGTATGGGGAAAAAAATCTGAGTATTATATAGTGGTACAAAGAACTCCCAGTCTCAGAGAGCTCAGAGCTGGTAGAAAAAACTTTGACATGATCAGCATATTTTAAACAATCAAAATATATTACCTACCAAGGTGTATAGTTTGATAATATATGTGCTACTTCTCCTCTGCACTTGTTTTATCAGTTTTCTAAAAGTTCATGACTCTTCCATAAGAGAAACAGGATGTTCTTCTCATCCTCCTTCTCAACATTGATGTAGAAATTTAAGTGCCCCATCATCATCCTTCATCAATAAAGCTGCCATTATCAGTATTGAAGGATATATTAAAGTTTAACTGTAATTACAGATGCCACAGTGCATCCTGTCATTTCTGCAGAAGCTGGAATTTTAAAGGAGCTGAAATTAAATTTGAATGTTTAAAGCCTTGAAAATCCAATTCATGGATGGGTAAGGCAGAAATCACATGAGTAGGTGATGGACATGCTCTTCTGAAATCTGATCTGTGTGACAATGGTCAGCCTAAAGAACCCTTTGGAAGTAAACAAAATGGAATCCTCAGTGGTAGTCTGGGAGGAAAATACTAGCAGGGGAAATACCTTAAAGAAGAGAATTAGTATTTTAATGAGGAGCAGCCACATGTTTCTTAGCAGCAAGATCAAGGACAAGTTTCTTGATATTACATGGAGACCATTATTCTCACCCATTCAGAATCTTGTTTTCAAATAAGGCAAAATGGGAAGAACAAAATCTGCTTTTCTAAAAGCAATTTCCAAGAACTAAATGACTTGTTACAAAAAAACGAAGATTCAATAATACCTAGTGAATTGTGCCCACATATGATTGGGATTCAAATACAGTCACTTTATTTCACTTGGATGTTTGGTGAGTGACTTAATTGAAACTAAAGTTAAGGAGACAATGAAATAGTTTCAGCCTTGTGTAAACTGAGGACATTATTGTTATTTAGGTAAACACCATCTGGTATCAGTGTTTGGAACTTTATCTGCTTAATTACGTGTCATAATTCCACATTATGAGACCTGACTAGGATCTGTGCTGGTGTGAAGAGCACACATTGTCTATGTTCACATAAATGTGGGTATTATAGAATTTTCAATCCCAGAATACCTAAGAATATTTCTATTTTTGGCAGAGTTCAAAGTTTAGTGATGAACTAAGCTTTTTAATTTTAAATCATGTCAATAATCCTGCCCAAGAATGGAAAGACAGAGACAATAGCTAATATCATTTCCCCGTGTTTAATGCAATAAATATGACATGGAATTAGGAATTTTTTAAAAGTTCAATGTTAGGGGTAAATGTGTTCATCAAAAGCGAATGAAGGGGGCTGGGGATGTGGTTCAAGCAGTAGCACATTCGCCTGGCATGCGGGGGGCGCTGGGTTCGATCCTCAGCACCACATAAAAAATATAAAAATGTTGTGTCCATTGAAAACTAAAAAATAAATATTAAAAAATCCTCTCTCTCTCTCTCTCTCTCTCTCTCTCTCTCTCGGAAAAAAAAAAAAAAGAATGAAGGGATTACAGTGGTAAGTGATAGAGCACTTGCCTAGCAGGTGTGAGACACTGAGTTAGATCCTCAGCACCACATAAAAATAAATGAATAAAATAAAGTGTTTTTTAAACAAGTGAATGAAGACTGATAATAAATAGGAAGAGACAAAATATTTAGTGAAGACATGTGAATGAAGACTTTCAGTATTTTCCATAATGATCGGCTATTATAAGAAAATCGAGATAATTTGTAAAAGGCTGAAATTTATTTCTCAAAAATTTTGTGGCTGGGAATTTTGAGATGAGATACTCGAAGATACCTGGTGTCTGGTGAGGGTAAGTTTTTTTTTTGTTTATAGATGGTGTCTTCTAAATGTATCTTCATATGGCAGGAAAGACACACAAAAAAGCTCCCTGGGCAACCTTTAAAAGGGTACTAATCCCATTCATGAGAACTCCAACCTAGTGACCGAATCATCTCCCAATGGTACCATATCCTGGTACCATCACCTTGGGGATTAAGATTTCAACATATAAATTTGAAGGGGATAAAAACATGCAGTCCATTGCGGTATGTACACTAACAGCTAACTTCAAGGCAATCTTGTAATTCCATACATCAGTTTTAGAATTTGTGCTTTTGCCAAAAATAGAATGCTTGTAAATTTCCCAAAGGCCTATGACCAAGAGGGCCATATATCAAGAAATATTAAGTCAGAACCAAAGAACTGACCTAATAAAATGACAGTAGTTTTCAGACCTACATCCACTTACCAGCTTGGTAAAAGATAACCTAGTCAAACAAATTTGAATTTGAAAAGCAGCACACTTTCACCAATGATAACATTTGTTTAAATGCACAAAGTCCATGTGGAGGAACAATTTATCAGAATCAATTGTGAAGTGGGGGTCAGAAACAAGGTGTAAGACTGGATGCAAGTCTAATGTTAAATAGGGCTGGACACTAAGTGGCTGTGTTTCCACATCTGTGTTTAACAAGAGCTCCAAGTTGTCTATTCACCTTACAATGATTATTCTTGAATCTAGATAAAGTCGGGTTTAACAGCAGAAAAGGAATTGGAGAGCAGGAAATGAGACTTATGGGACAGAACTGAGAAGAAAGAGGGTTAGTATTTCTTACACAATTACAACCATAGAATAGAGCAACTAGTTAGATGCTGAAAATAAATGACAAGCGAGAGTGACAGACTTTCCACTGAAACAATTGAGAAGCCATTTCTTTATAAGGAGTTTATTAATTTATTTTGGTGGAGGGGTACCGGGGATTGAACTCAGAGGCACTCGCCCAAGAAGCCACATTCCCAGCCCTATTTTGTATTTTATTTAGAAACAGGGTCTCACTGAGTTGCTTAGTGCTCTACTTTTGCTAAGGCTGGCTTTGAACTTGTGAACTTCCTGTTTTAGCCACTGGGATTACAGGTATGCGCCACTGCACCTGGCTAGGAGTTTATTAATTTTAAGAAGCCATTCCTTTTATTTTGAGACATCAAATTGTACAGTGACCACTTTAATGCTTTTGTTAGGTTATGTTTGTACTGCTAGTGTGAGCAACGTGATTGTTAGCCCTACTGTGAAACTGTGTTGATTAAAAATGCTAACATAAAAAATATTAATTAGTCATGGGTTTCCCCTCAAAATGGTCAAAGCTATTAAGCTTTAATAAATTGTTTAAAATTCACATGTAATCTTTAAAAGGCACTAAAATACCTGAAGAAAAAGAGATTAAATGAAAGATAATTATCAGCATTTTTATTTAAAAAAAGGCAGAGTCCTACTTGATATAGGTCTTATAGTTATCTTTATTACTGAGAAAACAAATGATTAATTAATCTGAGTTTCATAAAAATCCATGTTTTGCTTACTGCAGTTTTGTATTGTTCATTGACTAGAATATAGATAAGAACAGAACTCCTTAATTTCAAAATAATTATAAATTAATATTTTGGCTGTATACTATAGTCTATTTTGGAGGTAAAAAATGCTCAAGGACATGAGTTCTGCACGGCACACAAGCTGGTTTTACTATCTGCCATCACACCATCAGTTACAATATGTTAAGCATTTAAAGGTCTTTTAACATGTTCAAAATGACTTAATTAATGTTCCAGCCTTTTCCTAATTTTTCAAAGTCCAAATATAAAAAAGAATAAAAGATACTTGCTATCTGACCATGTTTATAGGAAACTATAAAAATATTCTTAAATCTGCCACACCCTATAAAATGATCCACTTAATAATTTTCATATTCTTCCTCTTTTTTTTAGTAATCAAAGAGAAAACATATCAAATAGTATAGAATACTCTTGGGAAAAACACATCTGTACATAGCTTTGGGGGGCTCTTTTTCAAAAAGTAACACATTTCTTACCATCATAAACCTTCTGGCATAATTTGAGACACAAAACTGATTAAAAAATAACTTTAATAAAAGATGAATCCAGTGATCACACCTACATGAAAAGGCATCACTTGCAGTTTTTCTGCAGCTATGAACAGAAGATTACACCCAGAAAACTGAACATAAGAGCCAGTTTTCTGTTTTCCAACAATTTAGAAACAAAATTATTTTGGTATAGATAAATGAAATATTTAATAGCTAATAACAATTAAAGGAAGGGATTCCTCAAAAGTGAATGAAAGCAATATTACTTTTACATAATAAAATTATACTTAATTTCTTCTCTAGACAAGTACGCACACAGATGCATACACACCACATCTGTACACTCCAGTGCAGTGCCAAGATCCCACTTCACTATCAGCTATACCTCTCCCTACTCCCACACCCTAACATTCTTTTCTCCTCAACAACAGTCTTACTTAGAAGACATATGGCTGAATGCTTAAATCACTTCTTTTCATACATGCAGCTCTATATTAAGTCATTTCTGACCAGGATAAGGTGAAACTCTTCAAAGAGACTTGGAGTGAAAGAGTTCTTAACGTTTGGTGAGAATTACTAAAGACATCAATTTCTCTACTGCCATATCATTTATATATCTGCTATGAAGGGATAGAGTCAGGCTACAGATTGTTCTGATGAAATGGAAAATACCTGGTATGATTTAAGAGCCAACACTAAGAGATGTGCTTTGAGCTTCAACAGAGAAGCAGGTTGCTCTGTATTTTTAAAGAAGAGAAGAAAGGGATTTTCTACATTTCTGATGTAAGACTAAAAGGGAAAAAAAAATAGATGTTCTTACTTTCTGACTACTCCTGGTAATATCTCCTGGAGATATCTTTATAAAGCAGGTGATTTTCCAATTCTATTTTTTTTCCTTTAGGAATGTTTCTTAACAGCAGTCAAAATCTGAGTGCTAGAAGGCAGATAGTTAAATATATAGCCACAGTTTAGAATGGCATATTTTATGTTTCATAAATCTTTATAGGCAATCATCCTATGTGATATATTTCCTAGAATATTCTTGTTACTTAAGGAGACTTTGATCATAAAAGAAGTCAAATATGGTGGTGTGTCCTACCTACTGACTTTTAGACAGAGCATTCTAAATTTCCAGTGAGTGTGGGAGAAGAAAGATACTAGTCAACAAAGTTAGCATCTTTTGCTTTGATTTTTCTCTGGGATTCATTCCCAGGGTCATGACCTAATAACAAAAGGTAAAAGGAAATTACACTCTTTTGATTTTTTTAAAAGAAGATACCAGTTCTATAGCTAATTGAAGCCAAGGTTACCCCAAAACAAACAAATAACAAAAACAACAAAATAAAATAAACAAGTCTACAGAAGTGGTGGAGTTCCCTTTTGCCTCTCATTTGACTGAGGTGGATTTTAGCAACTTCTAGATCAACTTGTCACTTTCATAGTTGACTAAGGAATTACAAATGTCACTTATCCAACCATGTCAGTAGTGCAAAGGTCAGTATTACAGGGGAGATTTGGACCCCTTAATCTCACAGATTTGGGGGTACATTGAGCCTGTCCATGAGAGGCCATGAATTGAAAGCTTTTTAAGTGGTATTTCCACCCCTTTTCCAACTATCTCAAATTCAAAAAGATCTGAGAAAAATGGATTTTAGAAGGCTAACATGTGGTTCCCTTTCCCAATCAAGAATTAAATATCAACCAATCAGCCTTCATGTCAAAGACAGGAAAACTAAAGAAAATGTATGGCAATGTGAAAAGCAATGAAAGGCCAGAAATGTAGGTTAAAAAAGAAAGAGAACCATATTTGCACTTTTGCCAATTATAATTGAAATCCCTATTTATGCATTTTGGAAAAAAAAATCTTTTAGAAAGAGCAACAGAGTGAAAATAATGCTGCAAGAATTCTAAATGAACATTAAATTTGTGATTTAGTTAAAAATTTATTTCAATACAATTAGAGATTTATAGCTACTAGGAGCGTGAAGCTAAGCCAGATCAGTTCAGTGAAATGTAGAATTGCCTAAAATCAAAGATCTACTTTTTAACATAATTACAATAGACAGCACACTTTAGAGCATAAAAAATATCCTGAAAGCAAAATGGAAATGAAAATAATTTTCTCAGAAATTCTGTATATTTATTTTAGAGATTTAAGGTAATTCATACATTGGTAGAAATCTGTAGAACTTGTCTATGTTTTTCTTTTACTTTCTCCATCAAGCAAAAATGTTCTACAATTGGACCTCTGAAGCTAAATCTTTAGATAGGCAGTTTGAAAGCCTCATATAATTTCATTGAGAGAGCCTGAGAGGCAAACAAATCTCTAAAGCAACCAGGATCTAGGTTTTTTAAAGGACTTATGGAACAAAACATCATTTTGAAATGAGTACAGATAAAAATTGGTATCCAACGTAAATTATGATGGTGAAGAATTATTTATATATGTCGTCATGCTCTATAGCATTCAGAAAACCTGACTGCAGTTTTTCAAGGGAATTCAAATTAATAATCACTAGATATCCAAAGTAATGCTCCTCAAAGAATTTATAAACCATTGCAGAAAATGATATTAAAGAAGTACAGGAGAATAAAGATATTTTGCTGCTAAAATATAAAAGAAAACAAGGGACACTAATTCTTTGACATATTTATTAGGTTCATATTCATGAGAATAAATATTATCCAGAAATTAAGATTAAAAGCAAAAAGTGGAGAAAACAAATACACCCTAAAAGTAGAGGATTTAGAAAGCGCAAGAGACAAAATAAAGAAATTCCATTAGATTTTTTATGTCAAGATTTGTTCAAAGAATTAAAAAAGAGAGTATGATCAAAATGACTTTTGAAGCCTGAGTAGCACTCACGGATTGACCCATGAAGTAGGGGAAGTTTTAGACAATAAATACCCTTTTACACAACTGACATTCCTTTTCTGACTGCTAATGTTACAAATAAAAAAAAAAAATTACTCTGAAAAATCTGTAGCCTTCAACAACAATTATTACAAAAGTTTAGAATTCCCCAAGTCAACCCTCACTTCTTTTTCTTCTTCTTCTTTTATTTACTTATGTTTAGTTGTTTTGTTTTTTTTTTTTTTCAGAGCCTCGTGGTTATACATAGTAGTTGGGTTCATCCCAACAAATTCATACGTGCATGGATCTGCCCTCACTTCCGACATTAGTTGCAGGTTCATAGGTCTCCAAGACCATCTTCAGATTTGATAATTCACTAGAAGGACTCACAGAATATATTTTAAAATCGTATACTCACAGTTCATGTCTGTGGAAACATACAGATAAAAATCTGTCAAGGAAAGAGTCATATGGGGCAGGTTCCAGAATTTCCGAGTCTTGACCTTTCAGTTATTCTCTCCCAGTTGAAATCTGGAGAGTGCTGAATTCTCTGCCATAATGTGACACAGCAAGTCAAAAGTATTGTCAACCAGGAAGCTCACCCCAGCCTTGGTGTTCAGAGTTTTTATTGAGCCTCAATCATGTTAACACGGTTGACCTTCTGCATGGCTGAACTTAGTTTTCCAGATACTCTTGGTGTTCAAGTTTTCCCAATGCAATCAACTGAAATTGCAGTGCTACTATACACTGTCTGATATAGTCCATGGCTCCCAGGTAAACAAAGTACTTTTTCAGACAGCACATCCAAGAGCTTAGAGATTACTTCATGGGAGCTGAAGGCCAGAGCTCTCTTTGGGTAAGATTAATCTTTTATTGTACACTCATTTTACACAGTTGTATGGACTGAATACTGATCACCAGAGTGTCATGTGCACAAACACTAGGCTTGTACTAGCTTTCACACATCCTAAACTCAAGAAAAGAGATGCTTACCAGAGAAAATTTTCATTAGTTAGCATTTTGATTGAAGATAGCACACAGAGGCATACTTCAGACAAATATGTATCTTGCTATACTTTCCTTGCAAAGAAAACAAAATGATCAAATCCTTTGAAAAACAGAAAAAAAAAAGCTGGTTGTCTAATTTGTTATAACTAGTAGGTGATACAAAAACAAGGTGTTTTCCATATGATCTCTTACCTAAAGACTACATACATGATATTTTCACAACTTGGGACATGTGCCCCTGTCACTGTCTGTGGCTCACCTTAAAATCTTATATGTCGTTATATGCAAGTATTTCATGTTCACTTTAATTGAATTTCTTCCCCTTTAATTTATACACAGATATGCTCACCCGCTAAAAGGTTTGGTTGGCTGTTAACTTCACCTGCAATTTTGGAGAGCAGTAATTTTATCCAGGATTCTTAAGGGCAAAAGATATTATGGCAGCTCTGTGTTCCTGTGTTTTGAGGATTTTTGCTGCAGCATTGTAGGAATAACCTATGGAGAAGGCTGATCCCTCAGCTCATTCTTTTGCAATCTTATGGTATATGTAGACTCTTGTTAACACAATCTACAACTCCAACCGAAGCCTTTTTTTCAGTGCATGTGAACCATTTAGAATGTGATTCTCAATATGCCCTATTTTCCAAAGGAACATTTTCAGAATATTGGAATTTACCTGGAAAATAGTTTCTTATTTCCTTATTACATATGAAAGGCTGTGTTCATATTTAGACTAATTTAGTTACAGAGTTTCATTGGTTTAGTGGAATTGATTGCACAGGAAACCATCAAGAATGATATACTATCCCTTCAATCATGAAATGGTTTCAGGATGCTGGCAAATTTTCTTATAAAATTGAATTTACTGAATATCAGTTGGAGCCTATGCTAGCTAAAAGAATCAAACTTTGGTTTTAAACTTTTTAGATCAAATCACTAACAGAAGTTTCACACATGCACAAATTTAAAAATTTTAAATATTATATAGGCTCATACTATTTTTAAAAAGTTTCTACACATTTCAACACAATATTTTACTTTTAAAGAAAACTTTTGATTTTTGAAATGCCCTACAGCCAAGTAGAGCACAGATTAATTGTAGATTAGTTTAAAACATTATTGATAATAAAATCATAGAATTATGTACAGAGGGTATCTCTTCTAAACACAATCCAAATAAAATACATTATATTTAATTTCATTTATATATACTAGTACTGTGAAAATTTTTATGAGTTTAAAACCTTAAAACTAATTCTTTAACTCATATTGTAACTAAACTTTTCAGTCTGAAAAAAATAAGTAATATTGATACTAAGTATTAAAAGAGTTTTATGGTGCTAGACTTTGAACCAATGAGCATCTTACCTTTAAATCACCCATGAAAGTCAGATTTTATACTCATTATACATAAATTATCACTTTATGAAAAAGGTACTTAAATTATAATACCCACTAAGTTTCAACTATTTTTAAATAAGTTATAATTTTTACTAAAAATCACTATTTTGAAAATGTCATGAATTCAATAAAATAAAATTAGAATAAATATAAATTTATGCACCTATGCTATAACCATTTTACAAGTAAAAAAAATTTTTTTAAAAATCTTGGCTTAAGATAAAATTTTTGAAAAAAAATCCAGAGGTTATCTAACCATAAATCAATCAACTATGACCCCAAACCTAAACAGGTTTAAAATTTAGATTGGCATTAATCAAAATACTGCATCCACAGTAAAGGCATTCTCTGTCTTTTGAGCTGTTAATACTATATAGTAAATTAATACTATCATACTATGTGTTCAGACTGTCACACTTTGAGTCATAGTTAAAACATAGGGTATCCAATGGAATGCAATCAAGATGAGGTCAAGTCTCAAATTCATATAACACAAAGATTTTTTTTACCTGTGAATATCTATCCTGAAGCATTAGATTTGAATTTTTAAAGAGTTGTATTGTTATTGTTTAAAGATGTCAATTTTTTTTTGTTTTGATGGGCTAAATGTCTCTGCTCATTGATAATAAAATACTAGTAGTATTTATAGGTTGACATTATAGACAGGCATAATTCTAATAAGTATATAGGCTTTCTAATTATCTAAATATACACCTGCACTATTTGTTTGAGACTTTCTGTGGATAGGTCAAAAGTTCCACTTCAGAAATATTAGAGAGGGAACTTAGTGCTGGCAGATCTGAGTTCTCTTCCTTGTCTCAAATCTCTTTATTGTATGGGTAGAATTAGATTACAGCAAGATTCCTCAAGGATCACAGCTAGTAAAGACTGTTTTATCTAACTTCATTATTAAAAGTCTTCCAGATGAAAGGATAAATAAATGAAATTATGTATGCCAAATAAAGAATTGTTCACTTTCAGCCACATCTATTTCTCTCCCTCCCTCCCTCTCTCTCTCTCTCTCTCTCTCTCTCTCTCTCTCACACACACACACACACACACAGACACACACACACACACACACACACACATGCTGCCTTAGGAAAGTGGATTTTTTATCTGTCCTTTATTTCTTAAGAAGAACATCACTTTGGTGTACAGGTGTAGTCAATGTGCTTGACACCATTAACAAGGCAAATTTAAACAATTAAGAAAAACTTGAGAAAGTTTTATTCACCACTTCTATTAGCATAATGTATGGAATGCCAGGTGTAGGATTCTACACATATGAAAAAAGAAATAAAGGCCAGAGGGATGGAATTATTACAGGGCCGGAGCTTCTGGGAAACTGAGGCTGTGCAAAGCCCTCCCCACTTGGATCCCATTCTTGCAAATAAGTCAGAAAGCTTTCAGACATGTCATTCAGAGCAACAGATATGATTTTATTAGAAGGGATAAGAAAAGGGAAAGGGGATGCTCTCAAGTGTGAGTGGGTGACAGAAAAAGGATAGCATGCCTCTCTTGACTTCTGGTTTTATGAGGGATTCCATAGAAGTTTCTAGAGAATCCCACTCCTATCCACCTCTTGACTTTTGACTATAGTGGAATGACCTCAGACTTTCAAGTCCCCCTTGCCATGACCACTCTAGATCACTTTGGCCCCTGATGCTGTTTCAAATAGGAATCTGTTCTTACAGATTTTATGGTTATGTGAATTATCCTTATCTCCTGGAGTTCTGGGATCTGGTCTGTGGAAGAGTTACAAAAGCCTCACCTTCAGGGTAACTTGCATTTCTTTTAATGGAATTTTTTTAAAGCTACATTTCTCCTGTAGATAACAGATAGTTTGCTGAGGAAATGGGACATATCCTGTCCACTTAAGCCAGGCAGAGCTGCAGGTAGATTGCTGCTTAGAAAAGTAAGCACATAGGAGTCAGCACAGTGGGCTCACTTTCTAGAATTATTTCCTTAACTTCATGTTCCCACCACTCTCATTTGCCTGTCTCCTATCATAGTGATTTGATGCCAATACCATGCTGGTTTTGTTACTATTGCTCTGTAGTATAGTTTGAGGTCTGGTATGGTGATGCCACCTGCTTTAGCTATTCTGGGTCTCCTGTTTTTCCAAATGAATTTCATGACTGCTTTTCTATTTCTGTGAAGAATGTCACTGGGATTTGATGAGAATCACATTAAATTTGTATAGTGATTTTGCTAGTATGATCATTTTGACAATATTAATTGCGCCTATCCAAGAACAAGGGAGATCTTTCCATCTTCTAAGGTCTTCTTTAATTTCTTTCTTTAGTATTCTGTAGTTTCAGTGTAGAGGTCTTTCACTCTTTTGTTAGGTTGATTCCCAAGTGTGTGTGTGTGTGTGTGTGTGTGTGTGTGTGTGTGTGTGTGTATTTTGAGGCTATAATAAATGGGGTAGTTTTCCTCATTTCCCTTTCAGAGGATTTGTCACTGACATACCGAAATGCTCTTGATTTCTGAGTGTTGGCTTTGTATCCTACTATTTTGTTGAATTTATTTACTAGTTCAAGAAGTTTTCTGGTGGAATTTTTGGGGTCTTCTGGGTATAGAATTATATCATTGGCAAATAGTGCTATTTTGAATTTTTCTTTTCCTCTCCATATCCCTTTAATTTCTTTTATCTAATTGCTCTGGCTAGTGTTTCAAGAACTATGTTAAATAGAAGTGGTGAAAGAGGGTATCCCTCACTTGTTCCAGTTTTTAGAGAGAATGCCTTCCATTTTTCTCCATTTAGAATGATGTTGGCCTGGGGCTTAGCATAGAAAGCCTTTACAATGTTGAGATTAGTACCTGTTATCCCTAGTTTTTCTGGTGTTTTAAACATGAAGGGGTGCTATATTTGTCGAATGCTTTTTCTGTGTTATTGAGATAATCATATGATTCTTGTCTTTACATCTATTGATGTGATGAATGACTTATTGATTTCTGTATGTTTAACCAACCTTGCATCCCTGGGATGAACCCCACTTGATCATGGTGCACTACCTTTTTGATGTGCTTTTGTATTTGAATTATCAGAATTTTATTGAGAATTTTTGCATCTATATTCATTAGAAATATTGGTCTGAAGATTTCTTTCCTTGATGTGTCTTTGCCTGGTTTGGGAATCAGGGTGATACTGGCCTCATAGAATAAGTTTGGAAATGCTCCCTCTTTTTCTATTTCACAAAATAATTTGTAGAGTATAGGTATTAGTTCTTCTTTATAGGTCTAATAGAACTCAGCTGTGTATCCATATGGTCCTGGGCTTTTCTTGGTTGGTTGGCTTCTGATGGTGTCTTCTATATCTTTACTTGAAATTGATCTGTTTAAATTGTGTAAATCATCCTGATTCAACTTGGGCAACTCATATGACTCTAGAAATTTTTCGATGCCTTCAATAATCTCTATTTTATTAGAGTACAAGTTTTCAGAATAATTTCTAATTATCTTCTGTATTTCTGTAGTGTCTGTTATGATATTTCCTTTTTAATCATGTATGCTATGATTTGAGTTTTCTCTCTCCTTCTATTTCTTAGCATGGCTAAGAGTTTGTCAATTTTATTTATTTTTTCAAAGAACCAACTTTTTGTCAATTTTTTCAGTTGTTTCTTTTATTTCAATATCATTGATTTTAGCTCTGATTTTAATTATTTCCTGTCTTCTACTGCTTTGGTGTTGATTTGTTTTTCTTTTTATAGGGCTTTGAGATGTAGTATTAGGTCATTTATTTGTTGACTTTTTCTTCTTTTATGGAATGAACTCCATGCAATGTACTGCCTTCATAGTATTCCAGAGATTTTGAAATGTTGTATCAGTGTTCTCATTAACCTTGAAGAATTTTTAAATTTCCTCCTTGATGTATTTTGCAACCCATTGTTCATTGGGTAGCATATTATTTAGTCTCTGGGTGTTGGAGTAGTTTTTATTTTTTATTTTATCATTGATTTCTAATTTCATTCCATTATGATGAGACCTCAGTAATATGCTGACTCTTTAACCTTGAAGAATTCAGGAAATTAAAACCAGTCACTATTTGGATGATGTGTACATAAATTCCAAATGGTTAAAATAATGAAAATCTATTTAAAAATTTTAATGATTTTAGAACAAATAAAAAGAAGTACATCTTTATGAACCAGATGATTTTCTAAAGAAATATCTACAAAAAATCCCCAAATTATTTCTGTATATTTATAAAGTCCTAGTCCATGAATGTTAGAAGAGCTGAGATATGCCCCACCATTCTAACCATGTCATGAAGGACAGTCTTGTTTTCTTCATGAGCCTGGGCAGCCTCCTGTTAATGACAGCTACACTGGTCTGAACAGACATTGGTCTCTAAAAATGAATGACAAGTCTCATCCTAAAAATATATAAAAATGTTACTCGAAGCAACATTTAGTTGTTACATTTTATCTGCTATTCTGTCTGTGTTGAGAATTGAATCCCCATTAAAACCTGATTTGAATATCAACTAGCATTACTGGAGAGTCAACAATAGAAAACAAAATACAAAATCTGATCTAAGTTGAGGGTACTATGTTTTCACTCTCTCTTCTTCTGTTAGGTTGTAATTATGGAAGTCTCTCCAAAGTGCCTTGAATGCCTTTTTGTTGAGGCCCCATATGTTAGAAATGCCTCACAGACTCCATAGGCATTATTATGTTTGAATATATCAGCAAACTTGTCATCAGCTAATTAGACTCCTCGTCTAACTGAAACTTGATCATATATTTTCTAAATGTAAATCAAACTGTGTCTCTCACTTAAAATGTTTTCCCTTCCATATAGTGATTTAATTCTCCATTAGCCTTTTCAGACTTCAATTTCTGTTGGAGTGCCTATATCTTTAAAGTGGGCATCTGAAACCCACATTTTTAGAAATATTAGATATTTTATGAAGGCAACCCAAAATACTGTGTTTGCATTTCTTTGCCAGGTAAACATAGAAATGGTGTCCTTATGCAGGGTCTTCCTAGGGCCGGAGACAAGAAAACAGCTCATGTGCCACATGTTTACACAGCAACCACGAGATGTCCTCTTAGCAACTGTGTGTTTTGTGCTCTGTGCTGTCATTACTGAGAAACCTCTCAAAACAAAACTGTGTTTTTGGTACTTTCAGACCACAGGTAGGGCAATTTCAATATAAATTTGGCTATTTTTCACAGTACACTTTCATTTTAAAATCATCCTGTTTTCTGAAACTTCACTTGTTTCTTTAAATGAGCATCAAAATAGCTGATTTTTTCTAAATATTTCAAAAACTCAGAATTTTCAAAGATGTATTCAACTTCAGAACCAGCAGATTTTCTTTATATTATAAAGAAATATATACATTATGAAGAAATAAGTATAATCAATCATTTAATGATTTGTATCTTGAGTTCCTCATTAAAACCTGTGCTAAGAGAGTCTTAAAATTGTTTCTTCCTGTTTTTTTCTTCCAAGAGGTGTTATAACACTATATTTTGAACTGTTATAGATCTTGCAATGAAAGTTAATGAATTTAAAATCTATTATTTCAAAGATATACATTAAGTTCTCTAGCAGGGAACAAAATTGGATTTTAGATTCCATATTAAATTTTAACATTACAGTGAAGCATTTGAATCCAATATCGTGCTCAGAGAGAATGTCAGGAAACCAGAGCATGTACCCTCTTTTTGCTATTGAAATGACAAGCTCTTTCCAGATTTTGGTGCATGTTTACATGGTATTTCCTATATGTAGGAGCTTTTACTAAAAGAGACACTGTTAACTCAGTAACACATGGCAATACAGAGTAAGTTCTTCCTTGGTTCATATAGGCCAGAGCATTGATGGAGATAAAGTTCCTATTAAATTAGTATAAATTTTATTGTGTCAGGATGATGGATTCAGGACTAAGCAGAGTTTAGTATTCTATTCTTCAGCAAATATTTATTCAAAAATCAGCTTTGAGATGTATTTTATGTCAAGTTGAAAAATTATTCCCCCACCAGAGGGGGACAGCAGTTTCCATTTGCTTTCAAGGGCAAATAATCTTTCGATGAAAATAGCAGGATGACTACCTACTCTAAACTGTTGCTTCAATTAATCAGTGCCACACTGTCTAATGCTTTAAAGAAAAGTGTCTTTATTTTTCTCTTTCTAGGGGAATCTTTTGTGACCATATAAGAACAAACCAACTTATTCTAGAGACTTATATTTAAAGCATTCCCTGTAATTTGAAAAGGTTCAAAGATGTGAGTTAGGTATTCTCTTATAGGATGAAGTTTCTTTTGGGGGGTGAGGGAGGTATTTTCAGTTCTTCCTTTGACCATATAGTCATGCTTTGATCTTAAATAAGAAAAAAAATTATCTTTCAATCACAAGATGCTTTTCCTTTTAATAAATAAGTTTATTACTATAATTAACTGGCTAGTCAAAAGGAAAACTTATTGGTATGAAGGAAACACCTTGAAAAGATTTTCACTATCCTAGTTGAGCTAGGTGAAAACAATAAAATGTTAGCAGTTACTTTAATAAGAAACACTCAAAATCTGTAGGAGAAATGATAAAATCTTCAGATAAATAAGTAACTCGGTTTCTGCCTAAGTAATTTATAATTTACTGTCATTCTTATCAAGGTCCCAGTGTTACAATTTTTTTTTTAATTGGCACTTGTCAAAGTTACTTCAAAGATCTCTATAGACCAGGCATGGTGACTGGCATATATCTAATCCCAATGGCTAGGGAGGCTGAGGCAGGAGGATCACAAGTTCACAGTCCACCTCACTCACTAACTTACTGATGCCCTAAGAACTTAGGGAGACTCTGTCTCAAAATTTAAAAAATTAAAAGGGCTGGCGATGTGGCTTAGTGGTTAAGCACCCCTGGCTTCAATCCCTGATACAAAAGAAAAATAACAAAAACAACTCTATGGGAAAAAAATCTATAAAACCTTTTTTTTTTAAAAAAAAAAAAAAAGAAGAAGAAGAAGAATGGAAGCAGCCTTGCAATGAAGAATTTCAAAATATTTTAAGTCACATGATTATAACATTTTATCTTATGGATCCAAGTTTTAGTAGATGAAAAGAAAATCTAGTTCAGAACAAGCATTGATAGGTTTGTCTTTCTGGGAGATGAATTAATTTTATTTTCTATATAAGAAGTGAACAAACAACACTGTGATAAGGACTGTTGTTTCTCACCAAATCTCCATGTACTCCATTTCCCAACCTCCATAATTAAAGGCCATATAATTAGTTAAGGTCAAGTATAATCAGAATAATGTAAGTTGCTTCCAAACTTTCTTCTTTAAAACATTCTGTACAGTCTATCAGTTCTTTCCCCTTGCATTTTGTGAATGTGAAGCACACATGTTCCAAATGATGGCTGTCATCTGAAAGCAAGTTAGATCTCTGAGTTATTCCTTAAAAGACAGTAAATTGGACAAGCTGCCCGACCAACATCAGTCTTTGTAAAAAAAAAAAAAAAAAAAAAAAAAAAAAAAAAAAAAAATCTGTTGCATTCTTTAAAAATGGAGAAAGGCAGATAAAAATTATATCTTCCAGCTTTAGAATCAACTCTTACCTTTTCTAACTCTTTAAACATTAATTGAAAATTCAATTTAAAATGATCTCTTAAAAGAGGCTGCAATATCTTTTGAAGCAAAGAAAATAATTCATAGTTATCTAATCTTGCATTTGGGAAATACATTCAAGTAAATTAAAATTATTCTGTAGAAAAAGAAGACCAGATGATTGAAAATCATTTTTTTTCTTTTTTATTAGGTCTTCCAGGGCAATTTTGACAATGACACCCACAGAAAAAATGTCATCGACCCTCCCATCTATGCGCGACACATAAGAATCCTTCCTTGGTCTTGGTACGGAAGGATCACACTGCGGTCAGAGCTGCTGGGTTGCACAGAGGAGGAGTGAAGAGGCTGCACATCCCACAACACCCTTCTTTATTTCGCTGAAAGTATCTCCATGGAATAAACTGTGCTAAATCTGTAGGAAACTGAATGGGGTTTGTTTTCATGAAAAAGTGCTCAAATTATGGTAGGCCACTAACTGTCTTTTTAAGGAGGTCTAAGCCTGCCTTTTTGATTATTTGATTTTTTTTTTTTTGTTCACCTCTCTTAAGTAACCATCACATTAACTGTAAATTACTTTTCTCATTGTTTTTCTGAATTAGTGCACTGGTTGAACTACATTAGGGAAAGAAAGTAGCCTTCTTTTTATAGCAAAAATTAAAAAAAAGAACCTCATAGTTATCTGGTAAAAGTTGATAGAGCTTTTAAAATCAATACTCAACTAATTCTTATAAAAGAAAAACTATGATGTTAGCAATAAGTTTTTTTTTTTCTGTAATGACTGCATCATCCTTTTTCCCTGTGCCTACCTAACACTATCAGTGTTTATAACAGAATTAGAAGAATCTGTAATATGCAGTACAAATTAATATTATGATTCTCATTTTACTTTCATTATTTCTAATTAGTGATTATGTAACTTTTTTCCTTTTTCTTTGCATGTGTATTCTTTACTTTTTATATTGCCTGGATAAATCAATCCTTTTTTCCTAACTGAATTTTTCTCCAATTATTTGCCTGAAGAATTTTCATATTTACTCATATATAAGGAACCTGATTAAAGAGCAGTAGATTGAACTATACTTAATATTGACAAATTGAATATGAAATTTTATTTTTGAGGGAAGGTATAACAAGGTAATTTCCAAATACTTCTTTTGTGAAAACCATGATGCCATTTGCTAAAAGAAACAACAAAAATCATTATGTACCTTTAAATTTAAATCTTCATTTTGATGGTATTTATAGTCTCATCTTTGAATTTCAAGACTAGAAATACTAGTCTCTCTTTTTTTTTTTTTTTTTTTTTTGTCTATTTAAAACAATTAGCAAGCAGATATTAACAAAATGCTGCATAGCTTGGCCAAGCATACTCATAGTTTCTTTGTTCATCTCCGCAGTTCCTGTGAAACTAAAATTTTATTGATATTTGAAAATGATGGTGGTTTCCCAGGAAAGCACATTGTGTAGGTGTTTGTAAGGAGCAAAGTATTTACTAATGACAAAGTAGTAAACCACTTCCAAGATGAATTGATTTATTTTGCTTCAAAGGTCCTGAAAAAATAAGCAATTATCATAACAATTTGTTACTGATAATGGAGGTTTCCGTGACATGTCTGTAAAATTAAAGCTTACATTGCCTCCATAAAAGTCCTCAACATCTAATTTATAAGCTTCACAAGTATTTATTTTATAAGGCTTAGAAACAGAATTATTGGAATTTTAAATTAAGGGTCCTGGAAAAAGAAGGATGGTATGTGTACGAAATGTTAAGGTCCCACACAACACTGCTAAGTTTTATTTCCTTTAATCTTTGTGCTGCATAACAAAAGCCACTAGACTGTTACTGTCCTGTCTGTCCATGTGTTAACAGCATTTCTTACTGATGTATATATGGAGTGGTCTTCAATCATAGTGAAGAATTCAAAGAGAAAGTCAATCACATTGACATTTTTAGTAAAAGCAAGTTAATTGGTCCAAGGGGACTGGCTGGCCACATATTGGTTCTATGCCCCATGCTTTCTACTTTAGGGCTTTATTGTGAAATTATTGATTTTAAGCCTCAGAAATGGTAATTAGTTTTCAACATCTTTCAAAAACAAAATTATTCTATTATTGATATTCTCTTTTATAGATAATTTTAAATGAAAAAATATTTAAGTGGCTAAATTTTAAAGTCATGTTATAAATAATTACTTAAGATTTAAAAATATACATACACTTATTTATCTAGCCGATGGCCCTTAATTCTTTTGGATTTCCTGGCCTACTGAATTTCTGGATGTTTTCCTTTACAGATTATGCATGATTCTTCATTCTTAGGAGTATTTATTAAATATTAGGAGTAATTATTTGTGATGATTTACTTCGCCAAAATTATTAATGGTCTCATGATATTTTGAATGTTTTTCTATTGACACCTGTTAAAAATATTTTTTCCAAGATAGTTGGTTAAAATTATATTAGTTACCTTTTGAAAGACACTAAAATGATTCCCCTACTTGGGCGTGTTCCCTCTGATTGATGTGCTTTTCACAACATAGCATGTCCAATGGGGATTCTATTTGTCCCTTGATGCCCAAAGCTGATGACAGTAAAGGGATTCTCACAAGTGAAAATGTTGATACTTATTCTGAAGTAGCCTTTGTGTCACTTGTATCAGTGTCATCAAAGTAAAGCAAATTTATTTTATTTTAATTCTAAAACAAGTAGAATCTCATAAGCAGAAAACAAAAGGAATCACCTACTCTTCACTATATTAAGTAACTGCAATATGCTACTTTTAAAATTTATAAAACTCATGACTTAAACATCCCCATTGAATCTACGTCTTATTTAAAGCATTTATTGTATTCACTAACTACAATTTTACGGTTGACTTTCTCTTTTGGAACATCTTCATAGTGGTTGGTGTGAATTTTGAAGATTTAGGGTACTAATGATTGTATCTTTGCTAGTTAACAAATTATGAAATATAATACTGAATGCTGGCTATGATGTGTCAGGAAGAACAAAAATAACCAAGACACAAGTAACCTTTACAAACTTTCAAGCTGTGTAATATTCCAATGTTGTTGTTTTTTTTCTTTGTATATATACTTAAATCACGTAGGATGTTGTAAAATCAGTATGACCTTGTCTAGTCTTCAAACTTAAAATAAACTTTTGAAAATCTGTGATACTTTCCAAGGAGTTATAATTAAACACATTTGTAAGAATATACAAATTGTCTATGAGTGCCCACTACTCTTGACCACATGCTTGGTTTCTTTTTTATCTGTACAGAACAATTAAACTGATACAGAAAAAAAAAAAAAGAAATTATAAAACCCTTGCAGTATATATTGATATGAGCTAAATTGGTCTTTCAAAGATTGCTAAAATTTATGCATCCTCACATTCCTTTAATTTGTAGAAATGTTACTAAATATTAATAACCCCAAGTCAACTTTTTTCCTCATGTATATTTAAAATGTTGTGTTGCAAGAGTGATGTGCCTGTGGTTAATCAGATGTTACTATTGTTTCTATTATTCTTTCAGTTCATTATACTCAGGAATATAATGAGGTGAGCCAGTCAGTAGTAAGCAATCATATGACACTAATAATATATTTTCCATGTAACTTCAGCAATTGCTTAACTGAAGTCATAACATTTGGCTTCTTCATAAATCCTCCTTCTGACTCTCTGGAAGTCACTAGGGAAATATTAAGTAGATGCACTTCCCACTTTTTATATTTTCTTAGGACTGAAAAAAATTACGATAATTCTAAGATACTGGGTACTGACTATTTATTTGAACTTTAATGAGTCTTTGATAGCTCTCAGTATTCACTTATTATATATGTTTATTCATATATGTTCCTGTTTAATTGAATTTTAATGTAAAATGTTCAGTGGGGCTCCATTGTTTGACTAACACACATGCGCACGTGCACACACACACACACACAATTATACACAAATATTTTCAAGAAGGCCAAAATGAATTGTGACATCTGTATAGGACAAAAATTCATTTTGACAGCAGAATAATTATCCAACAAAATATTTCCAGCTATGAAGCTTTTTAAAGTTACTGGTTCAAGATGCAGAAATAATAGAAGTATTTAGAATTTCAAAGAGAAAAGCCTGGCCAAGTTAAAATTTGTTTTTAAAATGAATTAAGAATAACTTCATAAATAATAATACATTTTCTCTATATAAACTAAAATGTGTACCACATCAACTTTGAATACAAATCCCTAAAATAAAAATTTTAGTAACAAAATATTAAATGTTTACTCTCAAAAAAGCAGTGGTTTCTATCTCTTTTTGAAAAGACTAGTTTTTTTAATTAATAATCAATTAGTAGATTAATCATTTGTGAAAAACATTGCCTCTAGCATTTGAGATGAAAAAGGATCCTTTTATCTGAACAGGTAAAATGGAGGATTAAACCAGTTTACTAGTTGAAAAATGTCTCAACTACCCTGAAACAAAATACACTGTCATTTGCCTTTACAAAGAAAAAAATGCTTCATGTAAGTAGCAATTTTTCTATTGATTTTGAAGGGGGAAATAGGATTCCTTGATTCTATTGTAGTAAATGCCTATAATTCACATTGGATGTTTCAACTTCACTGCAAAATAAAGTGTTTTGCACAGTAGGCAAGTGGCACTTACTCAAAGAGCTATTTCTATTAGATGAATTTGGTGGCTGTAAGAAGAAAACATTTTTGGAAAAGACGTCTCATTTAGTTGTTTTTGCATAACTTGGCAGAAGTTGATTGAGTCATTTGAAAACACTAATGCTGTGGAAATATGGTGCAATAGCATCAGCAAATGGTCACCATATCTTATGATTAAGCATTGCATATGGTGATTGCCTCTGATTTAATTTTATTGGAATCAATTCAGATACACAAACCACGCTCTTCCATATTTATGTAAAAACCCCATGGTGCCCTTCATATGCCCACCCATAAATATGTTAGCACTGATGATAAATTGCAACGTTAGCTCGACCTGCTGCCACCTGTATAGGAAGTGGTGACAGTGAGACTGATGACGCATTCAGACAATACTTCCCCCATGGCCAGTATGGAAACAGCTTTGTAATGAAACAGCTTTGTGATAATTTATAGAAGCATCAGGCCAAAGCACTTTTGAGAATTAACAGGAAGTCAGTGGTGAATAGACTGTGTGCAAATGATAGAGAAGGAATGCTTTCAGTGATAAATAACTAAGTGACAAATTAAACATAAATATACACATATTTAATAATTCTTCCACTTTTAAATGATATTTCAGAGATTGAAATGAAACATTAAAAAAAAAAAAAGACTTTGTCTTTCAGGAAGAGAGCTCCTCAGACCAGTGGCCCTGGCAGACAGAAGCATCGGGTGCTGTACAAAGCTAATGGTAGTTTTCTGCCTGGGCCCAGGGAGGGGAAATTGAACAAAGGGGTTAAAAGTGACATATAACACAGGAAGCACTAAATAATCAACCTTAGGCAGCTTTACTTCCTTGGTTCTCAAGTTTCTGAGATAATAATACGCTAAATAAATAAATACTGAAAACAGAAGTATCCCTAAAAAAATTTGTTTTCAGTGGCATAAATACCTTGATAAGATACTTGGGCTTTGAGGACAGAGACTCCAAGATCCGTATTTAAACAATAGTAAAATAACGCTTTTTAAACTGCCAACAATTGATAAATTGATGAGTCAAGACTTGTTTTATTCATTTTTTTCATTAAATAGACCAAGACACTAGAGAAGAGTGGAGTAGAGGGGAGAGAGAGGCAAGAAGAGAGAAATATGAATGCATCGTAAAAATTATTTTATATTTCATCACAATGATATTCCTGAGTGTGTATGTATTCTTAATCATAGTGTAAATTAGTTTTCATTCTCTGAGACACAGTCATAAAAGTTAAAACCACTAGCAACATGTTCCCTGAGCTGCTTTCTTCATGGGTACTGTCTGCAGGCTGCTCAGTTTTGGTACACTAGGCAACGATTGTGAGTTTATAGGCAGAATTGGACAGATCCTGTCAATAGAGGTTGTGAAGAGGCTTGATAGGGAGACAGAAGATGTTTGGTGCCAGGAAGTGTGAAAAGGTTTTTAGGCAAAAAAAAAAAGTAGAAATACTAAACATAGAATTGTGTGAATTTTTTTTAATGTGATGAGCAAAGTCCTTTGCCATTCTCCCCATAAAATATTCTAATGAAAAACCAATTTCTCCCACATTACATTTCATTATTGATTCTGTTAGGAAATATGTATCCAAATATTGAATAGGATTTGAAGTTCGTCTTGGAGCATGAATCAAGGCTAACTGGCAAACTTGCCATTTTGGGTGAAACAGAATGCAGACCCATGAGTTGGTTTTGTCTGTTTGTCTGTTTTAATAGATTTGGATGTATTTTTAACTAGATTTTTCTATAGTCACTTTGGTTTAAAAATTCATAATCTGAATTCCTCCACATCCTTATTCTAACCTCCTACCCTATGTTTCTGAAACTCACATTGCTAATGTCTTAAGTGTTTCCCTAACCAAGCTGAATATCACAAACATTGAGGCCTCTGAATTGTAATATTAGGTTATAATTCAGGCTTGGTAAAATAGTAAAATGTGTTTTCAGATTCACTTAAGATATAAATAAAATCTAACTGTCTAATAATTCATAATTAACACACTGAAGAAACTACTATATTAGTATTAGGACAATGTTAAATTATTCAAAATTTTTGATCAGTATGTTAATCATTCCTTCAGCAAACTTTAAGTATCTAATTTGCTCTGACCACTCTGTGATATTCTGGAAATACAAAAATGAAAGATTGATTTCAGGAACTCACACTCTAGAGGATGGGGCTGGGGATAAAAAGAAAACAAATAATTATGAGGGGTGCTATGACAAAAAATATGCCCCATGTGCGAAAAGAAGATACAACAGAGGAACTTACACTAGTCAATGAGGTAGATCAGAGAAGAGGGAGTGACATCTAAAAAGTCATTAAAATTGTCAAAATTAATTATTTGTGATACACAAATATTTAATTTATATCCATAACAATTCTAGGACTAATGGATGAATATGTTCTCTTTGCAAGAAAAAAGAGAACTGAAAGAGGTTGGGTTAGCCCTGGTTTCAGGGCTATGAAGTTAGCTCTAATGATATCCCCTGCCGAAGTTCAATGTTTCTTTTATAAAAAGTCAAAGTACAATGAAAATGAGTTTCACTGTGGTAACAGCAGGAATGACATTCCTCCAACCAAGCACTCACAAGTTGTTTACTATGTTTTTCATATGGTCTTAAATAATTGAATGCACCTGTATTACCTAAAAACATGCATTTTAAATAATTGGTCAATGTATGAAGGGTTGATCTCATGAATATATCTTTAAAAATACACAAATATCTGAACAGCTAATGAACTACTGTGAGATTCTTGATGGCATTAATTTTTTAAAAGGTGAGTAATAAACTCAAGATGTCAAAGCATCTGCTATAAAAACACAGCAAATAGATTATCCTCATGAGGAGAGCATGAGATCTTCAATGCAATAATCAAGAATATTTATATAGATGACAGCAGACTTACCAGAGTTCAGTTTATAATTTTTCAATTTTATGATGATATGAAAGCCAGACATATTCAGTAGAAGTCATATTTCAAATTGTGGATTTTGATCTTTTTCTAGGCTAGCAATATGCCATATGATAATCTTCTGAGATACTGGGCAGTAGCAGTAAGCCACAGCTCTCAGGCGGCCATGCAGTCAGGAGGGAAACAGCTGATACTCTACAGAGTATCGTGCTACCTGTGTTTCTTGGATACAGAGTTTTAATGAATTACCTGAGCTACTCAGCACTTTAGTATAAAACATGCTTTGTGTGAGATGGTTTTTCCCTATTGTAGACTATTATAAGAGTTCTGAACTTCCAAGGCAGCTATGAAAGCTATGATGTTGGTGTAATAAGTGCATTTTTTACTATGATGTTTTCAAATTATAATAATAGGTTCATTCCCATCATCGGATGATGTGTAACTGTATTTAGGAAAAAAGAAAAAGAGGCCAGGTGCTGTGCCTGTAATCCAGTGGCTTGGGAGGCCAAGGCAAGAGGATCACAAGTTCAAAGCCACCCTCAGCAATGGTGAAGCACTAAGCAACTCAGTGAGACCCTGTCTCTAAATAAAATACAAACCAGGGCTGGGGATGTAGCTCAGCAGTCGAGTGCCCTTGAGTTCAATGCCCAGTACCAAAAAGAAAGAAAAAGTGCTCTATAGATAAGAAAGGTTTTTCCATTTCAAAAAAAGTGGGGGAGGATTCAAATAACACACACATGTGAGTGCACGCACACATAACACAATAGAAAATCACCCTGTCTTGACTTCTAGTTCCCAAAATATATTCTTAACTGGAAGATAAACTGTAGTAAATAATTTCTTAGAAAGTCGAGTATGATACCAACACAATTAAGGAGTCAAATTTTCAACAATAGATGGGCATTGTCTCTTTTATTCTCTGATGACTTTTCAATTAGTAGAATTAGGAGCTTAATCAGTCACAAATAACCTTGTTTGACCCCATGTAATCAGTAAATTAAATTTCCATAATTTGATCTAAATACTTAATTCTCTGTACATTATTCATCAGTGAAGTAGAATAATCTGAAAGAATCTTAGAGAACCAGAATTGAGGGACCACCCACTCTGGAATACATTGTGTGTGTGTGTGTGTGTGTGTGTGTTTTGCTGGGGATTGAACCCAGGGCCTTGTGCATGCAAGGCAAGAGCTTCATCAACTAAGTTATATCGCCATCCTTACATATGTTTTAACATTTAATGTCCTAAACAATTAAGAGCATGAAGAGGAAGCCAACAGAATGTGAGAAAATCTTTGCCACCTGCTCCTCAGATAGGGCATTAATATTCAGGATATAGAAAGAACTCAAAATGCTTAACACCAAACAAACAAACAAAGAAACACAAACCAATGGGCAAAGGAACTGAACAGACACTTCTCAGAAGAAACACCTGGTCAAAAAATATATGAAAAAATGTTCAACACCTCTAGCACTTAGAGAAATGCAAATTTAAACTACATTGAGAATTCATCTTACTCCAGTCAGAATATCAATTTTCAAGAATACAAGTAACAGTAAATGTTGGCAAGAATGTACAGAAAAAGGTACACTCATACATTGTTGGTGGGACTGCAAATTAGTTCAAACACCATACAACCCAGCTATCCCCTTCCTTACCATATAGTCAAAGGATTTAAAAGCAGTATTCTACAGTGACACAGTCACATCAATGTTTATAGCAGCATAATTCACAATACCCAAGTTATGGAACTGATTTAGGTGCCCTTCAACAGATGAATAGATAAATGAAATGTGGTATGTATACATAATAGAGTATTATTCAGCCTTAAAGAAGAATAATTTTATGGTGTTTGCCAGTAAATGGACTTAACTAGAGACTATCGTGCTAAGTAAAGTCAGTCAGTCCCCAAAAGTCAAAAGTTGAAAGTTTTCTCTGATATGTGGAATCTAATCCAAAATGGGGGGAGGAAATTTTTAAAAAAGGAATAGAAGAATTGTGCTACTATAAACGTTGATGTGGCTGTGTCCCTGCAGGATGCTGTTTTTAAGTCCTTTGGATATAAACCAAGAAAAGGGACAGCTGGGGTGAAATGGTGGTTCCATTCCCAATTTTCGAAGAAATCTCCATACTGCTTTCCAGATTGGCTACACCAATTTGCAGTCCTACCGGCAGTGTATGAGTGTACCTTTTCCCCACATCCTCGCCAACATTTATTGTTATTTGTATGCATAATAGCTGCCATTCTGACTGGAGTGAGATGAAGTCTTAGAGTGGTTTTGATTTGCATTTCTCTAATTGCTAGAGATGATGAACATTTTTTCATGTATTTGTTGATTGATTGTACATCATCTTCTGAGAAGTGTTTCTTCTGGTCCTTGTTCCATTTATTGATTGGGTTATTTGTTTTCTTGGTGTTTAGCTTTTTGAAGTCTTTATATACCCTAGCAATTAGAGTTTTATCAGTGAAGTAACAAAGGGGAATGAAGGGAAGGGAAAAACGAAGGATAGGATAGGGAAAGTCAGTGGAATGAGTGCACCACAGTGAATCTTTCCATCGTGTATGTCCACAGATACTGACTAAAAAAAAAAAAAAAAAAAACATTAATAGCAGAAAGATCAATAGAGTGGAGGAGAGGGGAAGGGAGAGAAAGTAAGGGGAAGTACTGGGTACTGAATTAGAACAAATTATATTCCATGTTTTCATAATTATGTCAAAATAAATCCTATTGATATGTGTAACTAAAAAGAATCAATAACTTTTTTTAAATGCCAGGTGCATGGGGCATGCCTGTAATCCTAGCTGAGACAGGAGGATCAGGAGTTCAAAGCCAGCCTTGCCAAAAATGAGGCACTAAGTAACTCAGTGAGATCCTGTCTCTATAAAAAAAAAAAAAAAAAAGGGCTATGGATGTGGCTCAGTGGTCAAGTGCCCCTGAGTTCAATCCCAGGTACCCCCCAAAAAACATTTAATATCCTAGATTATTATTCATCTATTATCTAAGTGTGTTCAAGATGGGGCTGTAGGTGGGCTCAGTAGACCACAGCTGTACTCCTGGCAAGTTGGTAGGCTGAGGCAGGAGTATCACAATTTGGAGGCCTACATGAATAACTCAGCCAAATCCTATCTCAAAATAATGTTTCATAAAGAACTGAGAATTTAATACAGTGGTAGAGTGTTTGCCTTGCAATTACAGGTCCCCGGTTAAATCTCCAATGTCACATGGCAGGGGAAAGAAAGAAAAGAAAAAAAGAAAAGAAAAGAAAGGATTGCATTACTTTCTTACAATTCTAACACAAAATGAATCTTACCTAATATTTACATGATAGCCAACTGTAGCTGAATCAGTATATTTCACTAAGTCAGAAAATTGGTAGTCATGGTCTTTATATAATTACTACATTCTTATCCTTTCCATGAAAAAAAAAATTCCTTCTTTGCTTTCTCTTTACATTTTTAAAACACTACTTTGCATTGAATTATCTTCTGAAAACTGTGAGGTATGAAACTGGATATAACAAGTTTAAGTGGTGATAAGATCATTATTTGTCTTTTTGTTTTTTATCCTTATTTGGCTTATTTATCAGGAGCACCTACAAGTCTTATGAATGTTCAATCTGTAGTCTGCTTTGAATACATGATACTCTACTGCTTTCTCTACATCAGGTTATTCCAGGGCTGGGTGTGAGCCAGAATTCATTTCTCTCTTAAGCACATACTCATATATGTATCCCTAATTCCTTTTTTGAATTTTTTATTTGTTCTTTTTAGTTATACATGACAGTAAAATGTATTTTGACATACTATACACACTTGGATTATAACTTTATGTACTCCTAATTCTTTCTTTAATTTTTTTTACAGTGAGTTTAATGTTTTTATTAATGCATTAGAGTGATATATCATATCAGGGTTCATTTTGACATAATCACAAACACACACAGAATATAATTTGCTCCATTTCATTCTCCAGTACTGCCTCTTTCCCACCCTTCTTCCTTCCACCTGTTACCCTTCCTCTACTCTAATGGTCTTCCTTCTATTTATTTATTTTTTTCATTGGTCCTTTACAGTTATACATGAAGGTGAAATTCACCGTGGTACATTCATATATGTACATAGTATAATTTGGTCAATGTCATTCCTATTTCTTTTTTTAAGCTGTCTTCACAGTGAATAATGATTTGAATACTGTGCTGTTGGCATCTTCTCATCCAAGAAACTTTCTGGCTTTTACTAATGGCACAACAAAAAGACTCATGAAATTATCAGAGATAACACTTATATCCAGAGCAGCTGGGTAAGGTTGAACTGTTTGTGTCACACAGCAAGGAGACAATCCAGGGACACCATGCTAGTCAAATCCAGCCTTATTTTAATTTGGCAATAGAACATCCTGAAGCAGCTCTGTCCACAAGTAGAGCCTTCGCATCACATTCTCAGAGGATCCAACTTGTAATTAAAATCTTGTATGCTGTGCACCTTATAAGCTGGTTAGTTCTAATGCCTGCCTACCGTTTTCATTAAAGGTGATCTTCCAGTATGGAAGACTAGGGATATTTTATAATTATTAATGCATTTATCATAACTGGCAAATTATCCACTCTAGTAAAACCCTAGACATGAATGTGAAAACTGAAGTCTTTGCTCCCAGATTTCTCCCTCTGCTGATTGTGGTCCACATACTTGACCTAATATGAGTATAAAGGTCTTTTTTTTTTCTTTTTCTGGTTTCTACCTTTAAAAGGGGATAGAAGAGTTGTTATAAGAATGTATCACCTGATTACTATGTTGGATCGAAAAAGAAATTTATAATTCTAGAATCTTATTATTCATTCAATAAATTTCCACTGAAGGCTATTCAGTGTGCATGAATTGAGGATCCAGAAAACCAAGTTGACATTCTGCCTGAACTCAGAGGGCTTGCAAATAATGATGACAGCACTTTGGGTAGGATCAGAAAAAGGAACTCATGCCTGTGCCCCCACCAAATGCAGCACCTCCTTTGTTGCATGTCACCTCTATATGTGCTTAAGACTTTGCTCTGAACCTTAAGAAAATGGTTGACACTAACGAAATACTGAATTGGACAAAATTGGCTTTTTGATATTATTTGTAAAACATTTGAGTTACTTTTGTCTTTGGAGCACATTAAATATTCTAACCAGGCATTTATCCAGAAATCCAAACAAAGCATAGTATTTGTGCATTTGTCCTATAGCTTAGGGTTTATGTTGCATATTTCCAAAATAAAAATGGACTGAAAGGAAGTATTGTATTTTTGAAAACTTAATAAGAAATTTCACTACAACTTACATTAAGATACTCCCATAAATGAATAGGAGATGAGAATAATTTATTTATAATTTGAAGAGATATTAAAAATATTAAAACTACACATCTCATAAATTAGCTTCTTGTGTGAGTACATTTATTTTTCTAATCACATAGAAATAAAGGCAATGTTTTCCCTACCTAATTCTTATTTCTTTCTGTTGGAATTCCAGAATTTATGTAACACTGTCTAAGTAAAAACGTAATTGGCCTCTATCACAAAACTGAGCCCTGAAACAATAAAACTGTGACTGAGCTGAAATTTACTTTAGTGTCAAGATCATTTATTAGAAGTGGTTCATTTCAGTGACATGGTTTCAGTATTATGAGTTAAGTTTTAATAAAACTAGTAATCCACTTGGGTGCTGTATTCTTACTTCTACCACCTACTTCGCTGAAAAGTCAGTTATTCAAAGGTCAAACATTCTGACATTATTCAAAGATAAAGATGCAGAAAATTTAGTAATATTAGCATGTGCTAATCTGGATGTTTTAAATTGTAAATTCTATTTAGGAACATAACTCTTCAATCTATCCTTAGGGAATGCAGCAGACATCCTTCAAGATACAGTAGCATCTCTCTCTTTCCCCCCCCCCCCACTTAACAAATGCTTTATTTCCAGTTAAATAAATTGCAAAAAGTATATACTATTCTTTGAAAAATTCTTATTACACAGCTTATATAGTATGATCCCACTTTTATTAAGAAGTTTGATAGTTTAGTACATATGTGTATGTAAAAGAAAGGGCTAGCAAGGATAGTCATCAGGCTGCCTTGAACAGGCAAAAATATAACAAAATCCTATGACTCACTGAATTTACTTTTCAAAACTCTGACAAATTAGAATTATTTTCCAAAATGCATGTGCTTATTTTATAAATCTTTTCTTAAAATATATAGAAATATAAATTATGATAAGAATCCAAATTGCAAATTAACAAAATGTCATCTCACAAATCAGAAAAAAGCTGAACAGGCAGATGAAAGGTCTATGAATACTTAAGGATGTATTTTAGAAAATGTTTCTCTATGTTAATTGGTAAGATGGTCGTTTGAAAGTACTTGTATTTCTCTACCACTGAACAAATATCAAACATCAAAGAACTTGGTCAAAACTTCTGATACTATAAAAATGCAATTACATTTTTGAGAAAAGAATCTATGAGAAAGGAATAAAGCAGAAGGAATCACTGTAACACTAGAAAGTGATTGGTTATCACTTAGCACAGGCAAAATGATCCTCCCTTCATGTGCTCTGCACCATACCCTGGAAATATTAAAACTTGCCCTTCACACACAAGGTCACAGGACTTGAGATTGAAACCCAGTCCCTTTGGAGCAAGACAGAGAAGTATCATGGGAGCACAAGGTTAAGCCAGAAGAAACTGTTCAGTGTTTCTATTCTTTTTTTTTTTTCTTTTTCAATATTCATGCCACTTGGGGCTGGGGTTGTAGCTCAGTGGTAGAGCACTTGCCTAGCATATGTGAGGTCCTGAGTTCGATACCCAGCACCACATAAATCTAAATAAACAAAATAAAGGTACTATGTCCATATACAACTGATAAAAATAAAAATATTCATGCCACTAGAGTGTATTTTGACATATTATACATACACGGGGTATAATTAGAATCCCATTCTTATGTTTGTGCATAATGTGAAGTTATACTTGTCATGTATTCATGTGTGAACATGGAAAAGTTATGTTCTATTCATTCTACTGTCTTTTCTATTCCCATCCCTGCCTCTCTTCCCTTTATTCCCCTTTGTCTAATCCAATGAACTTCTATTCTTCTCTCCTCTTTTTATTGTGTGTTAGCATCTGCATATCAGAGAGAACATTCAACCTTTGGTTTTATGGGACTGGTTTACTTCATGTAGAATGATAGTCTCCAGATCGATCTATTTGCTGGCAAAAGTCATAAAGTCTTTTTATGGTTGAGTAATTCTCCACTGTGTATACATACTAGAGTTTCTTTATCCATTCTTCTGTAGAAGGGTACCTAGATTGATTCCATGGCTTAGCTATTATAAATTGAGCTGCTAGAAACATTAATGTGGTTGCATCACTGTAGTATGCTGATTTTAAGATCTTTGGTATATACTGAGAAGTGGAATAACTGGGTTGAATGGACGTTCCAGTCCAAGTTTTCTGGGAAATCTCCATAGAGCTTTCTAGAGTGGTTGCACCAGCAATGTACAAGTGTAACTTTTTCCTCACATCCTCACCAACCATTATCATTATTTGTATTTCTGAAAACTGACATTCTGACTGGAGTAAGATGAAATCTCAGTGTAGTTTTAATTTACATTTCTCTAATTACTAGTGAAGTGGAACATTTTTTCATATATTTGTTAATATTCATATTTCTTCTGTGAAGTGTCTGTTCAATTCATTTGTCCATTTATTGATTGGGTTATTTGTTTTTTGGTGTTAAGATTTTTTTTTTTAGTTTTTCATATGTCCTGGAGATTAATGCTCTATCTCAGGTGCAGGTGGCAAAAATTTTCTCCCATTTTGTAGGTACTTTGTTCATATTCTTGATTGTTTTCTTTGCTGTGAAGCAGCTTTTTAATTTGATTCCATCTCATTTGTTTTTTATTTTATTTCTTATGCTTTAGGAGTCTTGCTGAGGATGTCAGTTCCTAAACTGACATGTTGGAAAGTTGGGCTTAGTTTTTCTTCTAGTAAGTATGGGGTCTCTGGTCTAATGCCTTTGTCCCCGATCCAATTTGAGTTGATAATTTTGTGCAAGGTGAAAGATAGGGTTCATTCTAGCAGCATGTCTTGATAAGAGAAGAATTCTTCAGCTTGTGATACGCCATCTTTTGAGTGATATACCCACGGTGTCCATGCGTGAAAAAAATTAGTAACTTCACCATCATCAGTTTATGAAATTTTCCCCTCTAAGAGAGGAACCCCAAGTTTGGGAATCAGAGAATGCTTCTGGGCTCAAATCTTCTCTGAGCAGCTTACTAGGAGTTTTTACTCTTGGGTTGGAAGAAAATACTCAGACACACATACATAGTTCATATTTATATGTGAGCATATGCGCAAGTGCACATGCGTGCGCACACACACACACACACATACACACATACATAAAATCCTGTAAGTCTCTAAAAATATAAGTCTCTGAATGTATTACCTTTCTGGTTTAAAAAATATGTTTTGAAGGGAATTACTAATCCACCTCAACTCTTCTATTGTCCTTAACGTGGGGTTCAAAGTACAAAGATAAAGCATAAAAAGTTAGAAAAAGAAAAAAAAAAGGAAGATGGGGAGGAGGAGGAAAAACTAAAGGCAAGCTGGCTACAGTTCTGGAAAAACCCACTGCACACAGAACTCCTTTAAACCAGCTTGCTCCAGGGACAGACAACCACAGCTTTCAAGGAGCCATTCATATTACTGTAGGGAGTGTTCATTGTGGCAGCATCTTTCCAACGACTGCAGCTCCTGAGCTGTGCCAAGCATAACTTCTCATTTAGTGCCCTCCTCAACACTGCTGCCAATCACTCAGCCAACTGGAAGACTGTTCGTTTGCCTAACAGAGCAGATGTCTAGAAACTGTCTTTGTGAGAGATTGTAGACCAGTGTTACTTAAGTGGAACCACAGAGAAATATGGGACTTATAAAGGAATTCTCACCTAGCAATCTGAGGGAGAAAACAGCCAGGCCATGTATTTCACTCTTGCCCTTTTTCATCCTTGTTTTACAAAAGAAAAGATGGTGGGGGACCATTATCTACATGTACTGGAAATGGAAGGATGGTGCTTGAAGGTCTGTGTACCTTCTCATTGTGACAGGAAGTACAATACTATTTGATGTGTGTGCTAATGAAATATCTGACATTTTTCCAAGTCATCCTAGACAATGGGATTTATAATATAGCATCAAAGAAATAAATGGACTCATCTAGTAGGAGCAGATTCCATGGAATTTCAACCCCTCCTTTCTGGTTCTTAGAGGTCTATGCAAAAGCTCACATACTATTTTTCTTTGTATGGCATTGTGGCATCTGTCATTTCTGCCATCATTCAAAAAGCTAATAATTGGTTTTAATATATCAGTATCATTGTGGCTATTCCTTGATTGCTCCAACAAAACCCGTGCTGGTGTCAATACAAATTTCCTTTGTTACTTATTTACCTCTATTACTCCTTTAGTAGGCCACCTCTTCTTGCTGATCTTACTCTTGAAGACACAGTCTCATGCCAGGGGACCCTGAATCCATGTTTCCAGGTATAGATTCCTAAACTGTATGCCTGGAGATGACTGGAATGCCCATGGTGCTGTACTCCAAAATCACTTTCCATTCAACCATTGGGCATGGTTCCATTCCCATCTCCTTTTAAATTTGAGTTCTCCCTTATTTCTAGTGGGGTAGTTCTTTTTCTACCTAGCAAGCTGTACCTAGGGGAAGATGACCTTTGGGGGTCCTGCTCTCAGTGAATAACAGTCTCTAGAACCTGCTACCCTGTGTATTCCTTGCTGTCTTTCTCTTGAGACCCACAGAAACTCATTGAAAGAGTTCTCTTGTTGGCCTCCGTGCTCACTAAGACAGATCTGAATTGATACCAGGTAAATAAAGTTCAGGCTCTTGTTCAGAATTCTTGATATGCTGTAGAGAGTTGCTGAATGAGTGGAAAAACATAAAAATTGAAATGGATCTCCAAAGAGTTAGTAAGAAGTTTTATTTGCTTTGTGAAATATGGAAGTAATTAAAAGTTATCTGCCTTTAAGATCTCCTTATTACAACACATATTTAGTTATATTTCTTTTAGGCAAGGCTAAGGTCAAGAAGCATGTATAAGTCTGAAAAATAAAAAATTGGAAATACCTGAAGGTATGCCCAGTAGTGTTGGGTGATAATTCCACTGGTGTGGTTATAAGAAGTGTTGTACAGTATGAAAAGAAACTGGTCATGGTGTAACATAACTTGGGTAAGAGAAACAAATTTTTCAAGGAATACAAATCATAGACAATAAGGTTACATAACATCTTCACTTGGGAGGCACAGGTTGGGCATGAGGGTTGGGGAGTGACTGTGAAGGCAAGGGAGGTACTCCAAAGTGGAGAGAGTTGCCAATTTATCAGACACCAGTGAGGGTTTGGAAATGCTTGAGATACCAGCTATCGACTTGAGTTAGTAAAGATTTTTGATGGCTTTATTCATCTAAGAGTTTTATTCCTGGAACACCCTGACTGACTTTTAACACTACCACGGTCTCCACCAACTGCAGTAATTTCTGCATCTTGAGCAAGAACAGTTTGTGCCTCAGTCAATGAAATCCCCTATCCTGTCTATTCTCCTTTGAGAATTTTTTTCTTTTAAATAATTTGTTTATTTTAAAAAATATTTTTAGTTGTAGTTGGATGCAATAGCTTCATCTCATTTATTTAGATTTATGTGGTGCTGAGGATTGAACCCAGTGCCTCATACAGGCTAGTCAAGCACTCTGCTACTAAGCTACAACCCCAGCCCTGCAATGATTTCTTAATGTGTTCCTTTGGAGAAAGAGTTGCCCACCTACAACTAGTAAAACCAGTCCCTCAGGAGGGAGGGAGGGAGGAAGGGAGGAGGGGGAGACAGACAGACAGACAGAGGTGTGCACACACACACACACACACAAACACATAGAGAGAACACGTGTGCATGTTTGTTGCCTGACTTCCTTGCAGTTAGTAGAGTATGCTTCTTACATCCACACACAAAATCAGAACAGTCATTTTGTTCTGAGAAAGGCTTGGGGTGCAATATTAAAAACCATTGGGATCTTTCAGGTTGTAATGTATTTTGACTGAGTGAGTGAGCTTTTTATCTCTGCCTCAGTAACCTCTGCCTTATCACTCTGCAGGAGCCAGCTGCCTTCCTTCAGGTGCCCTTCTGACACCCGCAGCAGACAGCCCTCTCCCCTCTATCACACATTTATTCAGACTTCCTTACAGTGAGGAAGCTTTCGCTGGCTATTTACTCTTGGAGACAGAGGAAAAGTCCTTGCTTCAAAGATAGAGCTGCTATTTCCTGCAGTCAGACCCACGTATTCTGGAAGAGCACATTGAAGCATGATAATCAGATTCCTTCATGCTCCACATTAAATAGCGACAGGCATGGAGTTGTTCAAAAGGTGTACAACCAGTATATTTCATTGCAATATCTACACATTAATGTAGTTGAAAGTAGATTTAGAAGTGAGGATTAGATTTAAAGCACTACCTCATGACTTTGCATGAATTTGTCTGGTTTAGACCAGTCTGTTCTAGTTGTGCGGAACCACAGCAATAAACAGGCCATTCATAAAGCACAGAGTGTGTGTTCATTGTGGCAGCATATCTTGGTTAAAATCTTTTAAAATATGCCATGAGGAATTTGGGCATAAATCCATCTCAAACCCTTGTGTTGTCTCAGGGGTGGCCAGTATAAAGACATGTGCCAAAAAGGCCATGTGGGTTAATTTTAAGATCACTTTCCCCTACCTTGTTTATGATTTTATTCACTACCATCTACAAAAACCTACCTACAAAATCCCACTATATGCCGTCCTATCCACAGCTTCCCAAGAACTGACATAATAACAGCCCTTTCTTTGAGTAAACTAAAACTGGAATCATTACTTAGACATGAGCTTACAGTCTCCTAATTTATACCTTATCATGTCACAAGAGAAGATATTAGATTCTTGACATTCTTTTTTATAATGTCACCAATTCCTGTAACTAATATGAGTTTTGAAAGAGTCCATTGTCTTGCGCTATGTAAGAGGTCAAAGAAAGAGTGTTAATTGACAAATAAATATTATATAAAATAAGAATGTTTAGTTCTAATATTTATGGCATTTATTATGTGCCTGCACTAAAGGAAGACCTCATATATGTATCACATTTAATTCTAACAGGAGGCTTATGAGGTCGATAGTAATAATATCTCTATGTTACACATGAGGAAATTAAAACACACCAGTTTAAGTATTCTAATGTTGTAAAGTAAAACCAGGCCACAAAGCTTGGAACTTATGCTCTGAATCACTGTTTTTGTGACAATCTTCCATTCAGTCATCAAACAGTCTGCCTTCTATACTATGCTAAATTAACTAAGACATTGAAAGAAAACAAAACTGGTTTGCATGTCAAAGTTTATTTTCAAAATCAGTTTTTAACTTTAGTAGTACATATTTCCCCTAATGTCTTCTGCTTTAACATAACCAGAATATACAAAACTCTATTCCACAGACCCTTTACATAGGGTTTGTATATCTGGAGTATTCCTGAGAACCAAGATATATGGAATCTTGATTCACAAATGTTGACCACAGGGATATTAAAAACATCTTTCATTTAAGTCAAAGTTCTGGACGTGGGATAAAGCAGATAAAACCAAATACATTGACTGTGACTTTTTCCATGAACACCAAGTGGATCAGTGTAGCCTAAGATGTCAGGAAGCAAGTGTCAAAGGCAGCTGTTGGTGTCAGATAAACTGCAGGACATCTCCACACCCAGAGAAAAAAGACACGCTTGTTTTCAGGGACTACACTAGTCCAATTCCTTCCTATCCTTATGGCGCTAGTCTGCAGATTTCCTCCTTATCTTTCAAGTTCTAGAAATATAAGACAATGACTGTAGCCTGTCAGGGACTGTTTTTCCAGCTTGAATCCAGTAGCCAAAGGCATCTGTCTCATGCTGTTTGATTTCCTGGTCCCCCTCCCCTACCCACTACAGCACTGGCAAAGGCATTTAAATTGCAAAGAACTTAGAGCACCTCCAACTTCATCCTGCTCTTTGGCCAGCAAAACCTCCCTTTCATTCAGGATCCCTCTCCCCAAGAAACAGAAACTCCTGAGTTCCAACTTTTTCCTGATTATGCGCTGTTCATTTTGCCTTTGACAAAACTAAGGTTAGAGGGCTGGAATGTATTCTCCTTCAGGCCAATATGATAAAATGGAATAATAAGTACTCTGGAAGACCCAAGGAAAAATTAAGCATACCAGGGAAAATTGTTGCCAGTCCAGAAGAACAACACCAAGGTGGTAACATCAGAACTGGACATTAAACAATGAGTGGTAAACCATATATATATATATATATATATATATATATATATATATATATATATATATATATATATATGGGAGAGAGAGAGAGAGAGAGAAGACTTCATTCCAAGAAGAGGCTACAGAACATGTAAAAACACCAAATGAAGGTTATTCAGTGAAAAGGGAGAACTCAGATGGTAGAGGAGTCTATCCACAGGCTAGTGACAGAAAATTAAGCTGCTAGGTGAACTGAATCTAGATTTGGAAGAATCTTAAATACCCTCCTCAAGGGTAAGGGACATATCTTTAAGCAATTGGGAGCCAACAAAGACTTTAAAACCTGCATCTTAGAATGCAGGCTTCACTGCACAATAAAGGATGAAGTAATTGTATCTTCTAGGGAAGTAACATGCTGCTAGAGTCCCAGATCCCTTTTATCTTGTTCTGCCATCTTAAATATGTAGCCTCAAATGATTGACCCAGTCCCCTCCATCATATCTGTACTCCAGTCAGCCAGAAATGAGAAAGGAACACGGGAGAACATAGTCCACAGATCAGAACTTACACCCATCAGTTCTTTGTATATCCTCTAGGACAGAATTTTGTCACATTTCATTCCAAAGAAAGCAGTGTGAAATGTATTCTCCAGCTAAATGTCTATTTTATGAAAGAGGGAAGAATAAATGTTAGAAAACAGTTAGCAATCTCTGCTTTACTAAAGTATGTAACTAATGGAGCTTGGTGCAGTGAGTGGTACATGCCTGTAATCCCAGTGGCTCAGGAGGCTGAGACAGGAGGATGGCTAGTTCAAAGCTAGCCTCAGCACTAGTGAAGTGCTAAGCAACTCAGTGAGACCCTGTCTCTAAATAAAATACAAAAGAGGGCTGAGGATATATGTCAGGGTCGAGTGTCCCTGACTTCAATCCCAGGACCAAAAAAAAAAAAAAAAATGAAGGGAGAAAAGAAGGAGATCAACTAATAAAATGCTAAACAGCCTGCATGTGGGCTGATGCACTGAATTAAAGCAGTAAACTAGAAATAGTAAAGAGGAAGGCTGTGTTGTAAGCCATGTATCAGAAAGCTGGCAGATCCAGTATTGAGGCAATATCACCAAAAGCATGGCTTTCTGCCCATGTTACTAAATTGCTCCATTGAGCAGCAGAAGCCCAAGAAGAGCCACTTCAGGCAATCCTCTTTGTGATCCAATATTAACTCATGCTCTCTTCTGGTCACTGTGAACCCAGTGTTCCACTTTGCTCAGTATCACAGTGCCCTCCTGAGCCCAAATCAGTGCATGGGGCTCAGCCTTGACCTGATGAGCACATTCAACAGAGGTGGTAATTAGCAGTTTGAGCTTCATGCACTGTGCCTTTGGGGCACTTCACTCTATAGAGTAATTCTGGCTGAACTGTTACCAACATTTTTATTTTCCAGACCGACTGATATAATACACTGTGAATTATGAACTCATAAAGCCATTTGATCATGTTCTTTAGTGTACAGAGGGAAAAGCATAACCTTTGCCCAGCTGTCTGATGATTCCCAAGATCTAAATTAAGCATGTATATTCATGATTCACTGCTAATATTATTTGGCTACAAGTCAAGAGTTTTTTCCCCCTCTGTATATACATGCAAATAAGAATGTAGAACATAGGCCTATGAAGTGTTACAGACTTTCACTTATCTTTCCAAAGCCTTGATGCATATTTTTATAACCAATGTGCTTGCATTCATAATTAAGTGGATAATTTCATGAATGTAAACAGAGATTGATCTCATTCAGACATCTCACATCTCTAAATACATCAGGAAGCTACCACAGAGATGACTTCTGCCTAAACAACAAATGGTTACTTTGGCTCAAAGGGCTTTCATCCTCTTTGATCCACTAAGGAAGTTCTTCTCTGTGTCTGTAATATCCCTCCTCACTTTTTTTCTTCACCTGGAAGTCCCATTATCTTTGTATCCAGCAGATTGAATGATCGGAAAGATTAGGTAAATAGATTGTGTAGTCTCCTAGTTCCTTGGATTCCCCATGTCTACCACATCCTCCCCTTCCCTGAAGAGAGCTACTGTACTTCACAACCTTATCCCTATCAAGCAAGATGAGTCCTTTGGTATTTTAAACTTTAATACCATATTTCCTCTTCACAATCCCCTATTCGTCAGGATCTCGAGTTCCTTACCCTGTTGTAATTGTTCTTTGTTCTTGTTCAGATTTGTATTCCCTATACTACCCTAGACCTCACCTCACCAGCCTCCTGGACTCTTCAAAGCAGTATTTATTAAGAGCCTGGCATTTAGCATATAATGAATAATATTTGTACCTGGTGATTCTGGAGACTGAGGCAGGAGAATCACAAGTTTGAGACCAGCCTCAGCAACTTCGTGAAGTCCTAAGCACCTTAGTGAAAGCCTGTCTCAAAATAAAAAAAAACAAATAAATAGGACTGGGGATAGGCTAAGTGGTAAAGCCAATCACTGGTTACAATCATCATTACAAAAAAAAAAAGAATAATATTTATGTTATAACTGAATGAATGACCCTCTTCTCCTGTTTTCCCCATTCTTCCAACATACTGATCCTAAATGTCTCTACCTTTAAGCCAGTCCCAAAAGTTGCCTCACCAAGGCAGATTTCTGCACTGATAACACACTAGGAGAAAGTCACTGTGCTATGAAGATGGCTGCCATGATAAATTCATCTCTAGTTCTTCATGAACTCCTCATGTAGTGTTGTTCAATAACACTTGTGCCTCAATTTGGCCATAATTATCTCCCATGCACCTTAGTTTTATTCTAATCTAAGCCCTCACTCCTTTCTTCAGTCCGTCAGCCTCATCAAGAACCCCTTACTCAGCTGGGTGTGGTGGTACATGCCTCCAGGAGGCTGATATAGGAGGATCGTGAGTTCAAAGCCAGCTGCAGCAAAAGCAAGGTGCTAAGCAACTCAGTGAGACCCTGTCTCTAAATAAAATACAAAATAGGGCTGGGGATGTGGCTCAGTGATCGAGTGCTCCTTATTTCAATCTCTGGTACCAAAAAACAAAAACAGAAACAAAAACCCCACTTATTCAGAGAAGAGGCAAGTAAGGTCATTAGTGTTCCTAATTCCCTCACCCTCTGGCTGAGAGGGTCGCACCAATACAGCCTCTGAAACCTCCACTCTCAGAAGCAGCACCCCACTTGGCCAAAACCACCCCTTTCTGCCTCTGTTCAAAATCCACAGACCCTATCTAACCCACATTCTTCCTGGGCCCTCTATAATTCCCCTTCTCTATTCTCTCTCCTGATCTCAAACCTCTTTGTATTGTAAAGTGAAAGGACTTGAGTTTCAGTACTAAGCTTACATGTATAAATTGGAAGAGAAGCTTTGTGTTATCTCTGCCTTGATCACCATACATGAGAAGTGGGAAAAATAATAACACCGTGCTCTTGATGAATGAGGTTTGCCATGAGGAATGTGCAATAGGCTGTGTAAACACGACACACCAGCAAACCTCTACAATCCTGCTTTCCAGTTGCTACCACAGGGCAACTAACCACCCCAAACATCAATGTTGTGAAATGATTATCTTTTTATTATCATCAACTGTTTGGTAAGTAGTCACCTATTTGAATAAGACATAGCAGATGAAAATTACATATTACCAAACTTTTAACAGATAATTTACATTTATTGCTCTTTTTCTCAACAAACCCTAAATCTATGTTAAGCTGGTCCCTGCCTCTACCACTCCTCTAACATTATCAATTACCAAATCATCAAATCCGGTCTTTAATTGTATACTAGGTTTGATTATTTAATCATAAACGTTGTGTACAGTTTTTCACTTATCTTTCCCCCATATTTCTCATTCACTGATTCAACAAGTATTTATTGACTGCCTGTTCCTCACTAAGCAGCATTCTAAGTGCTGGACTAAGCAATGACCAAGAGACCCATACTATAGGTTGCTGCAATTCCCCATACCATTACGAATGCAAATTGTATTTAAAATGTAAAATAAAATAAAAATAAAAATTGTAGAATGATTAGTTTTATATACTACAGTATTGGTCACTGCACTCACATTCTAGTGGAATCATACTGTATTTCTAGTGGCAATTCACTGTTATTAATATTTTTAAATCACCTCAGAAACTTATCTATGTTTGTTTTAGTCAGCTTCTGTATGGCTGTGAACAAAATGCTTGATAAAAACATCTTAGAGGAAGAAAAGTTTATTTGGGGTTCACAGTTTCGGAGGTCTCAGCCCATAGATGGCTGACTCTGAGCCTGAGATGATATTAGGGCAGAGGGCATGGCAAAGGAAAGCAGTTCAGGACATGGTGGCATCAGAAAGCAGAGAGTGGGTGATGCTGGAAGGAGTTACAAGGAAGGAAGATGTGACCTTCCTGGGCACAGTGACCCATCTCCTCCAGTTTTGTCCCCCTTGCCTACAGTTAATCCATTCAAAGAAGGATTTATTGATTAAGTTAACTGCTCTCGAAATCTAATCATTTCACCTCTGAATATTTTTCCATTAACAAGATTTTGAGGGGCACCTCATATCCAAACTGTAGCATTATTAGGGTTTTAGGGTTCTCCAAAGATATCTCCCTCCCCCCTTCTATCTATCTATCTATCTATCTCTCTCCATTCCATATCTCTGTGTTAGATATATCCAAAGAGACAGAGGCAAAAAGATTGATTTTAAGGGAATTAGCTTATACAAGTTTGGAGATAGTAAGTTCAAAATCTGCAAGGAAGGCCAGCAGAGGCCCAGCAAGAGTTGATGTTGCAGATCAAGTCCAAAGGCAGTATGTTGGCAGAATTCCCTTCTTCTAAGGAAGTCAGTCTTTTTCTATTAAGGCTTTTAACTGATTGGATGAGGCCTACCCACATTACAAGTGAACTGCTTTAGGGTCTACTGATTTAACTGTTAGTCTCACCTAAATAATATCTTCACAGAAACATCTGGGATAATGATTGATGTGGACTAATCAACTCGACACATAAATTACCCATCACTAATTCACTCCTTGTCATCTTGGCATCTATGCATATTTCCTTAAGCCACACTTAATCGCCAAATAAAGACATAGCAAGATCATATTTCTCCCTATCATGATACAACTATCTCACATGCAACAGAAAATGCATTAATCTTACCCCAGAAGAGAATGCAAGGTCCTTGCATGATATCTTTGATATACTAAAACTATGATGTGAAATTAACATTCATTACACACTTGCATATAACAATCTGCTAAACACATACATATTAATAACAAGATAAGGGAGAACTACTGGACAATTAGAGTTCTCAAATCTATAACTAGTCCTGTGATCATAGATATAACTACCTTCTTCTGATACGCACTCCATATTCTTTTTTGCTTTAGTGGATGTTGTTTTTTACCTGTTGGGTGATCCACTTTATTTCTAAATGGTCTAATCCAATAGGGTCAATCCTGCTGAATTGAATAAATTATTACAGATTTCCATTTACCTTAATATATGGGAAAAAATCTACGCTTTCCCAACATACTCTTCCCTGTCTCCATTATAGAATAACAGTCCAATTTCCCACTGGTAGTCAGGATAAGTCACTCAAGCCAGCAAGTATCTCCCTTCTCTGCCTATTGATTCAGATGAATGACAAGCCCTAAAGGGGTCAACTGTCAGTCTTAACTTCCAGGTCAATGGAATCATTGTATCTCTGGTGTAAACATTCTTCTTTTGGAACTGAAATCTACTCCAGCATAAAATATGATGATGAGGACAGAAAGAAAAAAATTTGCTTGTTACAAGGAGTAATAGCAAGTAGTACAACTTTGATTTCCACCTCGCTATTTCTAAACCCATGAATCCTGACTACAGAGAAAGCATCAAATATTGGGTATCAATTTAGAGTCTAAATTAGAGTCTATGTGGTCTACTGGAAAAAGTTGCCCCATCCCTGAAAGGTATTGCTATCTAGCTAACATTGCAATTGCCTTCAAATGCCATTCTACTGTTCTACCATGTTAGCTGCTTCAGGATGGCAGACAAAATGGTAAGATCAGCAAATTCCAAGAGCATTTTCTCATTGCTACATCATAGCCTTTGATAAGAGATTCTTTTCTCTCTCTCTCTCTCTCTCTCTCTCTCTCTCTCTCTCTCTCTCTCTTTCTTTTTAAGGCAGTTTAGGTCTTAGTGCAACCCACAGTTTTTTGTGTTTTTTTTTAGTTTGCAAGTGGCATAGCTTAACAAGTGCACCCTCTACCACAACATTCACTAAGCTTTATGAATCTCAACTAAATGGAGGAAGGTCAATTAAACCACTGAGCACTTTTAAATAGAAACAACACAGTCTGGTCAAGAGACTTGACTTCAAATCTAATACCCAGTCAGCTTAAAGACACTTCATTTTTACCTTCTGTAAAAATTTGGAGGAGTTGCTGCAATTCCCCGTACCATTATAAATGCAAATTGGATTTAAAATGTAAAATAAAATAAAAATTATAGAATGATCAGTTTTATATACTACAAAATGGAATGTATGCAATTTAAAATCATTAACATGTATAATTTAAAATCATTAAATCATTTGAATTAAATAGTCTATTTTTTCATAAGGAGGAAATCATTATGTAACCACAAGAGAAAGATCTATTGACACACTACCTTTCTAAGTACATTTAATTCTAAAGGTCACATTCTCTAAATATTTCCTACAAACTAAATGTAGGCTTTTATGAACCAAAGCAAACTAAAGGACCCTCTGATGTGAGCAAAAATAATCTGTAAACTGATATTTAACCAAAGGGTATGTTTAATATATATCTATAAATACAGAGTAGGGAATATGAACTGTAAAATCAAATAAACTCACTGTGACTGGGGGAAAAAAGTCACATGAAGACTTACACAAAGACATTTTAGGTGTTCTTATATACTAAGATACCTTTACTTAAGGGAGGGTTAAGCCACAAATATTTTCCATTTAGCCACAAAAATGTATGGGTATGTGCATGTGCACGTGCGCATGCGTATGTAAAGTGCCTATAGAGATAGAATGTCAATTAGAAATAAAGGACCAAAGGAAAAAAATCATCTAATAAAAGATCTGTTCCCTCTCTGTAGAGCAGCTAAAGCAAAAATGATCAAATGTCCAAGATATCCTCCTACTTCATACATGGCAATGAAGTATGGCAGAGGGACACCCTGATGAGTAGGATCATGCTGCCTATCAGCACTGGAAAGGGAATTGAAATAAGGTCAGATAACTTGAGCATAAGACTTAATCCTCATTCTATCACTTGTACATTATGAAAAATGCAGTAAGAAAAAGCCCCAAAGCTCACTGAACTAGAGTCAACAGCTGTTCTCTAGTCATTAGTTTAATGAGAAAATGTTACATTTCACAGGAAGTCTCTTTTCAAATTTCATGTAACATTTCCAGAAATCTGGCCTTCAGGCTTTGTCTTTTCTAGCTCTACAGAGTGAAGTAGTATGTTCCTGAGCCTGCCAGAAACAGTGTCCTGCCCCAGCACCTGCCCTTGATTTTTACCTCCACTTCTGCCTCAGGGAGGGTCAGTCTTCCTTGAGAATTAGCAAGATTTCCACACTAGCATACAAGCAGCCAACCTACTACGTCGGGGCCTAAATTTATGCATTATTTCTAGGATTTAAATGCAGTTATTAGTCACATAATTAGATGTTAAGAACTATATGGGCTTACAAAATATTAACAATATGTATTTCACTTGTGTGACAATGTAAAAACAGGCTTGACATCTAAATTAAGTGTGGCCAGGGCATAAAACTTACGGCCATATTTAGTCTCTCAGGTTTCTAGCATGCAGGAATCTATCTGAGGATATTAAAATAAATAGATACTTTTAAAAAGGAACAAATTTTTATTTAATTTTTCATTTAATGTTTAATAGTGTCTATAGAAGGCCAAACTCCTTCTTGTTTCTGTTGATCTTTTTTTTTTCTTTTCTTCTTTTTTTTGTTTGCTCTTTTTAAATATTTGTTCTAATTTGTTACATGACAATAGAATGTACTTTGACACATAAGCCAATGGTTGGGATTTTTCTCTTTGCTGATTTGTGCAGTATTTTTTATCATATTTATAACAATTGAACAAATACTTTCAGAAATATATTTTAGTAAATATTTTATATGTAAAAAAGATGAACAGACCTTGCTCCTCCCCCCCAAAGAGATATAATCTATGATAAAATTGATGCATAGATGGATTATAATGATTTTAAAACAAAATGTGATTATTTATTTGGGAAAACTTAATTTGTTTCTACAATTTCTTTTTTTTTCCAAAGTATTTTGCATATTTTCATATAAATCTCTTAGCTTATAATATAATATAAATCTCTTAGCTTAACTTTTAAAAATTCAGAAAGCCATTGCTTTTAATTCATTAACAGAACATAGCCAACCTAACTCTTGAAATTCTTAAATCTTTCAATAGCCAAATAAATGGTTTCTTTTTTGAGGAAAGCGCATATTTGGATAGAATCATCATGTTGTTTACTGTTGAAAATTTCCTCAGCATGAAACTTAAATAGATAAAAATGAGAAAAGTGGAATTTGATTCATTTTTGGTAACTTGCCTCTTTTGAATAGAAACTACCTGCTCAGTCAAAAAGGTCAAGTTTTCAATACACAGTAATTGTTGCTAATGCAATGCTTTATTTGTCCCTACAGTGTCTATTATTACTATGTATAGATAGCCTTAGTTTCCAAAATATAATGCAGCATTATTTCCTTCCATAGCATGATTGCAGTGAAGGCCCAATTAAATAAGTAGATGCCCAAGACTTTATTTTATTCATTCTCTAAACATAAAAGAGTATTACGACCCACATTAAAAATCCAATACACTATTTTAACAATCTTACAATATGATTGAGTATTTTCTTCTATTCAATTATGCCACTCTTAATTATAAAAAGAAGTTTCTTTTATTTAATATATATGCATTAATTAAACTGATCAGATTATACCTCAGTATTTGAAGTAGTACCCTAAAAAGCAGTGTTTTCCTTCCATATTCTACATGTTCAACACCCCTATGCACAAATATTAAGATTTGATAATGAAAAACTCCAATGTTCTAAATTTGTTGGCTTTTAAAGGGTAGTGAATCTTTTGTTGGCTTTTCAAGGTACAGAACTAAGACTATCATCTTGCTCATTATTTTTCATTTTTCAGTGTAATTCATATACTTAATGAAAGAAAATAACGTTAAGACAATAATGAACTGATTAAGGTTTCCCACTGAGCAGTGCAAGCTCATTTGAGTCAATGGTAAGAATTCCTTTCTCCTTTCCTTTAAATTTTTTTTTTTCATGAAACATTAAAAAATGTTTTAGGCTTTTCTAATTGATTATTCAAAACCCATGTTTGCCAGCTGGGTTTTTATACCTTTAGGCTTAAGTAAAAATGAGACAAGAAATCTCAGTTGAATTTTTCCTAATGTTATTATATTTTTAATATAAATTATTGTTACTGATATTATGCATGAAGTTAAAACATTAATTTTCAGTGTTATAAATTTTTTTAATGTTGATTACCTTGTAAAATTGTGTCATATGTCCATTTACCTGAAAAATTTTCTTTTCTATGGCTAACATCAACTATTTAATTACATAATGGAAACCATTACCATTGTGAATTGCTTTTTATCCAAAGAGAGTGTACACAGCCCCAGACTATTTATCTTCCTTGCTGGGGTCAGCAAAGATTGGCAGAGAGTCTCTTCCATATAATCAGAAAATATTTAAGGAACAATAATTACATTAAGTAATGAGGCTATTATAAAGAAAACACAAATGTTGTCAATGCTCTCCAAAGAGCAACAACTGCATGCTATATAATTTGCAGGTCCAGTGTCAAATGGAAATTCAGGCCCAATGTTTTAAAAATTATTAAGAATTTCAAGACACAAAAGCAGAGCATTACATGAAGAATAAAGTCTTTCTGAACATGGGGTTTTAGGGACTTCACAGATCATGTGTCCTTAGAGCTGACTCTGGTTCAGTGACTCCATGGAAACATAAAGTAGACATTTTGAGGGGCTATCACCAAATAGGTTTTGAAGGAAGACCATTAAAATGACTTCCCAACATAAGGTACTAGTAGATTCAAGTTTTGATGAAATCTGGGCAAGAGAAATTAGCAAATATACAAATACCCTATTTTAACAATCTTACAATATGATTAAGTATTTTCTTCCATTCAATTATATATTAAATCACTATATATATATATATATATATATATATATATATATATATATATATATATATATATAATCAAAGCAAAACATTTGTAACCAAACAGGAGCTGTCTTAAGACCTCCGAAAATCAACCAATACTGGTCCTTGGTGTTGAGTTCAGTTTTGGGGTAAAAGCAGCAGTGCATCAGAAAAAGGAAGAATTACTTTTTTCTTGCTGCAGTGGGCAGGAAATGCTTCCTAGAGTGAGACCTGTCTTTGCTCTGGTCTGAGGAGTTAGGTTTAGTTATGTCACATTGATTTGACATGCAACATGGCTTTGAAAATTGGCAAGGATTTTTGTTTCCTTAATAGAAACCCTTTCTAAAATCCTTAAAATATTTGAATGTCATAAATTCTCTAAGGTAGAAATTCAGATATATTAATCTATAATGAAGTAACTATGAAGAAAATTTCTTTCAAGCATTTCAATGAAACCTCTAGTCATGAAAACTCTTCATAAAAATAAATATACATAGGGACTTAGGTTGGGCCAGAAGGCCTTAACACAGCATTTTTTCAGATCAAATTTACCAGTCCCTTTCCTTTTAATTATGTGAGATATGAAATATAGACATCATTTTTTTTTTCCCAGTATGTTCACTTAAGATTTATCAAGGAAGAATAATATTGCATTCCTGAGCAGGACCCCTGGCCACCAACTAACTCAGGAATCCTGGCCTCTGCTCCCATCAGAATACCTGGCCACTGCCCATGAGCAGGACCTACAGCCTTCACTCAAGTAGGGACCCCCATCTACAAATGCGGGGCTCCCTGGGTTACCTCCATCTTGGGACACTGCAACCACTGCCATAGTCCCCTATATGAGGTAGCCTGCACCTGGGGACACTGGCCACCAGCCCACAACCCTGCAATTCACAGAGCTGCATCTCTGAATATACCACCCAATGCCACCACCCAGCCCCATCCAACAGGACACCCCATCTCTGAAAGTAGCTGCCTCTATCTTGGGACACCTTTCTAATCATCTTTAGTTGGGGAAACTCCCCACTTGGGACATCAGCTAGGGCCTATAAGCAATATCAAGGTACCTATGGTCCTCAACTCCCCCTCTCCCCTGCAGTCACTAACCTGGCACAGTGTTTGCAGTTACACAGCAGGTCCATAGCTCACAAAGCCTGGCCCTGAACTGCCCAATACAAAACAGCTCTCCATGACAGGTGCACAGCCCCAAGAGTGCAGCCCACAAGACTACAGGAGACAGAGGTTCCTGATTAGGAAGTTGAAAGGGAGGGGGTGAGTGACATACAGTTTAGAGACTAAATTAGAGACCAGGAATTTTGAGTTCTACAGGTAATATAAGGAGATAAGACCAGGTGCCCACAACACACGAGTGAACCTCAAAGGATTTCCTTGGGGTGCAGTCTCCTACTGGGGACCAGCAAGTGCTATACCCCACCTCCAGGAACTACACCCCACGACCAGCCCTCCCCCCAATAACCTTCACCATCCTAAGGATGGAGATACCAACAAACAAAAGACAATCCCACCTATTGGATGAGAAGGGAAGCAGGAAAGATACGGAACAGAAACAATCCTTATATTTTCCTTTGACATTGGTTTTTCTTTTCTTCTCTTTTCTTCTTCTTCTTCTTCTTCTTCTTCTTCTTCTTCTTCTTCTTCTTCTTTTCTCTCTCTCTCTCTCTCTCTCTCTTTCTCTCTCTCTCTTGTTCAACCCTCATATCTCCAATGTTTGTGAAACCAAGTACTTTTCATGAATTAGGCTACCGGGATGTCTGAATAGTATATTACAGTTGGGTTGTATGTTATTTTATCTCCTATTTTTACATTTTTTTTATTTTTCTTAATTTTTATATTTGTTTGTTTTATGTACTCTAATTTCTTTCCATCCACTTGTTTTCCCAAAATCATTTTCTCTCTTTTCTCCTGCTACTAGCAAACTTCTTTAGATTCCATTTTCATACTTCATAAGATCTAATAACTATATCCTCACCTCATACCTCCTTAATATCTCATCCTACACCCACCCTCAGTTCTCTCTTTGTCCACCATCAGAAACTGTAGACCCTTTTGCAAACCTACTGTTCATATTATAGATAATAATTGAATTCTCCATTTCTGTATATTGTAACACAACTGTAACCATCTTAATAACAGCTATTTGCTTTAAGATTGCATATTCTTTGTATTGGGATCTATTAATAAAGTTCTCTGCCATAAAGGAGAGGTATTGGAGCCCCACAGGGACACAATAAACCTATAGGGTAAAAACTGTAACACCTTGGATCCTCAGTGTTAGAAGGGAAGACACAAAAACAACATGAAAAAACAAGGGAAGAAAGTGCCCCAAACAAACCAATATACTGCATTCTTAGAATACATGGTCAGCACAGTAGAAGAAATGACAGAGAAACAGTTTAGGATGTACATGATGAAAATGTTCTGTGAATTAAAGGATGATATCAGACAGCAAATACAGTGAGCAAAAGATTATTTTGATAAAGAGCTACATAAGCAAATACAGGAAGCAAAAGATTATTTCAATAATGAGATGAGGGTTCTGAAAAAAAAAAAAACAGAAACCCTTGAAGTTCAGGAAAAAAATAAACTAAATTAAAAACTCAATAGAAAGCACCACCAACAGATTAGATCACTTGGAATACAGAACCTCAAACAATGAAGACAAACTATATAATCTTGAAAATAAAGTTGACCACACAGTGAAGATGGTAAGAAACCATGAGCTGAACACTTAAGAATCATGGAATAACATACAAAGACCAAATTTAAGAATTATTGGGATAGAGAATGCATAAAATTACAAATCAAAGGAATGAACAATCTGTTCAATGAAATAATACCAGAAAATTTTCCAAACATGAAGAATGAATTGGAAAATCAAATACAAGAGGCTTAGGACATGAAATGTACAAAACCACAACAGATTCACACCAAGACACATTATAATGAAAGTGCCTGGCATGCAGAATAGGGAGAGAATTTTAAAAGCCAAAAGAAAAAGAAATCAGATTACATATACAAGGAAACCAATTAGACTATCTGCAGATTTTTCAACCCAGACCTTGAAAGCTAGAAGATCCTGGAACAAAATATACCAAGCTTTTTAAAAAATGGAAGCCAATAACCTTATATCCAGCAAAATTAATATTTAGATTTGATGACAAAATAAAAACCTTCCATGATAAACAAAAGTTAAATGAATTTACAGCTAGAAAACTGGCACTACAGAACATCCTCAGCAAAATATTCCGTGAGAAGGAACTGAAAAACAACAATGAAAATCAGCAAAAGGAGGCATAACACTAAAGGAAAAACCAATTAAAGGAGAAACCAAGTCAAGTTAAATACCAAAAAATAAACAAAAATGACCAGGAATAGTAATCATGACTCAATAATAATCCTGAATGTTAATGGCTTACACTCACCAATCAAAAGACATAGACTGGAAGATTGGATTTAAAAAGAGACCCAACAATATGCTGCCTTCAAGAGACTCACTCAGAGAAAAAGACATCCACAGACTGAAGGTTAAAGGTTGGGAAAAAACATACCACTCACATGGATTGCAGAAACAAGCAGGAGTTTCCCTCCTCATATCAAATAAAGTAGACTTCAAGCCAAAGATAATCAAAAGGGATAAATAAGGACATTTCATACTGCTAATGGGAAACATACATCAACAAGACATAACAAATATAAAAATATATGCACCAAACAATGAAGTTTCTGTGTTCACCAAACAAAGTCTTCTCAAGTTCAAGAGTCAAATAGACCACAACACAATAATTCTGAGTGACCTTAACACACATCTTTCACCATTGGATAGATCTTCCAAACAAAAGCTAAACAAACAAAATAGAGAATTCTATTTCAATAACTTAGACCCAACTGACATATATAGAATATTTCATCCATCAATGAGTGAATACACTTACTTTAAAGCAGTACATGGATCCTTCCCTAAAATAGACCATATATTATGCCACAAAGCAATTCTTAGAAAATAAAAAATAAAAAAACTAGAGATACTACCCTGATTCTCTCAGAATATAATGGAATGAAATTAGAAATCAATGATAAAATAAAAAAAATAGAAGCAAATTCAACACCCAGAGGCTAAATAATATGCTATTGAGTGAACAATGGGTTGCAAAAGACATCAAAAAGGAGGTTAAAAAATTCTTAGAGGTAAATGAGAACACTGATACTACACATGAAAATCTCTGAGACACTAGGAAGGCAGTACTAAGAGAAAAGTTCATTGCATGGAGTTCATTCCTTAAAAGAAGAAAAGTCAACAAATAAATAACCTACCATTTTATCTCAAAGCCCTACAGAAAGAAGAACAAATCAACACCAAAAGCAGTAGAAGATAGGAAATAATTAAAATCAGAGCTGAAATCCATGACATTGAAACAAAAGAAATAATTGAAAAAAATTGACAAAACAAAAGTTAATTTTTTTGAAAAAATATAAATAAAATTGATAAACCCTTAGCCATGCTAACAAAAAGAAGAAGAGAGAAAACTCAAATTGCTAACATCCATGATAAAAAATGAAATATCATGATGGACACTACAGAAATACAAAAGATAATTAGAAATTAATTTGAAAGTTTGTAGTCCAACAAAAAAGAAAATATCAAAGGCATTGACAAATTTCTAGTGTCATATGATTTGCCCAAACTGACTCAGGCTGATATACAGAAGTTAAACAGAACAATTGCAAACAACGAAACAGAAGACAACACCAGAAGCCTACCAACCAAGAAAAGCCCAGGAACAGATGGATACACAGCTGAGTTCTATAAGACCTTCAAAAAAGAAATCATATCAATACTCCTGAAATTATTTCATGAAATAAAAAAGAGGGAACACTTCCAAACTCATTCTATGAGGCCAATATTACCCTGATTCCAAAACCAGACAAAGACTCATCAAAGAAAGAAAACTTCAGACCAATATCTCTAATGAACATAGATGCAAAAATTCTCAATAAAATTCTGCCAAATTGAATACAAAAACATATTAAAAAGATAGTGCACCATGATCAAGTGAGGTTCATCCCAGGGATTTAAGGTTAGTTCAACACATGAAAATCAATAAATGTAATTCATCACATCAATAGACTATCAATAGACTTAAAGATAAGAATCATATGATCTTCTCAATAGATGTAAAAAAAAAAGAATTTGACAGAATATAACCCCCTTCATGTTTAAAACACTAGAAAAACTAGGAATAATAGGAACGTATCTCACCATTGTAAAGCCTATCTATGCTAAACCCAAGGCCAACATCATTCTAAATGGAGAAAAATTGAAAGCATTCCCTCTAAAAACTGGGACAAGACAGGGATGCTCTCTTTCACCACTTCTAGTTAGCATAGCTCTTGAAAGTCTAGCCAGAGCAATTAAACAGACAGAAGAAGACAGAGATACAGATAGGAAAAGAAGAACTCAAACTATTTGCTGAAAACATGATGCTCAACCTACAGGGTCCAAACAAATTCCACCAGAAATCTTTTAAAACTAATAAATGAATTCAGCAAAGTTGTTACTTTATATCTTATTAGATATAAAATCAACCCATAGATCAAAGACATTTCTGTATATCAGTGACAAATTCTCTGAAAGAGAAACTAGTAAAACCATCCCATAGCCTCAAAATAAATAAAATACTTGGGAATCAATGTAAGAGGTGAAGGACCTCTACAATGAAAACTACAGAATGTTAAAGAAAGAAATTAAAGAAGATGGGGCTGGGGCTGGGCTCAGCAGTAGTGCACTTGCCTGGCATGTGTGAGACACTGGGTTCAATTCTCAGCACTGAATATAAATAAATAAAATAAAGGTCTACCAACAACTAAAAAAAAATATTTTTTAAAAAAAGAAAAGAAGCTATAGAAGATTTTAGAAGATGGAGAGATCTCTCTTGTTCTTGGATAAGCACAAGTAATATTGTCAAAATCACCATACTACCAAAATCACTATACAGGTTTAATGCAATTCCAATCAAAATCCAAAATGATATCTCTCATAGAAATAGAAAAAGCAATCATTAAATTCATCTGGAAAAATAAGAGACCCAGAGTAGCCAAAGCAATACTTAGTAAGAAGAGTGAAGCAGGTGGCATCATTATATCAGACCTTAAACATATTACAGATCAATAGTAGCAAAAATGGCATGGTATTGACACCAAAATAGACTTGTAATGGTACAGAATGAAGGACACAGAGTCAAACTCACATAAATACAGTTATCTCATACTAGACAATGGTGCCAAAAACATATATTGGAGAAAAGATAACCTCTTCAACAAATGGTCCTGGAAAAACTGGAAATCCATATGCAGCAAAATGAAATTCAGCCCCTATCTCTCACTATGCCTAAAACTCAACTCAAACTGGATCAAGGACCTAATATTTACCCCAGAGACTCTGTGCCTGACAGAAGAAAAAGTAGGCCCAAATCTCCATCATCTCAGATTAGGCCCCAACTTCCTTAATAAGACTCCTATAGTGCAAGAAATAAAATCTATAATTAATAAATGAGATGGATTCAAACTAAAAAGCTTCTTCTCAGCAAAATAAATAATCAGTGAGGTAAAGAGAAAACATACAGACTGGGAGCAAATTTTTACCACATGCACATCAGATAGATTAATAATCTCTAGAGTATATGAAGAACTTCAAAAACTTAACACCAGAAAAACAAATAACTCAATCAACAAATGGGACAAGGAACTGAACAGATACTTTTCACAAAATGATATACAATCAATCAACAAATATATTAAAACATGTTCAGCATCTCTAGCAATTAGAGAAAGCAAATCAAAACTAAGATTTCATCTCACTCCAGTCAGAATGGCAGCTATTAAGAATACAAACAAAAATAAGTGTTGGTGAGGATGTAGGGGAAAAGGCACACTTATATATGGCTGGTGGGACTGCAAATTGGTGCAACCAATATAGAAAGCAGTATGGAAATCCCTTGGAAAACTTGGAATGGAACCACCATTTGACCCAGTTATTCCACTCCACTTGCCAGATACAAAATAAATACCTCAAAGGCACACCCTCAATGAGTCACCACATCTCATCCGTACCCTATGGGCCTTCAGTTACCACTCGGTTAATACCATCAGGGGATTGATTCACTGATTGGGTAAAGAATCACACAACCCTCTAAATCTTCTTGCATCATCACACCCATGAGCTTTTGGAAGATAACTTACATCCAAACCATGGCAGGTGCTGAACCCAGAATTGCTGAGTCAGCATTTAGTGTTGGAAGACACAGAAAATCCTCATCACTAAAAAATAGTTGAAATCCTTCCTTTACCATCTGTCAACCAGATGAATAAAAAATTCATGGAGGTTACCTGAGTTCAGTATCCTCATCTGCAAATTGGACATAATAATTGCAACTCCAGGGAGACCTGCTCAGCAAACAAAATACTGTATATAACACATTTAGTGGATTCCCAGCACAAAATAAACAGTATATGCAAGCTAATTCTATTCAGGTAATGATTTTCACCCTTGAGTGCATGTACATATCACCTGGGTAATTCCAAAAATCCTGAGGCCCAGTCTACACATGAGACAAAGTAAATTAGAATCTCTCATCTATGGCATCAATGAAACCTCTCTGGGTTATTCTGTCTTGAGAAACATCAAATAACTAGCTAACCAATTTGTCAGATTGCCAGTTAGAGCTAAGACTAGCTAGAAAGTGATAGTGATTACATTGTATTTACTTCTAAAGAGGCACAACTACAATAATCATTAGTATTATCAACAAGCAGATTCCAAGTGCCCACTGTGTGTAAGATCATAATAGTTCCTTTTCTGCAAGATCTCTGAAGCATCAAAAAGGATATTTTCATGGATGTCCTCTTTGCTTAAGTCATCTGGATTTTTTCCTTCCTCTTGTGTGTATTTACAAATTATTAGGTGACTTCTTGTCACATCCACGTTGTCTGTAGTGAGTGCCAGGGGAGCTTTATCTCAGGAGAAATCACTGAACACAGCTTTGCTCAGATGCAAGTAGCTGAGGGCAAGAGGGAAACATGAAGAATAATTAGAAAGGAAGAGGGAAGAATGGGATTCCCTTAGGAAAGTGTTCCTGTCAGAGCCAATGGAAGCAGATGCTCTAGCAAATCAGGGCTCAAGAGGGTCAAGCAAAGACCCTCTTTCCAATAACAAAGGATGGTCCAAAAGGAGTGATTCTATTTGGAACGATTATCACACCATTTTTATTAAAGACGTTATTCAAATTTCACCTGTCCTTAAATCTAAAGGAGCTGAAGACCAGCCTTGTCATTAATCAGCATGAGAATCATAATTATGGGTAAGTATAAATTTAGATGTTTCATTTCTATCAGTTTTTAACTCAAAGCTTGCCTCTGATTTCTGTCCCTGTGACTGCCAATTCAACACTCTGCAAAGAGTAGATTGAAAGCTTGTATCAGTTTTCAAATCCTTTTATACCATTAGACTGAATCAAAAGGCAAGCTGCCATTATGTTTAAGTTAGAGTGATAGTAATTAGAGTGACCTAGAATTCCCCACAAACTATTTCATCTCAAGAGACATGGGTTTACACTTATAAAGTCTGCCTAGCTGTCAATCCATATGCAGAAGACACTGAAATGATAAATTAACTTGGAGACTCCTTTAAAATGGTATTGATTTAAAGATATATCTGTTGACAACCCACCCTCAGAGAAGAAAGGACATGTTGCCATTCACAAAGTAAATAAATACTTTATAGTTTAGTAGCAATAATTTCTAGAGGCCTTTAAGATCTCAGCTTTTTACAAATCTGCTACCATGTTTAAGTGCCCTTTTATTATGGGGTAATTATTTTCATTTTATTTTGTTTCCTAAATTTTACCTGTTTTCACAACCAGTTTTTTTTCCTCCTTCTGTGGAAGAAAATAATATTTTTTAAAGCATGAGAATAACACTCACATGAAGTAAAACAGCTTTTGATTTTGGTCGTTGTTTGCAAGAATAAATCTAGTTTAACAATAGGAATTTTGGAATGAAGAACTAATTAGAATCGCTAACAAAAAATACGAGTAACAGGAGATGGAGTGGAGGAAAGAAAGGGAAAAAGCTGTAGTGCCCAAATTTGCTTACATTTCATAGCAAGGGATCAATAGGGATTATTCAAAGCAGATAAATCAAGTAACTGCGGTGGAAGTATATTATACCAAGTCGTAAATGCTGCCTTTGATTTCTGAAATGTTTAAAAAATAACTTCAATTCACATGAAGTTCGATGACTCCACAGATGATGTTTATCTTCCTAAAGACAAACAGACAGAAACACACACACTATGTGTATTGGTTTTGAAGATCAAATCCAGGGGCCTCTTGCATGCTGGGCAAGCTGTCTACTAGTAAGCTATATCCCAAGGCCTGTTATATACAAGTAATATTAATAATATTAATGTATATTATACCATTATATAAAATGGATCATTTAATGCTATTAATTATATTTAATATATATGAACAATCATATATATATATATATATATATATATATATATAAACAATTCATTATTTAATCATATTAATATATATATGAGCAACCCATTTTTAATAATTATCATTTATACATTAAACACAACATATATTTGCATGTATATATGTATTTACATTTATTCAGATTCCTACACATCTGTATACACACATGCACACATCATTTAAGCAATCATGTATATAAAGAAAATGTATTCATTCATTTTGCTGGCCCCTTCTAAAGGTTAACTTGGTCTCCTGGTAGGTGAACCCTTCACAAATCTTACACTTTCATTTCCCCAAACTTATTCTGTAACAATATTTTTGTTGTTGTTACTAACTCTATTTCTAAGGTGAAAACACCAGATATGCCAACTCAAATTTTAGAAAATATCAATTCAATTTGCATATTTGGTGATATTATTAGGTGATTATCAAATTAAACAATTAACATACATACTGAGAAAAACGTTACAGTGTTGAAAATAGAAATGAGTGCTTTACTAATGTATCAGCATAACCTTTCTTTTCCTACTCTTGTTGTTTTGTTACTTGTACTTAATATTTTTTTGTTAATCAGGGCATTGTTCTCCTAAAAATAACAATACATAAAGGAAAATAACTCTAAGAAATGTGAAAAGGTCAATGTAAAGATGTAATGCCCAACAAAATAAAATGGCATCTATCCCTGTTATAGAACTGTAAGAATATTTACTTAGCAATATCAAGAATGACCTTTTTCATAACTGGAAAGTTTTTAAAAGTAACTGCTATGTTTCATGGAAAAACTAACTGCCTCTTAAATGGACTGGGTGAATAAATAAATAAGAAATATCTAGAAGACAAATGGCAGCCTTTAAAACGAGGGTAATAATGATGATCTAATTCTGTATCTAGATTGGTACAATTACAAAATGCCTCAAAGGTTATTTTGAAATGATACCTGCAAGCTCCAGTAGGTCAAGCTGGTCATTCTTTGAGATAAAAGTCACCACATTCATTTGCCAACTTCATGCACTTTAAATTGAACTTGGGAGCTAAAGCCAGCCTCCAGGTGATATTTAGAAATACTTGCCAATTTATTACCCAAAGATGCTCATCTGTGCACTTTCTTTTATTTTGTTTTCCTTTCTTCTTCTTCTTACTTTTTTATTCTTTCTTTTCCTCTTTCTTACCCAAAACCTTAAATTTCTGCTCTTTTTTTTAGGACTCATTTTAAAAAAAACATTGGCTTTTGGATGGATTTAAAAGATTATATGATTACTTTAATGCTCTAATAAATGACTGATTAAAACACCATGAATCATATTTTCTGCACATTTTTTTATTAAAATAAGATTTTTTTTTACTTCCAAAAGAAAGAACTTGCACTTCTTGATTCAACAAATTGGCAGTCTATATCTACTGCCCTGATGGTTGGGCTGGGTTCTAAAGCTAGAAATTTTTCTACTCATAAGAAACCCTGATTCAGATAAGTTTTTAAAAAAAAAACAATAAGCATGGTATGATTTAAAAAAATACACTAGAATTTTTTAGCTTAAAACAGGACAAATCTATAACTGTAGGGTTCTGAAGGCCTAAAGCGTGAATGGGTCTCACTGAGCTAAAATTAAGGCATTAAAATGGTTGCACTCCTTCTAGAAGTTCTAGGAGAGAACCAGTTTTTTACCTTTCCAGTTCCAAGACTTATGGCCTTCTTCCATCTTGAAAGCTAACAATTATTTTATTCTGATCCCTGTTTCTATAATCACATCTTTTTCTTTGAGTCAAAATCCCCTGCCTTCCTCTTTGAGGATCCAGTTCCTACATTATAAGGACCCCTGTGATAACATTGAACCTCCCCAAATAATCCAAACTAGTCTTTTCATTTTAAAGTCAGCTTATTAGCAATCTTAATTCCATGTGCAATATTAATTCCCTCTTGCCATGTGACCTAACATACACATTGGCTTCAGGAATTAAGAAGTGGACCCCTTGGTGGGGGCATTATTCTGCCTACTATTTTCTTTTTATGACATAAAAGGTTTTCTACCATGGAGACTCAAATGTCCTTTCTGGTCTTATCTCTAACTATATATTTATACTGGTTGTATATTACTATCTAACAAGCTACCGTATTATTCAGCTTCCCATTACTGACAAAATACCTGTGTCAGACAACTTAAAGGAGGAAAGATCTATTTTAGCTCACAGTTTTAGAGATTTGAGTCCATAATCAGCTGGCCGTATTGCTTTCATGTCTGTGGGAGGCTGACATAAACTGGTAAAAGGAGTGGAGAAAGAAAATAGCTCACCTCATGGTAGTTAGGAAGAAAGACAGAGAGAGGAGAGAGAAAAGGCCTGGGGACAAGAGAAACTCTTCAAAGACTTGTCTCCAGTAATCCACTTCTTCTTCCCAGTAGCATTACTAGATGGGAATTAAGCCTTTAGCACACAGCCTGTGGGAGATAGTTAAGATCCAAATCATAATGATCTCTCAGTGTCTGTGGGTCAGGAATCCAGGGATGGTTTAACTATATTCTCCGGTTTAGAGTCCCTCACAAGTGTGTAATCAGGCGACAGAACAATTCCCTTTATTTCACTCAACTGAGGAAGGATCTGATTTGGAGCTCACTCACATTTTGGATGGCAGCTTTCTTTCCTCTCTTGATGTTAGCCAGAGGCTGATCTCAGTTTTTTGCCACATGGCCTAAAATCATAGCAGTTAGCTTCCTCAGAGCAAAAATTAAAAAAAAAAAAGTCAAAAAGAGTGCATGTAAGAATGAAGTCAGTATTTTGTGACCTCATCCCATCATATTTGCAGCATTATATCCATTAAAAGCGAGGACATCCCACACTCTAGTAATGAAAATTACACAAGAGCATGAATACATAGAGGCAGGAACATGGGGCCACTTAGAAACTGTCTAGTACATTCCAATATAAACCCTGGGCTCTCATCTCACAGAACCATCAAAATTCCCCAAAAAAGAAAAAGCCATCATGTAATGTGGATTCTTAATGAAAGGAGCACTAGCAAGCAATCTAAGACATAGAAAGGGTCCCAAGAAACTGATAGAAACCCCATTTACAGATTCAAAGGAATTTCAATAATTGTATGCATATGCCTTTTTCTTTGAAGATCTACATGTCCATCAAACTCTCAAAGGGTCTGTGGTATAAAAAGAATGAGAATCACTGTTCTATATAAAAGCTGTTCTCCAGTCTGGCCCAGGCTCCTTCAAAATGCCTTAAAACGTTCTTTCAATTTCTACTTATCACCTAGTGACTAGACTACAACTTCTAATGTATTTTTAATTTTCTGTCGTAAGTCATTAATTGGTCTTGCTTGGATAGCTGAGTACTTTGAGATTAGACCTGACTATTTCTAAAGCGTTAACAAGTGGAAGTAGAGGTCAACTATACAACACAACCAAGAACTTGCTTCCTGTAATTAGTGAGAAAAAGTGGGAATTTGACTCTGAAAACAACTTCATTTGTCTAGAAGGAATCACTTTCATCAGTTCAAGTATCAATTTTTTTAGAAATGGGTTTTTCAATAACCTGAAGATCCAATGTATTAGAACTCATTTTCCAAAGAAGGGAGGTATTTTCTTTCATAATGTAAATAGCTATTTAAAGATGCCAGTATGAGAAGGCTGGGTAAAACACCTGCATTTCTCCCCTTACTTAGTAATAAATTTTAATATGCCCCATTCTGTTTCAACATAATCCCACTACAACTGTCCTCACACATATTTTATTTTAGACTTGCCTAGTCTGAGTTCTTCAAGGTCAGAAACTGGATCTCTGCTCTTCTTTGATTCTCAATATGTTGTCATGATATTACTAGGGACAATGAAAAAAATATTGAATGAATAAATCTCTGAAAAATAACATATTTCAGGGCTGGGGTTGTAGCTCAATGGTAGAGCACTTTCCTAGCATGTGTGAGGCACTGAGTTTGATCCTCAGCAACAATTAAAAATAAATAAATAAAATATATACACAGAGTTGGTCTCCTGGTAAAGAAAGTGAGTCACAAACACCCGAGTCTCTCTCACTTTGTCATCAAGCCAGAGGGGCAGAGCAGAGCCGCCGCCCGCGCCCGGAACAGGCCCAGCGACCCGCCGGCATGGTAGACACGTCACCCCAATTGGAATAAGGGCAGATAAGAGCCGCCGCCCGCGCCTGCAAGGTAGGCAGACCTGCAACCGACTGGCAGAACAGACCCAGCGGCCCGTCAGCGTGGTAGACAGATCACCCCAATTGGAGGAGGAGCACAGCCGCCACCCGCCCCTGCAAGGGAGACTTTTCAACTATACAAGAGCAATATAAATATATAGGGGGAACATTTCAATAACACAACAGTTTCACCAAGCAGAAAGAAACTCAAGCAGTATGAAAAGACAAGGAAAGAAAGGACCACAAGCAATGCAGGTCAACTCAACTTTAGAAGAGGTAATAGCTGCAGCAGATGGAATGTCAGATAAAGAATTCAGGATATACATGCTTCAGATGATCTGGAGTCTCAAGGAAGACATTAGACAGCAAAATCAGACAATGAAAGATCACTTCAACAATGAATTACATAAACAAATCCAAGAAGCAAAAGATCAACTATACAGGGAGATAGAGGTTATAAAAAACAAACAAACAGAAATCCTAGAAATGCAGGAAGCAATAAACCAACTTAAAAACTCAATTGAGAATACTACCAGCAGAGTAGAACACTTAGAAGATAGAACATCATACAATGAAGACAAAGTATTTCAACTTGAAAAGAACATAGACAGCTCAGGAAGACTGTTAAGAAACCATGAGCAGAACATCCAAGAAATATGGGATAACATAAAGAGACCAAACTTAAGAGTCATTGGGATACAGGAACATATAGAGGTCCAAACCAAAGGAATGAGCAATCAATTCAATGAAATAATATGAGAAAACTTCCCAGACTTGAAGAATGAGACAGAATCCCAAATCCTAGAAGCCTACAGGACGCCAAATGTGCAAAATTATAAGAGATCCACACTTAGACACATTATAATGAAGATGCCCAATATACAGAATAAGGAGAGAATTTTAAAAGCTACAAGAGAAAGGAAGCAGATTACATTTAGGGGTAAACCAATCAGGATAACAGCTGATCTTTCAACACAGACTCTGAAAGCTAGAAGATCCTGGAATAACATATTTCAAACACTGAAAGAAAATGGGTTCCAACCAAGAATTGTGTATCCAGTGAAATTAAGCTTCAGGATAGAAGATGAAATTAAAACCTTCCATGATAAACAAAAGTTAAAAGAATTTGCAGCTAGAAAACCATCTCTTCAAAACATCCACGACAAAACATTACAGGAAGAGGAAATGGAAAATAACAATGAAAACCAACAGTGGGATGTAGGACAGTAAAGGGGGGAAAATAATCAAAGAGGAAAACAAACCATGTTTAGTATCAGAAATAAACAAATATGGCTGGAAGAACAACCCATATCTCAATAATAACCCTAAATGTTAATGGCTTAAACTCACCAATTAAGAGACACAGGCTAGTAGAATGGATCACAAAACAAGACCCAACAATATGCTGCCTACAGGAGACGCATTTGATAGGAAAAGACATACATAGACTGAAGGTGAAAGGTTGGGAAAAATCATATCACTCATATGGACTTCGGAAACAAGCATGAGTGTCCATACTCATATCAAATAAAATAGATTTCAAGCCAAAGTTAATCAAAAGGGATAAAGAGGGACACTACATACTGCTCAAGGGAACCATACACCAACAAGACATAACAATCATAAATATATATGCCCCAAACTATGGTGCAGCTATGTTCATCAAACAAACTCTTCTCAAGTTCAAGAGTCTAATAGACCACCATACAATAATCATGGGAGACTTCAACACACCTCTATCACCACTGGACAGATCTTCCAAACAAAAGTTGAATAAGGAAACTATAGAACTCAATAACACAATTAATAACCTAGACTTAATTGACATATATAGAATATACCACCCAACATCAAGCAGTTACACTTTTTTCTCAGCAGCACATGGATCCTTCTCAAAAATAGATCATATATTATGTCACAGGGCAACTATTAGACAACATAAAGGAGTAGAGATAATGCCATGCATCTTATCTGATCATAATGGAATGAAACTGAAAATCAATGATAAAAGAAGGAAGGAAAAATCATGCATCACTTGGAGAATGAACAATAGGTTACTTAATGATCAATGGGTTATAGAAGACATCAAGGAGGAAATTAAAAAATTCTTAGAGATAAATGAAAACACAGACACAACATATCGGAATCTATGGGACACATTGAAAGCAGTTCTAAGAGGAAACTTCATTGCTTGGAGTTCATTCCTTAGAAAAAGAAAAAACCAACAAATAAATGATCTCATACTTCATCTCACAATCCTAGAAAAAGAAGAGCAAAACAATAGCAAAAGAAGTAGAAGGCAAGAAATAATTAAAATCAGAGCTGAAATTAATGAAATCGAAACAAAAGAAACAATTAAAAAAAATGACAAAACTAAAAGTTGGTTCTTTGAAAAAATAAATAAAATCGACAGACCCTTAGCCATGCTAACGAAGAGAAGAAGAGAGAGAACTCAAATTACTAGCATACGGGATGAAAAAGGCAATATCACAACAGACACTTCAGAAATACAGAAGAAAATCAGAAATTATTTTGAATCCTTATACTCCAATAAAATAGAAGATAGTGAAGGCATCGATAAATTTCTTAAGTCATATGATCTGCCCAGATTGAGTCAGGAGGATATAGACAACATAAACAAACCAATATCAATTGAGGAAATAGAAGAAACCATCAAAAGACTACCAACTTAGAAAAGCCCAGGACCGGATGGGTATACAGCAGAGTTTTACAAAACCTTTAAAGAGGAACTAATACCAATACTTTTCAAGCTATTTCAGGAAATAGAAAAAGAGGGAGAACTTCCAAATTCATTCTACGAGGCCAACATCACCCTGATTCCTAAACCAGACAAAGACACTTCAAAGAAAGAAAACTACAGACCAATATCTCTAATGAACCTAGATGCAAAAATCCTCAATAAAATTCTGGCGAATCGGATACAAAAACATATCAAAAAAATTGTGCACCATGATCAAGTAGGATTCATCCCTGGGATGCAAGGATAGTTCAATATACGGAAATCAATAAATGTTATTCACCACATCAATAGACTTAAAAATAAGAACCCTATGATCATCTCAATAGATGCGGCAAAAGCATTCAACAAAGTACAGCATCCCTTTATGTTCAAAGCTCTAGAAAAACTAGAGATAACAGGAACATACCTCAATATTGTAAAAGCAATCTATGCTAAGCCTCAGGCTAGCATCATTCTGAATGGAGAAAAACTGAAGGCATTCCCTATAAAATCTGGAACAAGACAGGGATGCCCTCTCTCTCCACTTCTGTTCAACATAGTTCTCAAAACACTGGCCAGAGCAATTAGACAGACGAAAGAAATTAAAGGCATAAAAATAGGAAAAGAAGAACTTAAATTATCACTATTTGCAGTTGACATGATTCTATACCTAGCAGACCCAAAAGGGTCTACAAAGAAACTATTAGAGCTAATAAATGAATTCAGCAAAGTGGCAGGATATAAAAGCAATACGCATAAATCAAAGGTATTCCTGTATATCAGCGACAAATCCTCTGAAATGGAAATGAGGACAACCACTCCATTCACAATATCCTCAAAAAAAAAAAATAAAATACTTGGGAATCATCCTAACAAAAGAGGTGAAAGACTTATACAATGAAAACTACAGAACCCTAAAGAGAGAAATAGAAGAAGATCTTAGAAGATGGAAAAATATACCCTGTTCATGGATAGGCAGAACTAACATCATCAAAATGGCGATATTACCAAAAGTTCTCTATAGGTTTAATGCAATCCCAATCAAAATCCCAACGGCATTTCTTGTAGAAATAGAGAAAGCAATCATGAAATTCATATGGAAAAATAAAAGACCCAGAATAGCAAAAACAATGCTAAGCAGGAAGTGTGAATCAGGCGGTATAGCGATACCAGACTTCAAACTATACTACAGAGCAATAGTAACAAAAACAGCATGGTACTGGTACCAAAACAGGCGGGTGGACCAATGGTACAGAATAGAGGACACAGAAACCAATCCACAAAACTACAACTATCTTATATTTGATAAAGGGTCTAAAAGCATGCAATGGAGGAAGGATAGCATCTTCAACAAATGGTGCTGGGAAAACTGGAAATCCATATGCAACAAAATGAAACTGAATCCCTTTCTCTCGCCATGCACAAAAGTTAACTCAAAATGGACCAAGGAGCTTGATATCAAATCAGAGACACGGCATCTGATATAAGAAAAAGTTGGCTACGATCTACATACTGTGGGGACGGGCTCCAAATTCCTCAATAGGACTCCCATAGCACAAGAGGTAATAACTAGAATCAACAAATGGGACTTACTCAAACAAAAAAGTTTTTTCTCAGCAAAAGAAACAATAAGAGAGGTAAATAGGGAGCCTACATCCTGGGAACAAATCTTTACTCCTCACACCTCAGATAGAGCCCTAATATCCAGAGTATACAAAGAACTCAAAAAATTAGACAATAAGATAACAAATAACCCAATCAACAAATGGACCAAGGACCTGAACAGACACTTCTCAGAGGAGGACATACAATCAATCAACAAGTACATGAAAAAATGCTCACCATCTCTAGCAGTCAGAAAAATGCAAATCAAAACCACCCTAAGATACCATCTCACTCCAGTAAGATTGGCAGCCATTAGGAAGTCAAACAACAACAAGTGCTGGCGAGGATGTGGGGAAAAGGGTACACTTGTACATTGCTGGTGGGACTGCAAATTGGTGCAGCCAATTTGGAAAGCAGTATGGAGATTTCATGGAAAGCTGGGAATGGAACCACCATTTGACCCAGCTATTCCCCTTCTCGGTCTATTCCCTAAAGACCTAAAAAGAGCATGCTACAGGGACACTGCTACATCAATGTTCATAGCAGCACAATTCACAATAGCAAGACTGTGGAACCAACCTAGATGCCCTTCAATAGACGAATGGATAAAAAAAAAATGTGGCATTTATACACAATGGAGTATTACTCTGCATTAAAAAGTGACAAAATCATAGAATTTGCAGGGAAATGGATGGCATTAGAGCAGATTATGCTAAGTGAAGCTAGCCAATCCCTAAAAAACAAATGCCAAATGTCTTCTTTGATATAAGACGAGTGACTAAGAACAGAGTAGGGACGAAGAGCATGAGAAGAAGATTAACATTAAACAGGGATGAGAGGTGGGAGGGAAAGGGAGAGAGAAGGGAAATTGCATGGAAATGGAAGGAGACCCTCAGGGTTATACAAAATTACATACAAGAGGAAGTGAGGGGAAAGGGAAAAAAAATACAAGGGGAGAAATGAATTACAGTAGAGCGGGTAGAGAGAGAAGAGGGGAGGGGAGGGGAGGGGAGGGGGGATAGTAGAGGATAGGAAAGGCAGCAGAATACAACAGACACTAGTATGGCAATATGTAAATCAATGGATGTGTAACTGATGTGATTCTGCAATCTGTATACGGGGTAAAAATGGGAGTTCATAACCCACTTGAATCAAAGTGTGAAATATGATATATCAAGAAATTTGTAATGTTTTGAACAACCAACAGTAAAAATTTAAAAAAAAATTAAAAAGTGAAAAAAAAAAAAGATTAAGACGGTACTGTCTGGCCTCCCAGCTTTTCAAAGCAAACACTTTTCTGACTTCTCTTGTCACTACATAGTATGACTTTCTAGAATTATAGCTTTTTAAACAGACTTTGGTTTTTACTGCAGTTTTAGGTTCACACACACACACACACAAATATATATACACACACACACACACACACACAATGGAATATTACTCAGCAATAAAAGAGAATAAAATCATGGCATTTGCAGGTAAATGGATGGAGTTTGAGAAGATAATGTTTAGTGAATTTAGCCAATCCCAAATAACCAAATGCCAATTGTTTTCTTTGACATAAGGAGGCTGATTCATAGTGTGATAGGGAGAGGGAACATGGGAAGAATAGATAAACTCTACATAGGTCAGAGGGGTTGGAAGTGAAGGGAGGGAACATGGGGTTAGAAATGATGGTGGAATATGATGATCATTATTATCCAAAGTACAGATATGAAGATACAAATTAGTGTTAATATACTTTGTATACAGCCAGAGACATGAGAAAATGTGCTCCATATATGTAATAAGAATTGTAATGCATCCCTCTGTCATATATAAATAAAAAAATAAAAAAAACTAGAAAAATAAATAAAACAAGGGCATTGTGTTCTTTAAAACTAAAAAAAAAAATTAAAATAATGTGTTTCACCAAAGAGTTCCAGAGAAATCTGAATGAGGAATAAAGTACACCTAAGAATTGGAGGTGTAGTTGTGCTTCACATTAGATAGATAGGCTCAATGAATGTTCACAAATTTGTGGGCTTTCATGGCTTTAATAGGAATATTTTTCAGAGAAACTTATCCCATTTCCTGTTAGCTATTGGAAGTCTTCAAAACTCCAAGGCTCAATGTGATCACTTTATTCATGGTACCCTTTAAAATGTTCTTGCTGAGTTGCCTTTACAAAATTCACCTTTGGGTCATTTTATTATAAATAAAACAACTGCTTGAAAGTGAGATTTGTTAAGAAGTAAAATGGTTAAGTAAGAAAAAAAAGTTCCCAGGCTTTCTTTAATCACTGCTCTTATTTTATTCTAATTAATTAGAGGATAATCATGCCTAATGCCCTGGGTTCCTCTAAGGTTCTGGCAAAGCCCCTGATTTTCTGAGTGAAGAGCAATTTTTTTTTTCCAGTCTGACACTGTTAGTTTCTGGGGTGAACAGTTGAATTCTTAACTGGAGTACTCTTGTTTGAGAAAAAGAAAATGTATGCCACACACATAATGCGAAACTGTTCATACAAATCACTTAACAAAATCAAAATAACCCCCATACAAGTTTTTCAGAAATGATTGATTTCTCAAAAATGATACATTGTGCTAGATGGGAATTATCAGTGCTTTATCAGCCAGTGCCTCTGGTTCACTAAATCATATGTAAGAAGGCACAGAATGATTACCATTACATCTAAAACGAATATGAAAGGAAAATGTCTTTAACAGGCATAGAATGGTAGGGGAAGAAAAAACAGTGTAAGGAAATGAGGTGCTTTGATAGTCCCATGTATCTAGTAATGAGACAGCATTGCAAGACCGTTGGCTATGTTCAAATATTTTTGTCCTTCATCAGTCTGTGCCAGGGGACATAGCTATAAACATTTAATTATAAAGCTACATGGAGCAGAGAGAGAGAAAGACAGCCTCTGGAATCTGGAATCTGCATACCATTAGTAGAAAGAGGCATATCCACTTAAAAATAGAGAATGTTAGAGAATATTATAAATGTGTCACTGTGGTTTAAAGAAAGAAAAATTCTGAGACATTTGAGAAAGAGATTTTTCTGTATCACTGTAATATATCAGATGAAAGCTGAGATTTCCAAGGAGTATGAATCTTAATTTAGTAATTCTATACGGTTTGTTAAAAACCTGTCACAATTCCTTGAGGTCAGGGAGTAGCACTCAGACATCTCTGATCACTTACAGAGCTTAGCATAGTTGTCTTAGGCAACATTTGTTTGGTTAACTACATGCATAAATTAAGAACTAATGGTTCCCAACAAATTAGCAGCTGATAGCAACAATATTTTAAATAAAGGTCTTATTCAGGGAGATGGAACCATATGACTGTCACATTAAAATACTACTATTTTTGTAATACTAGTACAAGAACAATACCCCAAAAACATTGAATATTTATTGGATAATATGAAATAAACCTTCTGCTTTATACAGAAAGACTTGTGCTAAACACAGAGACAAATCTACCATGAGATAATAAAGCATCATCTTGGGTCTTTGTTCTTTTTCCTGCACAGATTTCTCCTGCAGCCCTTGGTGGTGGTGATGGTGGGATTCCTAGCAGTGGGTTCACATAGGCATTTGCATTTTTTATAAAGATATAGGATGTTTCAATGTAATCGTTTATCTCTTTCTTGTCTTGCTTCTCTTCTCTCTTGCTTCTCTGTATGTGGATTGGCATTAAAGAGGCTGTGGTAATTTAGGGATCCCGTTAGGGAATGATACGTTGAACATATGGTAAGTTTTTGTTTAATAAGATATTACATAGTTCCAGTCATTTCCATTTATTATTAAATTATAGATGGTCATCTCAGTGCAGGAATGGATTTCAGGCACACTTTCACCCAGCGATTCCTATTTACCTGACTTCCTTTAACATGTGAGGGCACTGTCCCAATCAGGACTTGTATTCTAATGCCTGGCAGGCAGAGTTATAGTAGAGGAGAGAGGAGAATGAAATATATTAGAACAGAGGAAATTCTTATAAACGGTACAATTCATGTTTCAAAAGTGCTTAATAGAAGTTTCCCCAAATTTGACCGAACTAAAAGGGTACCTGATATATTATCAATAAAGAGCTGTACAACTGGAAGAAACATTTTAAAACTACCAATAATAAAAGCAATTTTCAATTAACCATACTTGACAAGAGACTGAACACTACTGTCTACATAGAAAGTGATTTTTGAAAATTATTGGCATATGAATAGGTGATCAAGGTATAGGCACCAAAAGTTAAATCCTTAATTTTAAAAAAAGTTAATTAAGAAACCATTTTTTAAAAGTTTTCCGTTGTTTATAGTATCTCATAGGTATTTGATATTTGTTTAAAATCAGTTTTCCATTTGAAACAAATTTTTATTTGGGACATCATATTAATTTAAAGAAGGTCCCAAAATTTGTTTCAGGCACTATAATCTGAATTAGGCTATAACTAGCAAAACTAGTTAATTGCATTGTTGGAAATTAGTTATCATGAGATAATAAAGACTTTGCCTGCATCATATGATAGAGTTTCAATTTAAAAATGATCATCTGTGGATAGTGTCTATGAAGGTATAAATTCTCTTTAAGAAAATACCCTGATAAAATATTTAAAAATATATCTAATGCCAAGAATATAGCATTGCGTCATTTTTTCCAAAATATAATTAACCCATCCTACATTTTTAAAAAAGTAACTACAAATATGTGTTTACCATAATCCATCGTAGCTTAGTGCCTGGTACCAAATGGATACCCAGTAAATGACTATAGAGTAAATTAATAACTGTACCTAATCCTCCAACAAATTTTTAATTTCAAAATAATTATTGTCAAATTGCCTCTGAGAAAACAGATGCAGAATATTTTTCCAAATTTAAATAACAAATGAAATATACTCAAAATTTCAAAGTCTGTAGGTTTTCTTCTATATTGATGGCAAGCTACAACAGTAACTAAAATATCTAACCCTTCTCTACATAGCCTATTTCAAAGGGAACTCATTTGCTACTAATTGACAAAAAAATTAGTGTTGCAAAACGTTTTAATTAATGCATGTCTGTTACAAATGCTATTAGAGCTAATAGTAGAAGCTAATAGTAGTAACCCAAGTGTTAGACAAACAGTTGAGCATTACATTCATGTGAAAATACATTTTTGAATTTCAATTTTGTTAACTTGAGGACTATAAGTTTGAAAATTAAAACATTCTGTCATCTGAATTTTCCCTTCACTTGGAAAAGCACTTATCTAATTGACACATAGTTGACACTTCCAGAAATTAAATCCAGCAGTTAATATCACTAGTCCCTGTTAGAAGATAACTATTGTCTTTTACTAGACTCAAATGACCATTTACTTTCTACCAAATAGCAGACATTACAGGATTGACTCATCCAGCCAACTGTGCTGAATTGTGCAAAAGGACAAGGGCATCTGTGTAGGCAAAGTAACAGCCTACTTTGTAGACCTTTGGTAATGGCTGGCATCTTATAAAATATTCAAAGAAGAATTCAGGATTTTGAAATAACAATGGACATTGATTTCCTGATTTGTTTTTGCTGTTTTTTTAAAGAAAAACAAACAAACAAAAAAATGCAAGAAAGCTTTCCACTAAAGGCCAGTAGGTAATTATTTGAAAATACCTATTCTAAATACTTGGATGAAGCCTAAAAACCTGTGCTTCACAATAATTGCCCCCATTCAGAGGGGAAGGGGGACAGCATTTCCAATCTTGTTCATAATTTCTCAGTTCCTTCTTAAAGGTAATTAGAATCAAAAATGCATCACAAAGAAATCCTAAAAAAAAAAAAAAACCCTCAGATCTTTCACAAAGCAAACCTGCCTGCAGAGAGGCAGCCTTATGTACCACAGATGACAGACCCTGCATGCCTCCTGATAAGGAGGGAGGCTGCAGAACTGCTCAGAGAAGGAGCAACTCACTCTGCAGTTTGCCACTCAAACACAGCTGGCTTATTCACTCAGCAATGCACTAGGTTTCAGGTCTGAGTCTTGGGGAGAAGCTGAAAATTCAAGGGTTGGAACAGATGTTCCTTATCTTGAAGTCTCTGCCCAGATGCTTCCACTTGAGTAGAGGAAAGAAACAGCTAATTTAGCAGGGCTGGGGAATTTAGAGTTTGATATGGGACCATAAGATTCTGCTAATGTCTCAGATCCCCATCCCTATAGTTGTCACAATGCCAATTCCCACCTTCTAAGCATTCCCCAAACAAATATTGCTGGTAGTAGCACCAAGCTCTGCAAAGGGAGTTCTAAATGTATGAAGGAGCATATTCCTGTATTTAATGGTGCATTCAATTTTAGTCAGAAAATAAACGGAAAAAACTATTTATTCCTCATTTAAGGACAAAAACTTTCTGTCTTACCTGGAAAGATAAGTAGTTTCTATACTCTAAAATGAGTTTGAATGAGTAAGATAAAGAGGTAAGCTAAGGAAGACTTTTTTTTTTTTTAAGGAAGACTTTTTTAAGAACAAAAATTTGTTTTTAGTTATAGGTGGACATAATACCTTTATTTCATTTACTTATTTTTATGCAGGGCTTAGGATCAAACCCAGTGCCTCCCACATACTAGGCAAATGCTCTACCATTGAGCTATAACTCCAACTCAAGGAATACTTTTATGCAAATAACTGCCCTTGAAAAAAGTAGGGCAAAAATCATGACAGAAGGGACTAAATAATCTAAAAACAGTCTTACCAATATGAATCTGTCTGATCCTTGGTCCTGGCTTCTATCAGTTCCTTCCTGGTCCTTCCCATCTCTCCCTTCCCCTCTGTTCTCCCTGCCAAATCATCAAATAATTACAGTCCAAAGATTTCAAGAATTAAATATGAATTGTCTGTAACAGATTCTAACTTATTAAAACCCGTCCACCTCTACAGCCCACTGTGGCAGATACTGTGGCTGGCTCTCTCAGCAATCATCCTAATCCTCTTTCAGCCCACCTTCCCATCTGCAGTGGCTGAAAGGATAAAGGCTAGGCTTCTTAGACTCTTTTTCAGTTAGGGTTCCTTCCAGACATAGATTCTGCTGACTGAGCTACTCTCATGAGACTCCTAATCTAAACTGAGTTACACAGAAGAAGGGGGATGAGTGTATGATATACATCTGATAGGATATACATCTTTCTAGATCAGATAGAGGCTTGGATTTTATGGGGCTGTAGTTGAGAGGTGTGGCAGTAGCTTCCTGATTCTACCAGTTTTCAGAAGAGTCATCTGCTCCCTTAATAATCAAGCTCAGCTATACATTTTCAGAAATCATTCTTGAAAGCTTCCAATATCTATTTCTCAGGTCTGCCAATAATTATGTGATTAATAACCTCTTGAAATTTAGCCAGCCAGTATGGGATTTATGTTTTGCAGCTAAGAATCTGGCTAAAATGCCCTTGCTCCATTTTATAGTAGGACCTAGAAATAAACGGGAGTCACCATCTTAATTCTCAAACTAGATGCACTAAGCTCATAAAAATCTATTATTCAAGCTACTGGCTCACATTGATTCAGAGAAATGTTCCTTCCTTTAAAAAATTATATTTTCATGAAGCATTGACAAAAACATTAATGGATTTTCACTCAAGAGGTCCACTCAGGACAGTAGTTGTTAGAAGTGTTGCCAGGACCATTAGTTTCCTCTTGTTCTCAAATATATTGTTGTGTTAGATTGCCTTTAGGGTCTAGGATCTTGCTTCCTAAAATAGAGTAGAATCTTCTCTGCTTAAAGAACTACCAATAATAATATTATTTTAAAAATTATTTTATATTATTGAAGTTTTGTTGAAATAAATACAGTACCATTCATAAAAATTATTATATACAACAAAAGAAAAGTAATTGGAAAATCATGCCCTAGAATTACCCTCCCATTAATCACCAGATAAGGGAATCCCAGGTTACTGTACTTATTAAATTCTCACTGCCATGTTATTCCATTCTTCTCAGCATGTGGTCCAGTCTGACTGAAAACTGCACCACTGATACATGCTAATACAAAGAGGAGACATCATCAACATATGATCAGAGAAGTGCAAATCCCTTAAATTGTATAATTATCAAATATAAGGATAATCTATATGAGAGAGAAAGGGAGAGAGAAATACACAGCATTGTTGTATCAGTGCAAAAACTGGCACCCCTGTGAAGATATTTGAAATACCTATGTTTCTACTTGTTCTAATATATATTCCAGAAGCACCAAATGGCATTTATTAGGTCAAAAACTGGGATTTCTGAAGATGAAACTTTTAAGAAACATCTTAAGAGATAGCGTAAGAACAAATGAGAACTAAAAATAAATGGATTGAACACAATTTTTCTGAACATGTTTTACTAGATGCCAGGCTGTCTATTAAATAGCCTAGCCATATAGAAAGAAATTATCAATAGAACTGAAATTTTGACAGAGTCTTTTGAGGACAATGTAAAAAATGATAGCCTAAAAAATTCATTGACTAAAGTTTACAAAATTGAAAGAGGATTGGAATTAAGTTTTAAGAGTAAATTTTTTGAGGAAGAGAATAAGGTCAAATTCTTCCAATCCCATATTAAAACCATCTATCTGTAAATTTTTAATATTTTTTATTTAATGGATGATATATGTATATATAATAGATCTAGGTATATATTAATATTAATTTTGTATCAGGATATATATGTATATAATATTGTACCAGGATATATATGTATATATCCTGATACAATACATATATGTGTGTGTGTATCCTGATACAATATTAATCTTCATAACACTCCTTTGAGTGTTTACCGTGTTCTAGGTTCTGTTAGTTGCTACATACCTCTGATCTCACTCAATCCTCAAAAAACCCCTAGAACATAAGTATACTTATTGCCTCTGTTTTGTGAATGAAAGAGTTGGAAGGAAGAAAGCTTAAGGAAATTGCTGAAGTTCTTAAGAATAATGGTCTGAATCCCTAGAGTTTATATCCCAACTTAGTGCTCTTAATCTCTGCACTAATTTTTTTCATGGCTTTATCGTTAGAACTAAAATTAAATCATACCAAACTGATGAATTTGCCTTTGTGATCATCCATAAACAGGGAACTGGTAGGAACTGAACTTAAAATCCACAAGTGTTTCAGGTAGAACATTTACATGCAAAGACCAAACTCAACCTTCATTCTAAGCATGTAAACAATAAGAGTAGGAACTCAATGGTTCTGATAACCAAGAAGTCCAGGAGGAGTTGTTATATTTCTTGCATTGCTTGATGCCAAGTTTCCAACAATGACGACATTCCTGAATCCTCCCTCTGCTCCCTGTCCTTTGCCTTGGCTCTTGTTTCAGACAAGTTCCATCGTTTGATATCATGATAGATGAAAGAGCTTCAGCCTCTCATCCTTACAGGTTAGAGTCAAGCTAGAAACAGAACATTTCTTTCTGGTCTCTCATCAAATGTCTGGTCATAGCAATTGGTCACTTGAGTCATCTGAGATTCGCTGAAATTATCAGTATATCAAGGAAATAACTTGCTCTGGTTGAATTAAGCTCAGGTCTCATATCCCACCACTGGAGTCTGCAAATAGGGCTATTATGCCACAAGAGCTGAGAGTGAAAAAAGGGCAGATCTCCAAGCAAAATACAGGCATTTATACCAATAAAAATAAAAGGATGTTGAATCTTGGGATAACTATTGTTCTCAATATTCACTAGCAACTGACAATGATCAAGTCACCAAACATTTCTCTAGGACTCATTTTTATATCTCTAAAATGAAATAATCAAAAAAAATGTAGAGTAATATAGATAAGTTCAAATATCTGAGTCCACCTTAAAGTTCTGTGGGGAGTCCTAAATCATAAATATTACTCTGACAAACTTTCACTTCTACATCTGACTTCCTTTCCCCTTTAATGCCTACCTACCAAGTGCTTTGGTCTCTCATATTCTTCCCTGTTTAGCTCAGGTCTTGCTCCCTGGTAAAAGCAAGAATCATTCATTAACAAAACCATACACTCGGTTTAGACTTCTCTCTCAGGCCTTAAGTACAACCTTTCACAAATCTAACCTTCTGCTCTTACTAGGTAATTTGAGAACATATATTGATATACATAGCACATGGTAAATTCAATCCATTGCTTTAATAAAACAGTTATTATAAGTGCTATTGGGTCAGTAAATGACAACTCCCTGTTAATATTCTGGCATTTAACAATGGCAACTACAATGACTTAACTCTTAAGACTAACTCTATTCTGGGATTTGCAGTGGGTGTCTTTCTTGATATTCAAACTCAACCTCCTAAAAAGAAGTCCTATTCCTATTGTAGTCTTAAAATCCATCCTCAGAAAGTTAGATTATTTTAATATTCTATAGGTTGGTTAGTTCTATGTGAACAGGGGTTCCATCTTATTCATCTTCACAAATCTAATGCCTAAAACATAAGTCAGGATTTATTTAGTGTGGTATAAATGTTGTAGACTACTCTTCTGGAATTGTCAACCTATATGATAAATATAAATATGTAAAATGAATATATGTACAAAATGAATATGTATGTTTATACATATACATATATATATAACGAACTTCAAAGTTCTCATAATTCAGATTTTAAAAATAACTTGCTCATTTATTCATCTAATAAAAACGTGCCAGTGTTTTAACACTAAAGATACAATGGTGAACAAAATAGAAGAAATCTTTACTCATAGAGGATATATTCAACTGGAGAGTCAGAGAGTGAGTTAATAATTAAATATTATAATGTCAGCTACTATTACATGCTAGAAAGAACATAAAGAAGGAAAAGAAAATAGAGAAAGATGGGGATGGTGGTGGTTTAGGAAGAGCATGCAAAGGTTGCCTCTAATGAGAAGATTTTGTGCAGATATCTTTCCTTGGCCCTCACTGTACAAGGAAAAAAAAATTGCTTGTCGGATTTTATATCAGAAGCTCCACAAAAGCAAAGAGTCACAGTTGAGTTAGACAAAATCTGAATTGTTCCAAATTCCAGGCTACTGATTCTTTTGTAATTACTGATAAAAGGTGTCAAAACTAGATGTATTGTAGTTATAGAATGAATAAAACTCATTTTCAGAGAAATTTAGGATGAAAGAAGCAATGAAAGTGGTGTCAAAAAGGTAATGATCCTTGCAGCAACACGCTGATTGCAGCTACATTCTGCAGGGGAGGTAGTCTGGGATGTCACTCACACAGTGGAACCTGGACAGGGAGGAATCTCAAGGCCTCCCTGCCATGGGGCATTCGCTATAGATGCAAATATTTGTTCTTTTCTCATTATTATTCATAACAGCCCCCAACAGACTCTTATAAAGCAAAACATCATTCACTAAGCTCAATATCCATGAGCTTAAAATATGGTTCTTCACTCATGTGTCACTAATTACCACTGAACCAACTAAAATGTATTTATAAACCATTATCCCATAGAGGTTACCTCAGGCCATTTTAGGAGATGCTCTTCCATAAAGAGATGCCATTATAAAAATTTAAAAAGGAACTTGAAAACCAAGTAATGAGTAATTTTTCCTTCCTCATTAGAATGTCAGAGAAAATTCTGAGAGGGAACAAAACAACCCTAAAACATTCCAATACTAAATTGTCAAGTACTTTGTTTTGTTTACTTATGAAAATATATACCCACAAGTCTAATTTTGAAAAGGTACCTAAGATTCAGAAGAATCTGAATTTGATATTCTATAGGAGTTACTGCAACTCTAAAGTTCTGGGACTACATTTGACTTGGCTTTTGTTCCACCTGAATAATAGAGATAATAATAAAGCTAAACTCAAAGGCTCAACATAAGCAAGTAAAAGAGTAACTGGAGGGCAGAGATCTGTGGTAGTGTGCTTGTCTAACATGTACCAAACCCTGGGTTCAGTTCCTAGCACCAGAAAAACAAAAATAGTTAAGAAATATATGTGACTTTGATGGCCAGAAATCCATTTTCAGGTTCTCACTTTCAATGTAATAGAAAACTGCTTGGTATCATAATGAATTTTCAAAATATATTTCTCCATTCCTTTGATACAACTGAAAAATGGTATGTATAGCAAAATTCTTTCTAATAAGGCTTTATTGCATTAAACACAATAACTCCACAGATACTAGCACACATACATGGAAAATGGAAAACTAATACTTTTAGCAATATAATGGAAGCCAAAGAGAAATAAAATTAATTTTCCAATTTACATGAATGAAGGAAATTATTGGACTGAATAATATAGAACATATTCTATAACATAATAAGTATAGCATTATACTTTATATTTAATTACATAATTTCTCCATAATAGTCTATGTGATTATATGTATGCACATTAGTGTAATTATATAAAATGCACCTGTATATGTTAACAAATATATATGAAACAGTAAATATATATATATATATATATATATACGTATATATATATATATATACGTATATATATATATATATATATATATATATATCACTCAATACATATACATATAAATTTTGCCAATTATGTTTCTTAGGCATATATATATTTTAACAAATGAATACCCTTAGGTGTGTAATATGTACTGACAAAATAATGTCATCACAAAGATGTAACATTATTTATATCTTTTTTCCCAGGTACTTAATCTACCCTCCCCACCAAAAAAAAAAAAAAAATCAAGATGCTCCACAACTAGCAAGAATGATCCACTACATTCATAAGTATGATCAGGACTTTATCCTTAGGACAAAGCTACATTTACTTGATAACAAGTACATCTTAAATTTACAAAACCTCATTATATTTCTATATCCGTGTATAATACTCTAGGCATTTATGAAGAAAAAAAAACCAACCACTGTCATGAAACAATAAAGGACAGTATTCAACTTGAAAGGAAATTACTACAAGTACTCAAATAATGATAAAGAATGTACAGAAAACATTTTATGTGAACCCTGTGGACACTAGGATTCTCCTTACGGGAAATGTTATTGTGGACTTTAGCAATGTGTAGAGGCAGAAGCAAACAGTAAATATGGTTAAAATATGGTTCTTCACTCATGTGTCACTAATTACCACTGAACCAATTAAAATGTATTTATAAACCATTATCCCATAGAGGTTACCTCAGGCCATTTTAGGAGATGCTCATCCACAAAGAGATGCCATTATAAAAATTTAAAGAGGAACTTGAAAAGCAAGTAATGAGTAATTGACATAAATGAGTACCGTGACAAAAAATTATATTATTATATTCTATACTGTTAACGTGTTATAGGCAAAATGAGAATGGAGTCCACAAAAAAAGAAGAAGGGGTGAAGGGATGCAAATTTGTGTGTGGGGAACAGTTCAAGTGAATAAATAAGGTTTTATGAACTAGGCACAGGATGCCTATAGCAATGGAATGGTAAACAAATGACCAATGTATACCTAAAGCAGAGATAAAATTGATTCTGTACACTGCCAGCATCTAACGTTGAAAAGCTGTAAATCTGTCAAAAGTGTTTATAATTCTGGAGAATTTGACAGGGAAGGGAAGTTATCCAACTTAAAGTCAGAATTCAAGCACCCACACATGCCATCAAAGATATGGAAAGTATATACCATCAAAGATATGTAATATAAAAATAACATAAGCCAGTGGTAGGTCTAGAATTTCAACTACTAAGACAAGTATATTAACTCCCATATTATTTTTTATTTCTGGTTGATTCCAATGATTTTATTGAACATCACAATTGCAATATTTAATTATTTCATTAAATTACAATTAATATTTCATTATGGCATTAAAATTTACTCATTACTGAGCACCTATTAGATTCCAGGTAATATTTTATGTTCTTTAAAAACGTTATTTATAGTCATAAAAAACTCATTTCAATGGTTAAGCTTTCTTTTCTTTTTTATCCTTCTTTTTTACCCCACCCCCTTTTGAGAGTCATATTACCAACATTCCCTTGTTGGCTCAGTAATTTGATAGCTATATGATCTTAAATATTAAATAACTGTTCTTCAGATTTTTTAGCAATAAATATAACAATCTTGCTATCTTCTTCAAAAATTTGTCAGAAGGATGAAATGGAACATTATGGTACCTCACACATTGCAGGAAGAGTAATCATTAAATAATCACAAATGTTATCAGTGATTTTTCTGGCAATTTATAAAGTAGGAATTATTAATCCCATTTCACAATTTATCTAGTAAGAAATCCAGCTGGAACTTGGAACCAAATCTATCTGGCAAAAGCAAACAGGCCTACAGTTTGTTTATAAAAAAAAAAAATTAGCACAATGCTACATAATTAGGGGATTTGTGTTTATGACACCATTGTCAACTGCATTTGGTCATTGTCTTACAAAATTTTAATTACTCTTTATCTTTGGACACTATGAAGTAACTAAAGTAAAAAAATGGTTAATAAATAATTTAAAAATAGATGGGAGGAATAGCACTCCACAAAAATGTTTATTTATACAGCATTTTAACATAAGAATGTCAGTACTGAAAGATGAATTTACGTGCAAAAATAAGGGCACTTTAAGACAGATTTAAATCATTCTTTAAAACATATGTCCTACTGGAGTGGAAAATGACTGAAATTATTTGCCATTTTCGCAGTACATGGGCACTATAATCATCTTTTTAAAATCTCAGTTTTTCCGTATCAGTAAAGATACACCTCTAACATTTCTTTGTGGAACTAAAAAAAGGTATGTTGTCCTAGAAAGAGTTGTAAAATAATCTCTAAAAATAAAAATAAAAATTTGGAAACCTGCTTATTTTACTATGGCAAAACATTTTAGGATGGAAGTCCAAATTCTTCCAGATTTAAATTCAGCCTACTTATTTTTCTCAGTGATTTAAGCTATTTTACTATATTGGCCTGATCCCAAGTTTGAGGTTTTTCCGGTAAATATGATTTTCCCCTTTGATCAGCTCTGGGAGAACATGATAGATGAGCAGAGGGCAATATGTGAATCAATTTTTTAAAAAATTTATTTAGTCAAGTAGGCATTTTCCTCAAGCACAAATTAATGTAAATCTAGCATGGCAAGAACTCTGACCTTTGAAATTATAATTGCATAGTCAGATTTCCCTAACAAAGTGCATGTTTACAGTATCTTATATTTAAATCAATATTCTTTATGCATGAGCAGAGAAAGGAAAAGAGAAAGGCCAATAGCAAATAAAGAGAACCCAGATGATTTAGTTCAACAAAGTGAAATAATGAGCCAAGCTTTCCCCAGTGTCCAAGTCACTCTGTGATATTTAGCTAGGCACTTACAGAACTGTATTAGCTCTTTGAGGTCATTAAGATGCTATTTTGTGCACTTCATAGTCAACTTACTCTCTGCAGCATCCAAGTTGCTGTTGGGGAATGACCACAGTAGTGGGTGAATAAACTGCATGATTAATTTATGACTTGATCACAGTTTTGGTTAATGGTTAGACTTAATTTTCAGGGAGGGTGCAGTTATCAGATGTGTGTTGAATTGAAATGAATAGAAGCATTGATTTGACATTAGGGAATAAAAAAAATCTTGTTAGTATCCTTCAAATAAAACAGAACATGTAGAAAGATCTCTAAATTTTACCAATTTTTATTTCAAAATCCTTGCTATCATACTAATGAAGATGCAGTTAATATGTGGTTTAGTATTAAACATTTGAAGCTGGTCATAGTGATGCATGCCTGTAATCCCAGCAGCTCAGAAGTTGGGACAGGAGGACAGCGAGTTCAATGCCAGACTCAGCAACTTAGCAGGGCACTGAGCAATTCAGTGAGGCCCTTTCTTTAAAGAAAATACAAAAAAAAAAAAAAAAAAAAAAGGCTGGGGATGTGGCTCAGGGGATAAGTGCCCCTGAGTTCATCCCTGCTACCAACAAACAAACAAACAAATAAAATATTAAAGACTTGACAGTTTTAACTACAAATCAAAATATTACACATGCACTATCTACATTTCTATGTGGAATACCATAATCACCTTTTCACCGTTTTCTATGTATGAAACTATAGTTTGAGTCAATTCATTAATAAGTTATATTTGTGGCCTTTATCTTGTATTACTTTATCAAAACCAAATCCTCAAAAAGGGTTGTTGGTCATACAAAAATGGTTAGGTGAGAAAAAATTTAATGTTAGAGACATGTCCTGTGATTTTAAATAATAGCAGTGCTTTACTATCAGGTCCATATACAAGACATCCTAAACTTTAGAAAACATTCCCATATTCGTTGGCTAAGCAGATGCCACCATCAATCAGCTAACTTTTAGTTTCTTACTCTCCAAATTTTCCGTAGTGAAACCATTATGGTGAGTTGAATTATCTTTTTTAATAAACTATTAAAATTGGCCTGTTTTCTTTTCTATTTTCCTACCATCTACTAACTTATTAACTCATGGATGATTCCAGGTCAAGAAATAACTATCCCTTATTAAACCATCCAGAATTTAAAACTCCTGCTTGAAGATTGATTTGACCTAAATAACTGTAAACATAATAGTATTTGCTTATAGTGTACTAGAGATGAGCCCACCTTAAAGATAACAAATTTTCTTATCAATTATATATTTAAATGAACTTTTTTCTTACCAAGAAAATGAATTATAACAGTCAATACCTTTATAACCTTTACTGAAAGTCAAACATATTCTAAGCACTCTGACTAGCTGGAGATATATATGTCAGTGGCAGAGCACTTGCCTATATTATATAAGACACTGGGTTCAATCCCCAGTACTGGAAAGAAATGAAAAAAAAAAACTGAGCTATATTAACCAAGGTTCTCTAGAGAAACAGAAGCAACATTATATGTACAAGATTGATTATAAAAGAGGATTTATTAAAATGGCTTACATGATCAGAAACTGTATAGTCCTACAATGGCTGTCTGCATCCATGAGAGCCAGAGGACCCAGTAACTGTCCAGTTCAAGAAGAAGGAGCCTTAGAATAACAGGGTCCAATAATGTAGCCCCAGTCCAATAATGATGGCCTGGAAGAGTTTACATGGGACAGGTGAAGAAGCTGGAGTCCAAATTCCCAGAGCAATAGGGACATCAATAGACATACCTACTCAAAAATAACCAAGTTTGCCTATGCCAGATTAATAGATCCATCACTTTTAAATTCATCCTCGCACAAAGTCTCAGGATATGGAAAAAACGTAGACAAGTATTTGTCAGAATGGCTCAAATGGCTTCTAGTCCAATTCCTAACTCAGTCTCTCATTTTCATCTGAAGTATCATGAGCACAGTCTTTATTGTTCACATTTCTATCTGTGTTTTGGTCTTCTGAGTTCCCATCAGAATTTCCCATTAAGTTCTTCTTACATATAAGGCTTCTAAATCCTGCATCTTTGAACTTTTTTAAACTCCCCCTGTGAATCAGATACAAAGGTTTCTGAAATAATAGTCAGGTATATCACAGCAAGTATCCCTAATTCCTGAAACCAATTTCTGTTTTAGTCAAATTTTCATTACTGTGACTACAATGCCTAATGAAATAGCTTTTATGGAAAAGTCTATTTTTGGCTCAGAGTTTCAGAGGTTTAGTCCATGGTCAGCTGACTCCATTGCTCTGGGCCTGAAGAAAGGTCAAATATCATGACATAAGGGCATGGTGAATGAGAGCCTCTCAGTTCATGGCACCTATCAAGAAAACAGAGAAGCAGGGACTATAAACATAAGCACTCTGAGTATATTATTTTATTCAGTGTTCTCAGTCCTATATGCTACGTTCTGTTACCTCCATTTTACAGGTAGAAAAGGAGAAATACAGTGAAACTATGTAATTTGTTCAGTGTTGTCCAACTAGTAAAGAACAGATCAGGGATTCAAATTTAGACAGCATTTCATCAAATCCAGTCTGCAGGCCACTATACTATGACCTCCTCAATATTTTGGTAGATTTCTTGCAGATATACCTCTTGGATTTCTGTAAAAATATGGTTTAGTTCATTGCTTCCTAATCTTTTTTCATGTCATATCACACGCAAAAAAAAAAATGGTCACATTTGGACAACAGAGTAAGATAAAAGCATGAGTTTGTTTTTGACCAAAGGTACCCTTCTGAGACTTTCTTCTGGCTATCCTGGGGTTGAAGGGATTCATATCTATGCCATTACAGGGACACAAGTGCATGTTGGCACCACAGTTGAGAAGCTCTAACATAATTCTCTGTAACTAGCTACTATATACACAGTTTTCCAAGGCAGAGACAGATTCCAAAATATGCCATTTAAATTAATCCCAATTCTACAAAAAAGGAACCAGCATAAAAAGGAGAACAGAAACATTTAGAAGATGTGGATAAGATCAATTATGTCATGTTAGGTATCAGACCATCCTAAGCAAGTCACAAATGTTTGTGGACACTTATCTACAAATTCATATTAAATACATGATGAGTTCATTTTCATTAATACTTAACTGGAGACCTAAAGAATATTTTTTTGTGAAATCAAAGATATACCCCATTGTACAATCTTTGATAAGTACAGTGCTGATGAGAGTGACAAGTGCAATCCAGTATAAATAACTTTAACATGCAGGTATATCACAGATGGCAGAGAAAGATCATAAGTGTACACCTGTTATAAATTCTTAATTTAGTTAGTTAATGAGATCAAATGAAGCACTTTTAAATATCTTTATAGAGCATGCTGTAGGAGCTAAGCCTCCAAGAATACTGTCTACCTTTAGGGTCCTGCAAGTGTTAATAGAAAAAGAATAATATTGTCACATTAGTACTCTTTTTTACATTCAATCTTTCATTAAAAATCCAGAAAACTTACTCCAATGATCTATGCACTTCTTTTGAAGGAATCATTTGCAAATATTCCATTTTCCCATCCAAATTTAGCATAAATGAAAAGAATTTCTCACCTTTAATAGTTAGTATTATCAAGTGCCCGGTCCCCTTTAAAAATATCTGTATCTATCATGTTCTCATATTCTAGAAATTTCACCTCACAAAGGTAATACAACACTCAAAGTTTACTTATGACTTTAATAAATGCAGTTATATAAATATATCCATCTTTCTTAGACAAGTTAATATAAGCCTATGTTATAGAGATTGTCTAAAATTATAGAATTTTTTACTTATTCTTTCATGAATTTAACATGTTTCCATTTCTACAAAATGGCAGACACTGTTTAAAATACTGAAAATGCAAAGAGGAATAGGACATAGTCTAGTTCTCCATCAGCTTTCAGTCCAGTAGAGAGAGACCTGCTATATATATATATATATATATATATATATATATATATATATATATATATATATATATATAATACAGGTAGATGCTTGGTTAGAACAAAATGCCTTGATGTGGTGAGATGATGGGGTGTTGTGGGTACAGAAACTACAAGAAATTCCACTGTTCAGCAAAGAAGGACATTCGAACTGAGCTCCCATGTACAAGTAAGGAATTATCAGGCAAGTTAAAGTGTGAAAGGCATTCTAGGCAGAGGGATTAGCATATACAAGGGAACCATGCTATGATAAATGTGTTCAGAAACAAACCCACAGTTCATTGGAGACAGATCATAGGTATATGAAATATTGCAGTATATATGAGACACACACTCTGAGAAGGTGAGCCAGAAACCCCAAGCAAATCAGAATTTGAAATGTCTATTCCCATCTGGACAAATGGTTCATTTTTGTTCCATAAGCTACTACTCCCATTTAAACTATATCATCACACAATAGCCTTCCTTCCCCTTTACAAATTTAAGTCTTTAATATGATAAATATTAATTGTTTAAGTCAGTCAACTATTAATCCTGAAAGATTATACTATCTCAGTGGCATGATTCTACTTACCATCCCTAGGTTCCAAACTCAGTCCTGAGCTACCAAAAATCCTTTGATGTTTCCCAGGAATTATCCATTCTTGGTATTCTTGCAGCCAGTACTATGGGCTTGCTGGTATTCTCCCAGAAGCCAGGGATTCTGTTCTGTTGTGTAAAATCAGTTTTACTAAAGGTGTATTACACTGGATAAATCTAAGGGTATAAAAATATCTGCTCTAAAATAGATAGGATAGAAATAAAGCAGTTTTGTTTTGTTTTCTGAAACAAGCTTATTCAGAAACACCTCAGAAGAATGGGAGAAAGGACAGAGGAGCAGGTCAGGAGGAAGTGTTCCAGCGATCACAAGTTTCTGATGATTTCTGCAGATTGGGGCAGAGGAGACTCCTGATGTTCCAGTGGATGCAGAAGTGCTCTTGGCTGGAACCTGGGTAGAGAAAACTGAGGTAGTTCTTGTATCTTGCTCCTGCAGCTGTTCAGAGTCCACATGATTAATACCTGTACAAGATGTCAGGATCCACAGAGCACAGGGTCCTCTGGCAGTCCATCGGTTTTGTCTGTGTCAGCTCTTCCATTCATGTAGCCATACTTTACGAATCTGCCATGTTTCTGCCCTCTGACATTGGAGTCATCTTACTGCTGACACATGGCATGCAACAGCACAGTTGCTGGACACAGGGAGCAATCATAGCAGACTTTCTTCCAGCACTTTCTGTTGGCATGGGGTTGTCCATAGTCACGATATAGTCAGGTATGGGGGTGCTTACATGCAGGGAGTAGAGATGAATGGGAGGCTGGCTGGTCCTCCTGATGTGCTTCTGCTCTGTTTTGCCTCCCCAGGCAGGGGAGGCTCACAGGGCAAGGTGAAGGTACAAAGGGCAGGCTCACTGGGACACCACTTTGGGAGGACAGGGGAATTGGAAAGATCCGTGTGGCATGGGCAAGATTTAACGCTCAGAGGCACAGGCTTCCCCTGGAACATGCAGCCTGCCCACTAGTTTTTCTGGTACTGGAATATGAGGTAGGTAGCCATGGCCACATTAAACACCCAGGTCTCATCTAGATTATAACCCATATCAAACATTATCATCAGTATTTCAGGGTCTGGGCATTTGGGGAGTTCCTCACTATAACCATGGGATAAATTCTGCTCACTGTGTATCAGCTATGGGTGCTGAAGAATCTGCTTGGCTGTGGGCTGCTTCCAGGTGTCCAGGGTCAGCATTTGGTGGATAAGCATTCATGTTGCAAGAGAAACATGGGGAGGGTCACAGTATGTTCTGAGCACTATCTGCCTCAGCATTTTTGAGGCACTTCCCTGACAAGATAAAAGATAAACAAGATAAAATACAGAATGACACCCAGCCTACACATGTCCCCTGGATGGCCCTCATACACTTGCCTCAGGATAGTTTTGGGAGCAAAGTGTGAGACTGTGCCTTAGAACTCATTCAATTTCTGCCCAGACATGAACCTAGCATTGAAGCCAAAGCTGATGAGTTTGATGTGGTCTCTGGCATCCACCATGATGTTCTCTGGATTCAGGTCTCAGTGCAATATGCTCATGACAGTAGTGCACAGCACATGCTATCTGCTGGAGAAGTCTCCATGCCTCTTTCTCCTGCATGCTGCCTTGCAGGACGTGGTCAAATAGCTGTCCCCTGCCTGCATGCTCCACCATGATGTTTAAAGTTCTGCAGGTCTCAACAACCCAAAATAATTGAATAACATTGGGATGCTCCAGGGTCCTTGTCATATCCAGTTCAGAGAGGCCCAGAAGGTTCTACCCTATTTTCAGCAGGACTTTCAATGCCACCTCTGCCCCAGTGAGGCGATGGCAGGCTAGTTTTATCTGGCCAAACCTGCCATGTCCAATGACTTTCAGGAACTCATAATAGTTCCTTAAGACTGCCTTCTTGCAGAAGCTGGGCCCCTGAAACACTACACTAGTGTCAATATTCTGGCTATACATCCTAAGCAGGAACACCAACTAAGGATGCTAGCTACAAAAAATAAATAAATAGCAGACCAAAACAACAAATCAAAATCAAAAACAAGAACAAGACAAAACAAAAAACCCAAATTAACAACCAATATCCAAATACCACCACCAAAAACCAACAACCATAAAATGAACTAAGTATCTGGGAGTCCAACAGCTCACCACAAAGAGCTTCCTAAACTTGTGGACAAAAATCCAGCTGCACAATTCTTTTATATACCTGCACTTTGAAACTTACTCACAATGCCCAGTCATGCCTGGTCATAACTCCCAGTGGTCATCTCCCTTTGGGGCCTCCAGAACTTCTTTCATTTTAAGAATAGAAATAAGGAAGGACTCCAGACAGTTTTAGTGGGCTATGGAGACTGGTATTTACTTGTTTGGGAATTATTTGTACAGAACTTCAATGTACTTTTCATTTTCAGCCTAAAACTCTGTAATAATGTTTTGCTTTGAAAGACCAAAACATATCTACCCTCAAGGCATTCAATTCCTTTTTCTTCCAACTTTGAATAACTGATGTCAAAAGGATGGTAGCAACTCCCTCACATGATAATAGTATAACAAAATTCTCTGTTCCCTTCAACACCATTAGCATGATATTAACACCTGGTGGGGGTTAGAAGGAGTAAATGCTCATCGTAATTTCTTTGTACAGTCTTATACACAATGCTTACATGTTATTGTGACACCAGTAATTTAGGGGGACAGGTAGAGATGTACAAGAACAGCATTTTCTGGTACTGAATTAATGCTGCTTTAGGGTCACACTAGAATTGTTTCTTCATCTCACATTAAAGAGAATGCTCAGGGAACTGTACAGAAATATCTGTAGGACATATGTAAAACAAAAAGGATGGAAATTCAAATATTCCATGTAAAAATATCAACTAGATAGGAGAGAAGATAATCATTAATGGATACAAGGCACTGTGAATCATGAGCTTGCCTGCTCTCCTTATAAGGTCACAAGTCACACTGAAACAACAGTCTGCCTTACTCCCTTATGACCCCATCTTAGGCTGGGAGGCTAAATCAGGTATGAGGGTCCTTGCATGCAGGAAATAGATGAATGGGAGACTGGCTGGCCCTCCTGATGTGCTTCTGCCCTGACCATTTGGCCTCTTCAGGCAAGGGAGGCTTACAGGGCAAGGGGAAGGTTCAAAGGGTAGGCTCACTGGGACACCTGTTTGGGAAGGCAGGAGAATTGGAAAGATATGATATTGTCATCATGATATTGTCGTATTTTTTTAAAATAAAGGTCTTGTTCTTAGGTGAGGGATTAGAACATATACAAATGCTGTACAAGATATAATTTAACCCATAACAAACTCTATTTCTATTTTTCTAAGAGTTTTTATACATAGGTATTAAATTTTTTCATATGATATTTCTGTATCCATTCATATAATCATAAAACTTCCATGGCTTATCAATGAAGTACATGTCTTTAATGGGTATGGTCTTACAAATTCTTGATACCCTACGACCCAATAACTTTTCACTTTGTCTATCTATTAAAGATTCTACTGGTCACCATCATCACACTGAGGACCAAACTACCAATGCATGAACACTTTGTGCAGGGACACTATTTCCTATTAAACTGTTGATGACTTCAGGGTATGTCATAATTAATATTCCATTTAATACTTGATATTGAAAATTTGTCTATTCTCTCGTTCATCAATGCTATTATAAATTCATGAATTTTAATAATTGTTTCAAGCAAGTAGCTTTTTGTCTTATTGATTTCTTCCATTGTCTCTATTTTCAATATAATTAATCTCTGCTCTGATCTTCATTAATCCTTTCTTCTGCTTGATTTTGGTTTGTTTGCTTCTCAGCCTTCCACTCTCCCCAACACCCAAGATTTCCAAGGGAGTAAGAATTATTATTAATTTGTGCCTATTACTCATTTTTAATGTGAGTGTGTTTGTAGTTTGCTTTCTTTTAATTTGTTCTAATTAGTTATGCATGACAGAAGAATGTATTTGGACACATCATACATAAATGGAGTATAATTTCTCATTCTTCTAGTTATACATGATGTAGAGTTACACCGGTCATGTAATGATACATAGACATAGGGTAATAATGTCCAGTTCATTCTACTATCATTCCCACCCCCATTACCCCTGCCTTCTCTTCACTCTCCTATCTCTAATCCAAAGTACCTTTATTCTTCCCTGCCCTTCCTGCCTTATTGTGAATTAACATCCAAATATCAGAGAAAACATTCAGCCTTTGTTTCTTTGCGATTGGCTTATTTCACTTACCATTATAGTTTCCAGATCCATTCATTTACTGGCAAAAGTCATAAAGCCTTTTTTTATGGCTGAGTATCATTCCATTGTGTAAATACCACAGTTTCTTTATCCATTTATCTGTTGAAGGGCACCTAGGTTGATTCCATGGCTTAGCTATTGTGAATTAAGCTTCTATTAACATTGATGTGGCTGCATCACTGTAGTATGCTGATTTTAAGTCCTTTAAAGGAGTGGGAAAACTGGGTCAAATGGTTGTTCCATTCCAAGTTTTCTGAGAAATCTCAATAGAGCTTTCTAGAGAAGTTGCACCAATTCACGGTCCCACCAGCAATGTATGAGTGTGTCTTTCCCCCCATATCCTCACCAACATTTATTGTTATTTGTATTCTTGATCATTGCCATTTTGATGGAATCACAATGTAGTTTTGATTTGCATTTCTCTAATGGAGAGAGATGTTGAACATTTTATTTTATTTGCATTTCTGTAATTGAGAGAGATGTTGAACAATACATTTGTTGATCGATTGTATTTCTTTTTCTGGGAAATGTCTGTTTAGTTTCTTTGCCCACTTATGACTGGGTTGTTTTTCTTTTTGGTGTTGAGTCTTTTGAGTTCTTTATATGTCATGGAGATTAATGCTCTATCTGAGGTGCATGTGGTAAAGATTTTTCTCCCAATCTGTAGTGTAAGCTCCCTGTTCACATTCTTAATTGTTTTCTTTGCTATGAAGAAGCTTTTTAGTTTGATTCTATCCCATTTATTGATTCTTTGTTTTACTTCTTGCATTGTGGGAGTCTTGTTGATGAAGTCAGTTCCTAAGCCAACATGGGAGAGATTTGGGCCTACTTTTTTATCTATTAGACTCAGAGTCTCTGTTCTCATGCATAAGTCTTTTCTCTACTCTGAGTTGCTTTTTGTGTAGGGTGAGAGATGGGGGTTTAATTTGACTTTGCAAAATATGTATATCCAGTTTTCCCATCACCCTTTGTTGAAGAGGCTATCTTTTCTCCAGTGTATGTTTTTGGCACCTTTGTCTAGTATGAGATAACTGTATTTATGCAGGTTTGTCTCTATCTCTTCTATTTTGTGCCATTGGTCTCTCTATCTGTTTTGGTGCCGAAATTGTGCTGTTTTTGTTACTATGGCTTCATTACTACATTTTTGTTACTATAGTTTTAAGGTCTGGTGTTGTGATGCCTCCTGTTTCACTTTTCTTGCTAAGGATTGCTTTAGCTATTCTGGGCCTCTTATTTTTCCAAATGAATTTCATGATTGACTTTTATATTTCTATGAAGAATGTCATTGGGATTTAATAAGAATCGGATTAAATCTATATAAGTCTTTTGGTAGTATAGTCATTTTGTCAATGTTAATTCTGCCTATTGAAGAGCATGAGAGATCTTTCCATCTTCTAAGAACTTCAATTTATTTCTTTACTGTTCTGTAGTTTTCATTGCAGAGATATTTCACCTCTTATGTTAGAATGATTCTCAAATTTTTATTTTGTTTTATTTCTAGGCTATTTTGAGTGGAGTAGATTTTTAAATTTCCCTTTCAGTGGATTCATCACTGATGTACAGGAACACATTTGGTTTATGGGTGTTAATTTTATACCGCCTACTTTGCTGAATTCATTTATTAGTTATAGAAGTTTTTTGGTTGAAATTTTTGGATCTTCTAAATATAGAATCATGTCATCAGGAAATATGATAGTTTGAGTTCTTTTCCTATTTAAATCCCTTTAATTTCTTTCTTATGTCTAATTGCTCTAGCTAGAGTTTCAAGAATGATGTTGAATAAAAATGGTGATAGACGGCATCCTTGTCTTATTACAGTTCTTAGAGAGAATGCTTCCAATTTTTCTACATTTAGAATGATGTTGGCCTTGACTTTAGCATAGACAGCTTTTACAATGTTGAGATATGTTCCTACTATCCCTAGTTTTTCTTATATTTTGAACATGAAGAGGTGCTATACTTTGTCAAATGCTTTTTCTACATCTATTGAGATGACTATATGATTCTTATCTTTAAGTCTATTGATGTGATTAATTACATTTATTGATTTTCATATGTTGAACGAATGAACCCCACTTGATCTTGGTACACTATCTTTTTAATATGTTTTTGTTTTATGTGATTTTCCAGAATTTTATTGAGAATTTTTGCATCTGTGTTCATCAGTGATATTGGTCTAAAGTTTTCTTTCCTGGATATGTCTTTGTTTGATTTTGGTATTAGGGCAATAGAGTTTCATAGAATGAGTTTGGATGGGTTTTCTCCTTTTCTATTTCATGGACTAATTCGAAGAATGTTGGAGTTAATTCATCTTTGAAGATCTTGTAGAATTTGGCTGAGAATCCATCAGGTCCTGTCCTTATATTGTTTGTAAGATTTTGGTGGTGTCTTCTATTTCATTGCTTGAAACTGATCTGTTTATATTGTGTATGTCCACATGACTCAGTTTGGGTTGGTCATATGTCTCTAGAAATTTGTCAATGTCTTTAAGATTTTCTATTTATTTGAGATACAACTTTTCAAAATAGTTTCTGATTATCTTCTGTATCTCACTCATGTCCATAGTGATATTTCCATTTTATTACAAATTATAGTAATTTGAGTTTTTTTCTCTCTTTTTCTTTGTTAACATGGTTAAGGGTTCATCAATTTCATTTATTTTTTCAAAGAACCAGCTTTTTGTTTTGTCAATTATTTAAATTATTTGCTTTGTTTCATTGATTTCAGCTCAATTTTAATTATTTTTTTTTTTTGTCTTCTACTGCTTTTGCTGTTGATTTTTTTTTTTTTTTTGTAGGGCTTTGAGATGTAATGTCAGGTCATTTATTTGTTGATTTTCTATTCTTTTAATGAATGAGCTCAATTCAATGAACTTTCTTTTTAGCACTGCCTTCATAGTGTCCCAGAGATTTTGATATGTTGTATTGGTATTCTCATTTACCTCTAAGTATTTTTTTTTATTCATTCCTGATTTCTTCTGCTATTCATTCTTTATTCAACAGCATATTATTTTGTCTCTAGGTGTTGGAATAGCTTCTATTTTTTATTCTGTCATTGATTTCTAATTTTATTCTAATATTATCTGACAGAATGCAGGGTAGTGTTTCTATTTTTTATATTTGCTAAGAGTTGCTTTGTGGCATATGATATGGCCTATTTTAGAGAAGATCCATGTGCTCCTGATAAGAAAATGTACTTGCTCATTGATGGATGAAATATTCTATGCATGTCTGTAAGTATAATTTTTTTTTACTATATTATTTAGTTCTACAGTTTCTTTGTTTAGTTTTTGTTTGGAAGATCTATCCAGTAGTGAGAGAGGTGTGTTGAAGTCTCCCAGTATTATTGTTTTGTGGTCTATTTGATTCTTGAAATTGAGAAGAGTTTTACGTACATAGATACTCCTTGTTTGGGGCATAAATATTTACAATTATTATGTCTTGTTGATGTCTAATTCTCTTAAGCAGTATGAAATATTATTCTTTGTCCCTTATGATTAACCTTGGCTTTAAGTCCACTTTATCTGATATGATGATAAGAAACCTATTCTTGTTTACGAGAGCCATGTGAGTGATATGCTTTATCCCATCCTTTCACCTTCAGTCTGTGGATGTCTTTGCCTATAAGGTAAGTCTCTTAGAGATAGCATATTTTTATGTCTTGTCTTTTAATCAATCTTCCAATCTGTGTCTTTTGATTGATGAGTTTGTACCATTAGCATTCAAGGTTATTATTGAGATATGATTTGTATTTCTGGTCTTTGTGGTTTTATTTCTAGTTTTTAATTTGAATTAGTTTCTCCTTTGATTTACACTTCGTTTAGTGTAGTTCCTCCCTTTGATGGTTTTCCTTTTCTTTTTTTTTTCATTTCATCTTCATGTAGTATTTTGTTGAGAATATTCTGTAGTGAAGACATTCTACTTGTGAATTCTTTTAATATTTGCTTATCATGAAAGATTTTTATATCATTTCCAATTCTGAGTCTTAATTTTGCTAAATATAGGATTCTTGGTTGGCATCCATTTTCTTTATAAGCTTGGTATATATTATTCCAGGACCACCTACCTTTGAGGGTCTGGGTTGAGAAGTCAGCTGAGATCAAAATTGTTTTTCTACTGTATATAATCTGGTATTTTTCTCATGCATATTTTAAAATTCTATCCTCATTCTGTATGTTAGGCATTATCATTATAACGTGCCTTGGTTTGGATTTGTTATTAATTTTGTACATTTGGTGTACTGTAAGCCTCTTGTTTTTGATTTTCCATTTTATTCTTCAAGGTTGGGAAATTTTCTGATATTATTTCATTGAAAAGATTGTGCATTCTTTTAGTTTGACTCTCCATGCCTTAATCCATCCTGATAAATCTTGAATTTGGTCTTTTGGTGTTATCTCATAATTCTTGAAATTTCTATATATGGTTTCTTAATATCTTCTCTCCATGGTCAACTCTACTTTCAAGATTATGTATTTTGTCTTCATTGCCTGAAGTTCTGTTTTTCAAATAGTCTAGACTGGTGGTGATGCTTTCTATCAAATTTTTAATTTGGTTTATTTTTTCCTTCATTTTGAGGAATTCTGCTTGTTTTTTATTCAGAATGTCTGCTTCTTTATTGAGCTGATCTTTCACTTCTTATATTTTATCTCTGATTTCATTGCTTGTACCATTCTTTACTTTGCAGATCAGTTTAACTATGTACACTCTAAACTCCTTTTCTGACATTTCTTCCACTGTGGTGTTAATGGATTCTTTTATTGAAGTTTGTTTGAGGTGATTTGTTCCCTTTGTTTTTCATGTTGTTTTTGTGACTACCCATCTAACAGTATAGATCTGAAGTAGTAAAATTTCTACCCTGTGGACTTAGTGTCCCTGAAGGTTTCCAGTATCTCACTGTTTAGGGGGAGACACATAATAACAATAACCATGCAAACATGTAGAGCATTAAACCAAAAAGTTCCTACTATCATGTGTACAAGGTTAATTATCATAATAAGCAGAAATTATATGATCAGTTATTATTTTCAATAAAAGCAGCATGTTTGCAAAAGGGTTTACAATTTCAAATAGTGGAGAGAGAATAGAAGTGATATAGGATGTGATGATTATGAGGGAAGAGAGAAAATAGAAATAAAAAATTAAAAGAAGAGTGAAAGAACAATAGAAATTGGCTGTTACTGGAAGAAAAAGAAGATCAAGGGAAATAGGTAGGAGAAAAAATACATATGTAAAGTAAAAATAATTTTTAAAAAATTAAAAATAAAAATAAAAGAATATAAAACAAAACTAAAATATACTAATCAAACATCCAAGTTTACAAAAATACTAATCCATGAAAAATAAGTGGCTTCAAAATACCAGAAATGAGAAAAAAATATATGAAAACATATAATTGTTCATGTACCATTGAGGTCACAATTAGAGAAAAAAATAAAAATAAAGAACAAAATCTTTATGAGAATTTAAAGAATGCTCTCTGTTGGGAATTCAAAATGTTCTCACTTTCTCTTCTCAGCAGTTTTAGGTGGGATAGTCTGTAGCATGATTCTTCACTCTCTGGATTGCTGGAGTAAGAGGTAATTTTGTAGGCAGAATTCCTGGAGGCAGGATTTACTTAGGTGGGCTCAAGGCTCTTCACTGAATGCTATTTGGCCTGGGGATTTTAAATCAGCTCACCTCCAGTGTCCAGTACTTGCTAGTCCACACCGTAAGACTGAACCCCAGGGATCTCCCACTCATGTGGTGGAGGAGCTAATTCATAGTCTCCTACATCACCTGCAGACCCCATGTTTCCTGGTATCAGGTTCAGTCTCCAAACAATCCCTCCTGCCAATGCCCTTCTGAGTTCCTAGCCAGATGCATCTCTCCAAGCTGGTCCTGTAAGCAGCCAGGTTGGAGGGGGAGGGGTAGAGCTGGGTGAGTTTTCGTGACCAGTTGTTTCCTGTGTAAACTTCACTCCATGTTTAATTCTCTCCTGGTCACTAAAGCACACTCTATGTTATGCAGTGTGTGTCTATCGGGCCTGAATTTTCAAGCCAAACTCAGGTTTGCCAGGAATTGACTCCCCCAGCTGCCAGTCCCCATACTGCAGTTGAAAAATGGTTTCTCCCTTTGTCTTCATGCCCCTGGAGAGATGGTAGCTTCTTTCCCTGCACGTGGATATTGTACAGCACGGGGCAATGTTCTTGATCTCTAAATGCCCCATACCAAAACAGGCCTCTTGGGCCTCCCCAAAATGCAAGTTCCTTTCATTCCTTTATCCCTCTACTATGCTCAAGGAAGGACTGCTCTGGCTGGTGCTTCAGGCCAGATGTAGCACCAGCTGAGCTGCTGGGGATTTTTCCCTTATTTTATCATATCTAACCTCCTATGTCCTGGTCTATTTTAAATGTCCAGTTTTAAATTTCACTAAAGCCTCCCCCACCCCTTTTTTGTTCACCCACCTTGTAGAGAAGCTTCCTGCCTGCTTTCTTGGTGTCATACCACAGAGCAGCCCAAAACACAACCTCCTCCATTCTGCCATCTTGAAAAAAACCCAGAAAGTAAGAGTTTTAAAATTCTAGGTACACAATTCCCTGAACTGATTCTGAATTTTCAGCTTCAAAACAGTAATTCTTAAACTGTTTTACTACCTTTACAAGCTACTGTGGGTGTTCTCCTTGGGTTTATAAATGCTATATTTTCTGAGTTTGTTAAAGTTGTTTTCTGGGGCGCCTCATTTATGAATGCAAGCATATATAAACTTTAAAGAATTCTTAGTCAATAATTTGTCATAACAGTACCCTTATTCAGGCTCTTATTTGAATTCCTTTAAAAGAAAGAAAACTAAGACTGCATGGATTCATTAAAGTTATTCAGCACACTATAATTACAGGATTACTCAAGTGCTTTTTTCAAACAGCTGCAAGTCTTTAAGTAATACACATATAAGTACACCATTGCATATATCCATGTGTATGTGCATGCGTACACACACACACACACACACACACACACACTCCTTTTTTCCTTTTTATTAATACCTCTTCCACAAATGCTTTTAAGGGAGTGATAATCTTGGAAGTTTGAGTCAGTAAGAAGCAGAGGGCTTTGAGTAAAATAATGACATGAACAAAGCAGTCTTCCTGTTCTCTCATGAATACACACACACACACACACACACACACACCTATGGTATTCTCTCGTGAATATATATATATATATATATATATATATATATATATATATATATATATATATATAAACTTTTATGCATCTGAAAACTAGAAAGGGTTTTATTTAAAAAATTAAAAATCAGAAGCTTTGCTGAATTGCTTTAAAATGAAGTTCAGACAGGATGGGAGTAAAAGAAACATAGATTCACAAAAATACAGTTTGGCTAGGAAATAAATACAGAAGCATTTAAAAATATTCCACATAGTTCTGTTCACACAGGGCTGGTGTGCATGGAGAGAAAGGAGGTCAGGGTGGACAAAATAGCCATATCAGGTAGTCACTGTTTATAGTTTTTATTCTAGAATCAGTCAAAAAGAGAAATACCAGCAAATGAAGACCTCCTTGAAAAATAGATTGCTATTGCAAAGAGAAAATTTCATTGATCAAACTTCTTTATGGAGTGAGTGGCTACAAAAATCTGACAATTATAGTTGGCAGTGGCATTCCTAGTATGTTTGATAAAAGAACAGATAATTTTCTAAACCTCTTTCCTCTATATGATAGAAAATAATATTTTAATAATCAGTAATAATTATAATAAAAAATTCATTTTCCCACTTTTAGTTTTAACATGATTAACATTTAAAGAAATAAATCTTATTTTTAGAAGTAATATTTAAAATGTAATATGATATTTTATGCATGAAAAAAACTTCCACTTACAAACAAAAATATTGCACCTTACAGTTCTCACTGTTTCACTACATTAAATTTTAAATACAAATAAATCTCCACTTAAGAAGACTTGAAATAACTACAGGTTTGATTATTAATTTTTACAATCACTACTTAAATGCAAGAATACATATTCCCACCAGAATTGGAGACACAACTTACACACTGTGCCAAAATTACTAAAATTGTTATTATATGACAACAATAAAAAGCAAACTTTTCACTGAGTTTATTAATATTATTTTAAAAGTTTCTTACAAACAGCACTCTCCTTTATTAGCTGCATTCTGAGACCTGATAAAAATGTGAGCTCTGACAAAAATGTGTTCTGTATACGGTTATTTTAGTATTGCAGAATATAAACTCAGCAAATCAATCTAAAACTAAAAAAAAAATATTAAAATCATTCAATGAACATGTTAGATATGGAAGAGAGGCAGAGAACTCAACTTATGGTAAGTACCCTAGGAAAAAGAAAAAGAATTTAAGAAATCAGAAAATCAAAGTAATATGAGATTTTAACATTAAAAAATAATTTAAGCAGAAGAAAAAGCCTGGATCTTTATTAAAGGGAATTAGTAAATATAAGATATTGTTATGGCTTGTATATGAGATTTCCCACCAAAAGCTCACGTGTAAGATTATGCATGAAGATTTAGAAAAGAAGTGGTTAGATTATAAGAGCCTTAATCCAAATCAGTGAATTAATCCCCTCATGGGGATTAATTTAGTGGTAATTTAAGGTAGGTAGGGTCTGATTGGAGGAGGTGGTTCCCTAGAAGCATATCCTTTGGGTATGAATTTTGTATCTGGCTAGTGGAGTCTCTCTGTGCTTTCTGATCATCATGTGAGCTGCTTCCTGCCTCCAGGATCTTTAGCCTCACCAACAGTCCCAAGGAATGGATCCAGCGTTCTATGGACTGAGACCTCTTAAACTGTAAGCCCCAATTAAACTTTCCCCCCTCTACAATTGTTCACGTTGGGTCTTTTAGTCGCACTGGCAAAAATCCTAACTAAAACAGATGTAAATAATGAAAAGAAACAATTTTTAATGTATCCTAACTATGCCTTTCACATTTCACAAAATAGAAGGGTATGAGACATTCAACTACTATATGGGAAAACTTATCAACTTAAAACGTTTTTTTTTTTTTTTTTTTTTTTTGGTTTTTTTTTTCAAATTGGACTTAGGTATCTTCTTTCTAACACTGGTAGCAGAAGATAGTCAAGGTGAATTCATTCAGTTTTGAGAAAAAAAGCAAAAGTTTAACCCAAGATTTTTTTAACCATGTTTTATTCTATTTATGTGAAAAAGCTAGAGAAAGATATTTTTTATCATTCAAGTGTTCAAAAGATAAAATTACACATGTATTCTTCTATAAACTAACTGATACTGTGTTTAATTCACAAAGGGATGAATAGGAATTGAAACAGAGCAAGAGGGTTCGGGTTATAGCTCAGGGGTAGAGCACTTGCCTGGCATGTGTGGGGCACTAGGTTCAATTCTTGGCACCACTTATAAATAAATAAAATAAAGGTCCATGGACAACTAGAAATATACTAGGAAAAAAGAGCAAGACTGAAAAGTGATGATTAACAACATACTGAGAAGCAGTGGGGAGGAGAGAAAAAGGTTTCTTTTTCAATTAATAGAACTTTCAAATGCGGCTTGACTCTTCACATGGAATATTCAAGATATACAATAAGTCTAAATATTTTTTAATGTCAAGTGTATCCACTATTTAAAAATGCCACACAGAGAACTTCCAAATCATGGAAGTCAGAATGGTAGCGTGGAATAAAATATAAGCATGAAAAGGCATCAAATGTTATGATTAATGTAAGTAGATTGTGCTTGTTATTAAAAGGTAAAGACTTAGGCAAAGCTAAGCAAATACTCATTGTTTTATCACATATTTTACATGATGAATGCTCTGGAATGGTGAATTTTCTATAGGGGGTGGTCTATTTTTGTAGTTATGTCTGCTCTCCATGTCTTTTCATGAACTCTAAATCTCACTTGCATCTGATTCCAACCTCTCCAACTCATACTACTGTTGCTTTATTTGGTTTCCTCATCCCCAAATCCATAGATAGGTAATGGTGTGCATTGTAGTTGCTTCTAAAACTTTGGTACATTGGAAGGTGCCACGTTACTCTATTGTGAGTCCTTTCTTCATTCTTGATGCCATACACATTTGTAGAACTCTCAGATTTCCAAGAAGCCCTTACTAGTGTTTTGCAGAAAACTCAGTAACCATTCCTTTATCAAGCAGAGCAGATTATCTAGCTTTTGGACAACACGTGGGCTTCTATCCTACCTTTGCTTTTTAGAAGTCTTATTAATGTAACTATTCAAACAACCCATCTTTTCTGGGTTTCACCTTTTAACAACCCAGAAGAATAGCCTTTGATATTGCCCTATACATTTTCCTTCTTTATAGCTTATGTAAATGCAAGGGAGCTAGACATTTTATATTTCCACGAATATAAATTATGATACCACCTGTTCCCACACCCTTCCTTATAACCTCAAGACAGATGCTATTTCATTTGATTCAGATTTTAAATTATACTATTTTCCTCTATTATAAAAATTCTATTTAACAAGAATATATCTAAAGTAAAATTAGGTAAAAGATTTAAAATAAAAGAGTGAGCAAACACTTATTACGGAAATGTAAACAAAAAGGAAGTGGTGGTAGTAAATAGCTTAAAAAAGTAACAAAGTCAAGAAGAATATTAAATCAGAAATCCACTATTTTATTTTGCTAATTGGTACAATGTTCAATAAATATAGAATGTGTATTGCTCTTTTTGTCAAAAATATCAAAATAAATGGAGCCAAACTCTCAGAAATATAAGAAATTTGCAAAACACAACTATGTGGAAGACCAATATATCTCTCTAGTGTTTTTGTTTTTGTTTTTGTACCTGGGATTGAACCCAGAGTTACACTCCCCAACCTGGCCTTTTTTTTTTTTTTTTTTTTGAGACAGAGACAGAGTCTCACTAAGTTGCTTAGGATCTTCTAAGTTGCTGAGGCTGGCTTTGAATTTGCAATCTTCCTGCCTTTGCCTCAGCCTCCTGATCCACTGTGATTACAAACATGCACCACTCTGCCTGGCCCTCTCTAGCTTTTTATTTAAAAAATGGAAAAAAAAAATTAAATTCTACAAAAGAAAACCATAACCTCATAAGCATTCATGGAATACTTACAGAGAAAATCTCATTCACATTTTTAAAAGTAAAAATTGATATCATCAAATTATAATGCAATAAAATTAGAAACTAATATAAATAAAATACCAAGAAGAGCTCTTTTGTAAGTTTTTTAGTATGATTTAGCAGGGTATCCAAAATAAATGATAGATAAAACTCAAGAATATATTTCATAAAAATATTAATTAATGAATGGAACATACTGTGCTTGATACAGAAATATATTGTGGAAAAGTAATAATTAAAATATAGTGGCAATGTCACTATATTTTGAGAACTCAACTGTGATTATATAAGATTCACACACACACACATAAATAATAAATATGTGTATATAGATATATATAAACACATGGGTGTATTTCTTATTAAAAAGAAAGGACTCATTATTCAACAAAGTGTCTTAACTGAATCACTATTTTACATCCCAAGACAACATATTGCTTATTGAGTATAATATCAACTTTCAAAAAAAAATGCTAAATGCTTGAAGAAAATGTGAAATAACATGATCACATTGTTGATTTCAGAAAATATTAAAGATAGGTTTGAATAGTATTAAACAGCTCTGCTTAACCCAAAGTTTCAGAAACAAAATCAGTAGAATCAAGAGGCAAATGATAAACTTCATAAAAGTATCTTTGACACATATAAATAATAGAAGATAACAGCACCATTATCATAAAGCTCTTATGAATGCATACAAACACACTTCAATTAAAAAGAGGGGAATGAGGGCTAGAGTTATAGCTCAGTGGTGAAGTGAGACCCTGTCTCTAAATAAAATACAAAATAGAGCGGGGGAAGTGGCTTAGTGATTAAGTACCCCTGAGTTCAATCCCTGATACCCAACCCCTGCAAAAAAAGAGGGGAATGATCATTAAAGGATATAGATCATTAAAGGACATTAAGAAGGTGACTATAAGAACTAAAATAAAAAGAGCAAGCACATGCACCACTATGATGATCAGCTCCACTGCCAGTCAAAATAATTTGAAATAAAACAACAGTCAAGGGACTGTGGGCATAACTCTTTGGTAGAGCACTTGCTCACCTAGCATGCAGGAAAGAAAATCAGATATAATATCTAAAAAGTCTGTGTAATTGTCCAAGTTTTTGTTTATATTTTTTGTGTTCTTTTAAAATAAATTCCAGAGTTGCTGCAGTTGTTGGAAAAAGTCTATTGTCCATCTTACATTGCTCATGAAATCCATAGTAGTACCTTTCTTCAGTGAAATTTTCTAAGTATTAAATCCTGATAATTTTCCATTTGACTCAAAATCTCCATTCTTGCATACACCTAATTACATATAAAAGGGAAAAATCAGGAACAGTCTAAATAACCAAAACAAGGGATTAAGTCAATAAATTATGATACGTTAGGCACATGTAACATTTATAAAACAGAAGGATATTGATTAGTGATTTTCAGGATAGATTTCTCATTGAAAAAAACATTTGCACAACTATCTGATTTGTCATACGGAAAACAACAACAAAACCAGAGCTTTATTACAGGCAAGATTTGGGAGATGGCCTCCTTAGAGGGGGAGTGATATATTATTACTGACCTTTTTTAGAGAAGTTGGCTCATGTGTTAATAAAAAGCAGATCCACAGATGGTTTTATTATTGCTTTTAAATTCTCTCAAAACAATGGATTCCTGATAGCCTGCATTCTGGACAGGCCTCTCCCACCAGCTCCCCTGCTTAGGTGTGGCTCTGAAAAATACATTCCTGTGACTAACAGGCAGGAAGCAAGACCTTGAAATGTTAATGGTGTTTGTTTCTATGGGTTATGGGACTTTCAATTCTTATTTTATTTTTCTGTATTTTCAACATTTTATATGATGAACACATTTTTATTTTTAAACACAACAGATATTTTAATATATTTTAATAGAGTCAGTTTGACCTCAGTTTTGACCATAGATATGTGTTAGAGAATGTGGACTCATGAATATATCCTTTCCTCTCCAAATCCCAAGTCTGATGTAGACCCTGCTTGCTGAGTTGAGCAGCAACTCCCTCTCTACTTGAGGTTCTATGAGTCAGCCCCAGTCCATACTGCTTACTTTTGCCATCTTGACAGTACATTCCAGCTGTCCCCTACCCTATTTTAGAACGTTTGTGCTTCCTGCCACAATTACCCAACATTCATATTTCCTGACCCTAACCTTCACCCCCACAACACCATCCTAAAATCTAAAAAAGCTGCTCTTTTCAAAGTGACTATGGCTGACAGCAAAGGAGAGAAGGATTTAACAGAGTGGTATGAAATGTTGCTAAATTGCCAGTGACAGCTGCTCAGCACCTTTGTCCCACTATTGATTGGTCCTTTACCTCTCTACAGCTGAGAATAGGCTGGGGGCTGATTTGTGCATAGGCTGTGCTTTTTTTTTTTTTTTTTTTTTTTTCAAAAGTAAGCCTAAGTTTAATGTATGGTTATTTCTCAAACCACAAAGGTTACACTCTGCAAGAAAAATTGTGATTTTCGTAAAGGTACAGGTAAAAAAGTATTCATAAGATAATTAATACATTCTATATTCTTTCTGAGGTAGAATCACTTCAGGGAAGATATGCATCTCTTTAATCTCTCTCAGCTTTTAAAAGATACATTGCAAATAATTAAGAATTGACCATTTGTAATAAAGACAAAGCTAGCAAAACATTCTGTGAGGAAAAAAAAAATCTTTCTCTCTTAGTTCAGAATGTGTTTTAGTTCCTACATTTGAATATGAATGATCTGGAAATCTGCTTCAAACTAAAACACTAGTAAGAATCAAAACACTGGGGAACTAGTCTTGGGTCCACTACTGAGTAACCTCTGCAAGTTATTGCCCCTCTGCAGCATCTGTTTCCTCCAAGGAGAAACAAAAGATGAGATCAGAGACAGAATCTGGGGCCCCTTACAGCATAACAAATCAAAGCATCTCTGAGTTTGTCTTTAAATAGTAAAGTCTCACTGTGAAGAATTGCTGTCTCAATCCCATAGCACCGCTTTGTCTTATAACTCACTCCAAACTGAAATAACTCTTCTCTCAGGCTCATAAGGCTCACCGTCTCGTTGACACTTGTTAAATGTGGAGTCTCCAATATATTTTCTATAGAAATAGAAGCTATACATAATGTTAAAAAACCAACACAGATAAGCCAAATTAAATGAGACTTTACTAAAAGAGATGGGATATTTCACCACTTCATTCCCAGCTGTATCCCTACTGTCACTAAGGATTTTCTGCCACTTAAACTCTGGTTGCCATTTCCTTTCTGGCAAATGCACAGAGATAGCTGAGTGTCACAATCCAAGCTATAGACAGGATTTGGGGAGCTGGCTCTTGCTTCTTTGACTGGACTCAAAAAGAGAGAAGAGAGGCCCAGGGCCAACTCTGAGAATTGTAGGCACGTTTCCAGGCAATTAGTGATCGCGCTTAAGGACCAAAACATCCGAGCAACTTGATTGGAGCCTTTTTCTGTGTGTGCGATCCCTCTTGGTTGATTAATGAGTGAATATGCCCTCATTTATCCTCTTTGAGGACACAGCTGTGGAGACAACGCACAGGCACATCCTGTCTTAGCAAAGTGCTTTTCTCTCATCAGCTGCTTCTCTGTCCCAGCCCTAAAATGGAACTTCCGGTGGGAAGCCTGGTGCTGACTTCCAAGATCATTAAAGAACAAGTTTGAAGAACTTCATTTTAACTCTTATTTTACTTAATGTCACCCTAAAATTGGTAATATTCCAAAAACAAGCTTTGCAAAAGGGCAACTTTGTTTCTAAATAGCACACCCATTTAACAAGACACAGTTTTCTTTGGCTGCTATTTCAAAACCTCCTCCCCAAGACTCATGCCTGTGGTCACTTGTCTTTGGACAGCTTACAAATGGCCTCCTGAGTGAGGTATTTGGGAAAGTATCTCCTGAGTCACTATGTATTAAAGTTAGGCTAAATATACTGAATTAGATATTTCAAACTAAAATGAGCTTTTTTAAATGCATAAACCCAACAAGGTGAAGTGTTTCCAAGACAAGATCAAATTTAGTTACAGGTATGATGGAAACTGCATACTCTTACCGGGAAGGCCTATGCTATTAAAAGGCTTGAAAGGGCTCCATTTGTAGTTTATATGACTGGCGTTTTTTAAAAAGATCATAAAATAACTACTTACCTATAAGAAGAGACAGTATATGGTTATTGCTGGTGGTTAGTTGGAAGATCTTTCTGTCACCCATCAATTGCTCATTTCCTATGTTCCAAGGTTTTATTACATTTCTGCAGTTGGAAGTTTCTTTTAATTTTCAAAAAAAAAAAAAAGAATATTGTGACCTATCTTGAGATTTCATGTTCAGCTTGAGAAGTACTCACCATCATTCAGAATCCTGAATTCCAAAAAGGAAAAATATACTTTTAGAACTGAGATTTCACTGTTCCTCTTAATAATATTCTTATATGTCAAAGCAGTTTTAAAAATAGCTATTAGAAACAGAATTTCCATTCACATCTTGGGTCTCATATGTGTGAAATCACATCACATTCTAAATCTAACTTGTTAATGTGTGATTCTCGAATTCTACGAAAGCAAGAGAAAGGAGATTAATAGAGCAACACATTCCTTAATCTTTTTGGAAGAAATATTCAGCTAAACCATTCTTATTACTAATGTTTTCTAGTGTTCCACCAGCCCATAAATGGTGTCCATGTATCATAAAAGATGGATATAAGAGGAAACCTCTATAAAATGTTTTAAAGCTATAAAGCAAAGTGAATTTAATATAGCTTTAAAAATGCAACATTAAAAGTGCAAATAATGCCATCTTGTCAAAATTTTTGCTTTTCTTTTTGATCTTTATCTATTATGACTCCCCTTCCAAAGCTTCCAAGGATCTAACTCTCATCAGTTTTCAAACTGAAACCTAAAACCAAAACTGTGAATGTAAACTAGTAAGAAAAAAACAAAGATTGGGGAAATGCATCAAGAGTGATAAGGCACATTAAAAAAAAAAAAGAAAGAAAATGACTGCTTTCGTTTTGTTTCTCAAAGTATGGTCCATGTATGAGCAGTATCAGCTTTGCCTGGGAATGTGTAAAGCAGCCGACCTCATGGTAGCTACCCTAGACTGTTGAATCAGAAACACTGGGGACAAAGCCCAGCAATTAGTGTTTTACAAGTCTTCCAGGTGATCATATCACAAACTGAACTTTAGGAACCACTTATCTATAAAACATTCCTGAGGTTCTTCCAGTGAATAATGAAACATTTCCTAGAACCTACAAGTGCTTAATAAATGGGACCTTAGTGATTTCAGATATAATTATTACAAAATAGGAATTGAGCATAGTAGTACAGACATTATTTTATGTTGAAAAAGTTATTCATTTGTGTTTGTTAACCAGTCTCAATGTAACATTGAATTGTGGAGGAAACTGGACAGAATAAAAACAACTTGACTATAAAACATCTGATAATTATTGAGCACACACTATAAGCCAGGCATAGTTTTTAAGTGTTTTACACTTATGAAATCCTTTAATCTCCACAGCCAACTTAACCTTTATCATTTTATAAACAAAAAACTGAAGCCCCAAGAAGGTAATTTTTACTTAGTTCCACAGCTAATAAAATGGATCATAGTTTTCCTTGGAATACATTTTCTTGTGTCCATGATAACAAAATTATGATGAGAAAATAAAATACATATTTAAGGTTCACAGAGAATTTACACACACACACACACACACACACACACTCACACTAATCTTTCCTGGCTTGCTAAGCTAGACATAGCTTCAACCCTGAGGAGATAATCAGTCTTTATATGTGACCCTCAGGGCTGAATAGACATATCTGAATTGGAGAACCCATAATCAGGAATGCACAAACAATTTCTGCCTTCACAGTGTCAGTCAAGAAGACAAAGCTCCCTCTTGCACCATTGTGAGCTTCCACAACTATCTTGTGGATAGTCTCTTCAAAGCTTCATCTAAATTGGAAGCCACAGGCTGAGTCCCAAACTCCCTATTTCACCAGGATGTATATAATTTTGCTAATGACGCCAGAAACACAATTTCAGATCATGTGTTGTTATGGTTTAGATGTAGTATCTTCTGAAAGCTCACACCTGAGACAATGCATGAAAGTTTGGAGGAGAAATGATTGAGTTATTGGCTTAGCCTAATCAGTGAATTAATCTCTGATGGGATTAATTTAAGTGGTAGGATGTGGCAGTAGGCTATCGGAATTGGGGCATGGCTTTGGGGTATATATTAGTATCTGGCAAGTGGAGTCTCTCTGCTTCTTGATCAACATGATGTGAGCTGCTTTCCTCTGCCACCCTCTCCTGCCAGGATATTCAGCCTCACCTAGAGCTCCGAGGAATGGAGCCAGCTTTCTATGGACTAAAACTTCTGAAACCTTGAGCCCTCAAATAAAGTCTTCCTCCATTATAATTGTGCTGGTTGTGTCCTTTAGTCAAAGCATTGAAAAAACTGACTGAAACACCTGTCCTATGAAGGTCACTCTGACTGATCAGTCCCCAGATCTACTAAACAAAGCCTGTTTTTTTAGCAAGTCTTAGCAAGCTCATTCCCAGTAGGAGGAAGTGCTGACATATGTGAATGCTGTAATAAGCCTCATAGCATCTCAAGTCTGTGTCCCACACTGCAGGAACATGACAAAAGTAGCAAATGCCTCTGTGCAACCACTGTTTTTCCTGGGGAAGTTCGAGATTTTAGGAAAGTTGGACCCATTCTACTAACACCTCCATGGCACAGGGCTTTTAAGCCTGGTCATGGTGTAGTCCCTGTCCCTGGCTCTTGCCCTGGGTCTTGCCAGGAGGCAGTTGCTTACATACCACCCTTCAATGCACCCTGTGTTTGATTCCCTGTAAAAGGAGAAAGAGAAGAAAAGACCTGGCAGTAAGACATGCAAGTAGACACAGAGCACTGACATCTGAAATTCCCCAAACCTGAGGCTCATTTCTGTACATTTCGATTTTTCCTTTGAGGATGGAGTCATTAAATTTAATAGTTTCCCACCTACAGGAAATTTATACCTTCTGCTTGTTAGCTTGTTTTATATTTGGTGTTAAAATGCAGAAATCGGTAAAAGAAGCTTTTTTTCCTTTAGTTTTCAAGCAAAAATTCATAATGATAACAAAACATAATAGAAATTTAACCTAGTTTGTTCACAAGTTCCCTAGCACTAGTTTCAATGGCCACTTTGCTGAGTATTAGAGAACTACAGAATGTGTTTCTCTGATTGACTGTCATCTAAGCAACACTGACACTCTATTTACTAACCTTGGTATCAAAGGTAGCTTATGCTATACCTGCATGCATTCACCTTTCCTAGCACCACTGTATTCGTATGCACAAGCGCACACATCACCCACATTCTGAACAAAAGGTTTTTAGCAACATGCTTAGGATAAAAAAAAAATTCAGGCTGAAAGACATGTTTGAAAGAATATAATGAGGAGCCAGGCATGGTGGTGAATGCCTGTAATCCCAGAGGCTCTGAAGGCTGAGAAAAGAGGATCATGAGTTCAAAGCCAGCCTCAGCAACAGCAAGGCACTAAGTAACTCAATGAGACCTTGTCTCTAAATAAAATACAAAATAGGGATGGGGATGTGGCTCAGTGGCCAAGTGCCCCTGAGTTAAATCCCTAGTACCACCACCCCCCAAGAATATAATGAGGAGAATAAATTTTTAAAAAATCATTGCACAATTTATATTTTTAAATATTGAGCAGATGAGAAAGAGGAACTGTAGTGTGCCTATAGATTTAATTTGTTAGTAGTAATAGGCAGGGAATGATGGGAAAGCCAACTCCTACAAATGCTGACTGTCATCCAATACTACAGTAGAATTATTTGTCCTAAGACCTTGTAAATATAATACTGTTTCTTGGAGTAAAAATTGTTCATGAATGATCTAAATCTCTTGAAAAATTCTTATGATTCAAAAGCCCATATAAAAATTTCACAAATTCAAAGGTAAGTTCTACCTTCTTTCAAGGCTACAGACACAGAGGGGGAGAAACACACACACACACACACACACACCTGAATGCCAAATACATAGCATTTTCTACACTTTCTACTTATACAGTGAGTGCTGTGATGAAGGAGGAGGAATACTTTTCACAAGGGCTTTCTGAGCATGTCCCTGATACAAGCAGTGAAAATCTATTAAGTAAAAAGTTTTATTCACAAAGGACAAATATCATCTTTCCCAGTCAGTTTTATAGATAAAAGCAGATTAGGTAATCTATTAATTCAACTACCTTCTACAAGGTATTTGCTTAAGCTAAATTAGTACTTGATTATCTTCTAAATACTTTGTAAGTAAATCATGAAGGCACTTCAAGAGTGGGGAACCCCATTCCTTCTTTCTTTCAGTAATAACAGCTAACACCTACTCAACACTAGACACTGTGCTACCTGCTCAGATGTTTGGTGATGAATGAAAGAGTCAAAAATTTCAGCCTGAATGTATATTATAATCTAGGAGGTAGACAAAGAAAAGGCACAGAAATAATAAGGACCATAAAGTAATATAAAGCAGGAAAATGGGCCCAGGAGTATCGGAAAGGGGTACCACCATTGTAGATAACTGGGATGGTGGGGGATGGTCTTGTCTGCAGCTGATGTGGGAAGTAGAGGAGGAATCCAGGGGTATGTCTGAGGGAAGGTCATTCCTGGGAAATGGAACAGCAAGTACAAATGTTTGAAGGCAGGAGATGGTTTAGGTGCAGAAACAGCATGGAAGCTGTGTGGCTGGGGGAGAGAGAGAGGGAGAGAGAGGAGGAAGAGGCAACTACAGAGGCAGAAAGGCATGGTTTCTGGCAGCCTCACTGTAGGTCACTGGGAGGATTTTCACATTACTCTGAGTAACAGAGGAGCCATTGTAGGAATCTGAGCACAAGTGAAGATGGTCTAAATTAGGTTTTTGAATGTTCACTCACAGATTCACAAAGAAAATAGAACAGGAGTTGTACTACTAAAGAATAAATGCACTCACTGGTAAAGGATTGCCTGATAAACTCTGAGGGCTTGATTTGCACCTGGTCCTCTGGTTATTTCTCAACAATGCTCAGTCAAGCTATCGTGTGGTCTAGTTGAGGAAACTGAAGTGGGAAAGTGTAAGCTCCTAGTCCCGTATCACACAGCAAGATGTAGCAAAGCTAGCCTCTGAACCAAAGTGTTGTGAATTCTGACTATTGGAAAGGAAACTGTAATGCATTCTGGCTTCCTCAAAACTCCAGGGGAATGCAACAGGAGGATTCCTTTGCTCTGTATGGAGTTAATGAAGGCTGCACAGAGGAGGTAATGTTGAACTGGGACTTGAAGAATGAATAATTTCCTTGGAAAATAATGGGAACAGCTAGCTTTCAGCAAAGGAAAACATGGTACATGTAAAAAGGTGTTTTGAATGGCTGCAGCTTGATAGCCCTCACCGGAAGCCTAAGCTGAAGGCAAGTGGTTTTCACAGGTCTAGACCCAAAGGAAAGATTTTCCTTTTGTTGAATTAAATGTTTCTTGTAAACAAACAAAAAAGTAAGAAGAACTCCACCAAAATGTTTGCTCATAGACAAAGTCATGGTTGTAATTATATACTTACTAACTGGCTTTGCCCATAGAGAGCAGATTTTCTGAGGGCAGGAAAACTACTATTGTTACATTACTCTCCAGTTTCTAACACTGGGCCTGAAGTAAGTATCCAGGAACTATCTGTTGAATAAAAGTATGAAAGTTTTTGATAAATAAGTATATTTGGTATCATGAGTTTTCAGTACAATATGTACTCTTCTTTCACAAGTTTAGGACCAGGCGCGAGTGTGAATGGTAGCCATGCAGAGCCAGGAGGCTTGTCCCTCAACCCCTCAGGAGAACACAGAATCACACAACTCATGTGTCCTATACTGGTGGCTCAGCTTCAATATTTCAGCCTAGATGTCAGTGACTTACTGGGCACCTGGTTGCCACTATTGAAGCAGAGTTCCCACAGATTCCAAAAGCTCATTATCTGAAAGGGAAGAATCAACTCAAACAGGAAATGAACAACACTGTGAGGTTATCAATGCTTGGCAGGGTATAGTAAATGGGACTTCCCCTTATCACTGTGCCTTGCTTATCTGGAGTGGTACCAATGATGTCACACAGGAGACAATATAGGGATGAAACAAGTTCCTGTTCCCATAGGCTTAACATCTAAAAGAAAATAACACACTTCTAGAAAAGGAAGTTATGTTTGCTTAATCCGGAGTGATATGAAAATCTCAAGTGAGTCTGTGGAGCCACTGAAATACCATTTGTTTAAAAAAAAAAAAGGAGATTGATAATGCTTTCCACCAAAAAATTTAAATGACTTCATTGGATAAGAGTCTAAATTTTCAGAGTGAAAAAAACAATCATACAGAAATAGGAATGAAAGGTTAGGACAAAAATAATAATTTTCCATGGGGAAAAGTATGGAGTTTTATTCCATGGAAAACCATCATAGAAAAAGTTGTACTTGGAACATCTATAAGTCATTTAAATTCCAGAACAATATGTGTTCACATAAGTTGAATTTTTACAGTCTCTGAATAACCTCAAATTTGTATTCAAATATGTATTTATTTTGAAAACTATATTAACTCCAGGGCAAAGAGTGGCTAGGATTTTGTATTGTAAATGCCAAGATCCTATTCTCAACTGCACAAATTATAAGCAAAATGATTTGGAGATATTACTTAATCCTTCAGGTCCATCAACTTCCTCATGATAAAATAAGTACAATAATACAACCCTGGTGGTTTATATAGAAAAATGTGTCTTAGCTCATATTTGACATATTCAATGCTCTACATAAATGATGCTTGCTGTTATTATTATCACTGTAGTTTTTTTTCCTAAATTCTTAAAGAGGTCAATTATTCCAAAAATGAAATTTGGAACTCTTGATCTAAAATAGTAATTCTCAAAGTGTGGTTTGTGAAATCCTCAGTCCTTAGAACCATTTCAGTATCTCTGAGTGGTAAAAACCATTTCTATAATACTACAATGATTTTGGTTTCATTTTTCATTGTGTTAACATTTGCACTTGTGTTGAAAAAGCCAATTTTAGGCAAGACTACTGATCCCTTAATCAGAACATTGATACCCAATTCTAGTCCTCATTGTATTCTTCCATGTATGTTCCCAGTTAAAAACCATAAAAGGCATTTTTCAGTTTTACTTAATATCCTTGATGAATCAAATGGATTTTACTTACTAAGGCTCTGCGTTTGAACACATAACTTTTAGATAGTTTGTATAACTACATAGAATATAAGCATAAAACCCTGCTACACACATAGACGTTTAAGGGTGTTCTCCAGGAAAAGCACTTATGCAGAGTTTTTGTGGAGCATAAATTTTATTTGAAAGAGTTACTAAAAAAGTGTTGTTATATGCACTCAAATACTTGGTATATCCTTTATCAAAAATAAACAAAGTGAATTTGTCAATTCAGGAGAACAACTAACCACATTTGCTGCAAATGACAAAATGTGATTTCTAAGTGAAAAATAGAATTAGAAAATTGACTCCACTCTAAACTTGAAAGCATCCCCAAACATAACAATATTTCTAATGGGTTTGGTGGGGGATATAAATGAATGTTATTTTTTTGATATTGAAAAGTATTATATGATAGCATTTGAAAAATTTATGATTCAGTGAACTAATATTTTCCAAGTAACCAATGTGTGATGTTATTAACTCAATCATAGACGTATAGTAGTTCTATTCAAAGTGACGGTGTTTTACAGATTTTAATATAACAGAATATAAGAAGTTTATTGATATAATTTCAGATTTTACATTGTAACTGAACTTCAAGAAATTATCACATGTCAAGTTTTGGTGTAGTATCAAAGAAGAATGTGCATAATTTTTGGAATGACTACTAAAATACTCCTTCCTTTTACAACTGCAGATCTGTGAAAAACCATATTTATTTTAGAATTTTAACCAAAGTAGCATATGACAGCAAGTGGAATCCAGAAGCATATGATTATTCAGATATCTTCTAATTACATCAAATATTAAATAGGTATGCACAAATTTAAAATAACGCCATTCTTCTCATCAATTTGCTTTTATTTTATTAAAATATTATTTTGAGATATTTAATAGTAGTATTTTTACTTTTAATAAACAATGTGAATCTTCCCAGTTTTCATTTCTAAGTATAATAAAAACCAATAGGTATAACTCACATAACAGAAACTCATGAGAGTTCTCAATAAGTTTTGAAATTATTTAAAAAATATTTGTCATAGGTTTGAGATCTGCTGGTCTAGAACATGGAGATTATAGCATATATCTCCAGTTTGCCAATGTCATGATTATCTCTAATAAAATTTTAATTCTATATGTTAAAAAAAAAGAAAGAAAATGTCCCAAACGGTAGGAATCCAATTTGCAAATAAACATTATCATGGAAAAGTATAAGAATAAAATCCAAACTCTATTAGAAGAAATGCTATGGCGATTAGTCTTGTCCTCAGAAAGGACTCATATACTAAAGTATTTTTGAAGTCATCAATTAAGTATTATAATAATAAAAAAATTATAGAATATATTGCTTTATCATTGAATGAGTCTCTGAATCATGCTATGAAGCTAGCAAGAGATGCAGTCAGAATGCAAGCCTGTGCTTAGCAGGTTTCAAATTCCATCCTTCAGGTTTGGGAATGAAACCACAGACAGCCTATGTTTGTAATTTTTGGTGTTTTGTTGTGGTTATACCTGAGCAGTATATCTTAGGTGATGGGATGACAACTAGTCCCCAATATCTCAGTGGTAAAAAGTAACAATTTTATTCTTCATTCATGCTATATGTCTCTTATGCATAGAATGTGACTATGATCCATATTTTCTTTAATCCTAAACCCAAGCTATTGGGAATCATGTACTTGAAACATCATATGTAGTCATTGAAAAGAGAAAATTATAGAGCATATTCTGCCCCTTAAATTTTCTTAGAAGTTTTCCACTCACATTTCATTGGCCAAATAAAGTTATATGGCTAAGACTGAGTTCAACCATGTAACTGTATGAATACAATATGTGACAGACTGTAAAAGTGACACAAGAGAGACAGAGAAATTCAAGACAAAAAAAAAAAAACCCAAAAAACTGAAATCATTCCCAGTAAAAGGTGTTAAAAATTTACACGATCTAGTTTACATTGAAGTAGGCCTCAGGACATATGTTTGCTATCATATTTCTATATCTTAATGGATAATACGTTGGACAGAAACGAATTCAACTGGTTTCAAAAATTTTGTGCAGTATGATATTATATTGGGCCATAATCTTCATGCTAATGAGTCCCCGGCATTCTATTCTTGGACTCCATACACCTCCAAGTGCTTTTGTCACCCATTTTCCATCAACAATCAAGGATTTGCTAATCAATATTTTTAGAGATGAGAAATGAGCTTGAAAAGGTGAAAGTTGTGGCTTTTTAATTCCAAACATGAACATTAGAAATGAACCTTAGTTTGTTAAAGCTATTCAATATACACATATTGGCTGCGATGTTGCTGAGGCACACCTTAACCTTGCCAATCCAAGCATTTGAGTTCAAATTATTTCTGGTTGCCTAATGCCTCCAGAGAGTAAGAGAATTCAGCCTCTGAACTGTTGGGTCTGCTGTGAGGGATAATTTATAGAAATTAATAATTAGAGCTCCTAAAAGAGCAGAAAGTTTAAAGAACATATTACATGGACTGTTATGTGTCTCTTGCTAATTAATGTTGGTTAAGGTTTAATGGGTACCTGTGGGGCAGAATTTGGTAGGGTGGCATTATTATTCACTGAAAAGAACTTAACTGACCATGACTAAATTGATGAAGTTTAACTTCTGAGAGTTTCCTAATTTCATAGTGCTTTAGACTTATTGTGGATCACATGTAATTTAAATTAGCTTTGTGTGTATATGATTTGTTTTACTTTAAGACTTGTTTTCCCAACATGATATCACACCCAATTTCATGATTTATTTCAGCTTAGATAGACTCAGACCTTAATGCAACTTAATTTCAAAAGAAAATACGTCCAAAATATTTAAATATTTCTGAAATCTAGTTAGTAGTCATTAATTGCCATTCAGGAGACACTTAAGGACAAGTTATAACATTGTTATTAACTCTATACATGAAAAGAAAAGGTGACTTTTCAGGAGTCAAACACTTACTCAATCCTAAATATGACTCCGGAACTAAATCCAATAGTTCCCTCCCATAGCCTTAATCTCAAGTAAGAATAATATTTGCAATGTGCCTTACCATCCATTTCAACTTAGATTCTAAAAGAACAGGGGGAAGTTTGTATATGTGAACAAGTTTTTAGTATTTTTCATAAATTCTTAAAGAAATTTACTGTTTGAATCATGGAATCTAACTCATATTGTATTTAACAACTGTTTTTGAATCCATCTTTCTAAATCATGTTATTTAGAATTCCATAAGAAAAAAAAGTTTAAGTCACAGCAATAATTCCATATGGGTTCTTGAGTTGCACCTTGGATAGTTCTATTCTGGTCTAAAAAACAATTTTAAATACTCATATACTCCTTTTAAAACCAAAGGGTTCAATTTCATATGATAAGCATCATTGGTATACTGAGATGTCAACTTTATTGATTTTCCTTAATACATTGCCTAGTAGATCAAACATTAACAAAAGCTTAGGCAAGCCTGAAGGTGAACTATTCATTTGCTTATGTTTCTGAATCTTAAAGGTTTGTAAGAATTGGGACCCAATGGTATTGGTGTTTCTTAAGTACTTATTTGGACTCAATCAAATAACTTACCTCCCAGTTGTGCACATACTTAGATACATTCATATTTTCATTTTTGTTTCCTTATTCCAAAACCTTACACAGAAAAACCCTATTAGTATCTTTGTTCATATTGCTTTTACCAATGAAAAAATTCATTTATTAACAGAGCTGGTATAGCTTATGTCATAGTCTGCTCAAAATACCATGGAAACATGCATGGCTTAAACAACCAAAATCTATTTTATCATCCTACTGAATGGAATCTGGGAAGTCCATGATTTAGATTTAGTTAGATTTCATTATGAGTGCTCTTTTCTTGGTTTGTAAGCAGTTGCTGTATCTGCAGTGTGTTCATGTGACCTCTTTGTGCATGAATAGAAATTATTTATCTCTCAAACCACATCTCCAAATACCATCACGTTGGACTTTAGAATTTCAATGTATATACTGGGGGAGGACACAAACATGAGAGCTCATTAATACAACCCATATATGGACTTTGAATAAAATGATCCACCTGAAAAGAATTCTGTAGAACAGTATAGCACATGACAGACATGCAACTCTATTAAAATATTTACATGAAAGCAATTTTTAAGAAGCTTAGGTTTTATTTGTTGTATTTTAATATTATTGAACTGAAGGACAGATTCTTAAATACCTTGAAATCACTGGTATTACGAATAAATATGTTGTTATTTTGTTTCTGTATATTAAAACAGGTAACAGTGTTTGATGATACTACCCTAAAAATAATTTTATCACTGGAAATTATTTAATCTTCAATCTCAGAATGGTAATTCTTGACAAAACTATCCTTTGACTGTCGCATCTATAAAGCTGAAAGTCAAGTTCATGGTTTACATATTTGTACAGATTTGTTTAGAAAATGGGCTGTTGTGAACTTGTTTCAAAATTGCCAAATGGGTGTGTAATGAAAACACATCTGCTAAACAAAAGAGAAAGACCAACTTTGAGAAAGAAATTAGCAAGGAAACATTAGTTTTAAAAGTTCTTTTATAATTAAACTGTGTTGCAAATTAAGTGGATCTTTTACCAAACATGCTATTCATAGCATCCATAATCATCAAATAGCAAGCTCTTCAGACAGAGCCGGAAGTAGATCAGCTTTGAGCAATAAAGAAGAAAACAGAAGAAGAAGAAGGGATGGCAGATTAGAGGTAAGGTAGCACGGGCAAGATTTTCCAATATCAAATACCAAGAAAACAACACTTAAACTTGATGTTAAAAAATGTTAAACATTGAGATGACTCTTTGTCTTTCCTCAATGGGTAGAAAAAAAAAACATTTTAAAAAGCTTTTCTTTGAGTTAGGGTATCAGCATTATGACCTGCTCAAATGTGGTCTCATTATTCATGTGTGTGTGTGTGTGTGAGTGTGTGTGTGTGTGTCTCAAGCACTTAGAGTCTTGCAATAACACTTCCTTTTGTTTACACCATATAACAGCACATATTATATTTCCTTGTTTCTATCTTTATTGTTTATCTCTCTTAAAATTTAAGCCCAAATCCATTATCTTTTTAGTTCTCAGTGATAGCCCTAGAATCAGTATCCGGAGTAAAGTGGACATACGTAAAAATGTGTTCAGTGAATGAATATATGACTCAATCAAATATAGTGCTCTTTTTAGCACTAAGAGACTTTTAATAAATATTTTCCCTGAATGTTTTGGTATACTTCCGCCTGGATAAAAAAGAAAAAAAAAGGCTTCTTTTCATCTGTGGTTTTATAAAACATCCATGTTTCATAGAAAAACATTCCACAAATGATTAGAATATTTTTGTAAATAAGAAAGTATACCATGTCTTTCCTGAAAGCATTGTATTCATTGGAGGAAAAAAATGTTTATAGCTCATATTTCCGTATTTGGTGACTGGTTATTATCTATTAATCTTTCTTCATTCTCTGTGTGTACAAATTTAAAGTTTCCTATATATCCTTCTAAGTAAAGTTTAGAAAATACCTTTCCCAAGTAGATTTTTTTCTAAATTTGAATAAACCATTTTTGATAGTATCAATCCCTTTGAAAGAAAGAAAAAGGGTAAGGAAGGGAGGAAGAGAGGGGGGGAAACAATAAGAAGAAGAGAGAAAAAGACATTCCTTAGTCATTATAGAACACATTTATTCATTTTTCTCTACCTTCAAAACTTTATAATAACTGGACAGTAAAGAACAAAATTGATGATTGAGTTGTATGTTTTCAGCAGCCCACACTCTGCTAGGAACAAGAAGAAAATCTCTCAAAATGCAAAGTTGATCAATCATGTTACCTCCATGATCAAAGCCAAGCAGTAAATCCCTATTGCTCTTAATGTAAGGAATGACATCCTTACCACCACCTAAACTCTTCACCTGGTCCGGCTCTTTCTTATCTCCTTGGCCTCATTGAATGAACACTCTTTCCCTCTAGGAGCTCAAGTCAAACTACCTTCTTTCTATTTCTGAAATTCCTAGTGTCTCCAAGTGCCAGGCCTTTAACAGTTCTTTTGTGTCTATAAGGGTCTGCTTTATCATGTTCCTTCATTTTAATCTTATTTATCCTTCAGATCTCAGCTCAGAGCTCCTTTGCTCTGGAAGTTTCCCCATCTCTGAATTCTCATGCTAGGGTAGTTTATTTTTTTCAGTACTGGGAATTGAGTCTAGGGACACATAACCACTGAGCCACATCCTCAACCTTTTTTTTTTTTTTATTTTTTGAGAAAGGGCCTTGCTAAATTGCTGAGGACCTCGCTAAGTTGCTGATGCTGGCACTGAATTTGTGATTCTCCTCCCTCAACCTCCAAGTTGCTGGGATTGCAGATGTGCACCAACTTCCCTAGCCAGTAGGTTCCCTTTTTATAACTCTTATAGAAAGTTGTTTATCACATCTTTCTTTTCTTCTAGAGTGCTCATTTCCATTTGTAATCATATATTCATCGCATTTCCAACTGACAAATACCCATCTCTTTAACTATTCTGTAGGACAGCAAGGAGACTTCTTTCCCCCACTTTAATTTCCTAGCTCAACAACAATGTGTGACATATAAATAGGAGGCTACTAATACTTGCTGCAAAAAAGAAAACAAATAATTACCAAACTGCTTGTCTTACTTTGCTACTGGATATGAACAATTGTTTTAAAATACCTTTTGCTTAAACAGAGCACAGTGGTGCATGCCTATAATCCCAGTGGTTTGGGAGGCTTAGGCAGGAGGATTGCAAGTTCAAAGTCAGCCTCAGCAAAAATAAGGTGCTAAGAAACTCAATGAAACCCTGTCTCTAAATAAAATAATACAAAATAGAGTGTGGTGCAGTGGTCGAGTGCCCCTGAGTTCAATCCCCATACTAAAACATACCCCCAAAAAATAAATAAATAAATACCCTTTGCTTAAAATAGCAATAATTAATATATGAAATTTTGTTAGTGGCCTTCTCTTTGTCAATATGCACAAAGGCAACTGAAGAGCTATAAATGCAAAAGGAAAAGTCAAACATTGAAAATATCAGCATCAGGTACTTCTTACATGTTCTGAGTCCTAGAAGTCCTTTTCTTGTTAGGACACTCATTTACATCAGAAGTAGAATATGCATTAGCATTCCTAAAAGGATTTATAACAGTTTTATCTATTATCTCCTATAAAACAGTTTCATGACAGAATGTTGTTAGCAATAATGAAATCAATAAGAGGGAAATGTTGGAAAATGTGAAAGCAAGGCACCCAGACCTTGATGAACATTTCTAGGGAAATAAATATTTAGTTCTTCTTTAGGGAAAATGCCATGTTTGTGCTGTGAAATGTTTCATGACTCACAGCACAGAAGTTATGAGGGATCAGTCAGTAATCAAAGAGAAACACCATCCGTTAACCAAAGCAAGAGATGATACAAAGATTAGAAATGAATTATCTCTTTAGAAACTTCAAAAAGAGGGGGGGAAAAAAGAGAAATGAAGACCTCAGACATTAAAATAGGTCTGGCTTTCCCCTGGAGTTTCTAAGAACATTTTTATATTTGAGTTTTTCCACTTGATTTTTCCCATACTTTTATGTGGATTTAAGCCCAGAAAATGCCCCATGAATACTTTCACTGCAAAGGGAAATCAACAAAAATAATTAGAATATACAAAAAGATTGATTGTTGACTAAGGTTTTCATCCTGAATCTGAGGTTGACTAGTTTCATGATTTTGTGAAATAGTTTAAACATTTTCTTGAATCTTACTCACTTGCAGTAAAGAATCTAGTGAGAAACATATAAATGAGAATTACTGTGCCTCCTACTGCATGCTAGAGAGGTGATGCTGAAGCCAAGCCCTTGTCCCAAAGTGGTGGAGCAACTATCCAGGCAGGCTGGAGTGTGAGTGGTGAGCAAGGACCACATCTGCTTGGAGCTTGCCTTGCTGGCACAGAGCTGAGGCAAGCCAGAGTGCACTGACCTGTTGCCCACAGCAGCTGGTCCAGGCAAATGAATGGTAAATATATATATATATATATATATATATATATATATATATATATATATATATTAAAAATAAAAATAAAATAAAATAAAAAATTAAGTGGGTTCAGACATGAATGAAGAAAAGTTCAGACTGAAGGGCTAACCCATAGCACTGGTACTTTCCAAAACATGATTAGCATAAATTTGGACCAATTACATTGACCCAAGAGCTATATAAATCCTGAGACTAGCACACCCAAGTAGCAACCTGTTATTGGTCCCATCTCTATGATAATTCTGTTTTCTATTCTTCACACTTGAATAAATCTTACTCCTTTTACACTTGCCTTCCACGAATTTCATTCTTACGATTTGTCAGAGAAGAACCCAGGAAGAAATCTGTGGTCAGCTGCTGGGATCTGCTACAACAATAGAGAATATAGTCCACTATTAAGAGCTGCAACTCTCCATGGTAGTGGAGATGAATCCAATTTTGCCAGCTGTGACTCTCTGAGCTAATGCTGGCAGGCATCTCCTGCCCTGATTAGTAGCTAATATCTAACTGCACTTTCTCAGCTGCAGAGGTCAGCATCTTGCACAGACTCCACCTGTCAGGAGAAGTGGAGAAACTCCTGTTTCAATAGAGGTTAAATCTGTGTGTGTTTGTGTGTGTGTGTAGTGGGGTGTGTGTGTATATGTTAACTCAAGGCATGTTCCAGGGAATATTCCAGTGTGCTGAGAAGGCTTTCTTTGATCTCCTTCCAGAATCTCTTCCTCATCCACCCAGTGATGCATGGAATTACTTAAAGGGACCAAGCAGTTTATTCTGGAATTTGCATACAAATCATGCTAGAAAGGGTTACACACAGAATTTCATGCTAAGACCTAAAAAAGAATTTCAAGGAGAGCTTTTTCTGAGAGAAAATTTTGTCAGGTTTGAGAAGTTAAAGACAGTAAGTGAAAAAGAATGGATAGTGTTTTAGTCAGCTTTTGCATTGCTAAAGTTTGTTTGGGCTCATGGTTTCAGAGGTCCAATCCATGGTCAGCCAACTTCATAGCTCTGGGCTCAAGGTAAGGCAGAACACCATGATGAAAGCTTATGGAGGAGGAAAGCTACTTAGGACATTATGGAGAACTGTGACAGAGAATGGGAGAGCAGTGACTGAGATTGGGTGGTCTCTGATGAACTCATGGCTATGGCATGCCTGGTGTCTGGAAATGCTTCTGTGCAAGAGCATAAGATGCTCAGTTGCTATGGTAATGCCCTGCCTAAGGAGGCTCTGTGCAAGAGTCTCATCAGCTTCAACCTTGATCTCAGGCACCTACATCCTGGAAATAAAGGAATTCTCATGTTAGACAATCACAATATTTTACCAGCTCTTCTACTTCTGAGTCTGTCCACTTCACAGTAACTTTAAACAATGGACCTTCTTGAGTGCTACACAAAGCTCCTAACATTGCACATTGCAACTGGGGAAAAGCTGCATAGATGTTTCTAGTTCTGTAACTTTTCTGAATTCAAAGAATAATGCTTACATAGTTTTTAACCTGATAAATATATACATAAAGATTGCTGGTATAACTCTTTAGATCTGCTTCTCTGTCAGGGAGCAGCAGTCCACCTGACCCCAGCTTTATCTTCAAAATCTACATGTTCTAGTCTTTACTTTCCTTATCCCACTTTGCTCCTCACCCAAACTCTCAAGTTTGGCCATTCTGGTCACAGCAGGACAGGATAGGCAGGAGGCAGAGAGAGAGCTAAAGCACCAAAGTCACATCCGAAGTCACATCCTCAGTCACCTATTCCCTCCAGCCTCATCCTACCTGCCTACAGTTACTTCCCAGTTACACCATAAATGGATTAATCCACCGATTTTGTTATACCTCACAATATAGTCATTTCTCTTCTGAAAATTCTTGCATTGTTTCACACATGACCTTTCAAGGGACACTTCATATCTAAACCATAACAGGAAGGAATAAAAATAGGAAAGCTTAGAGCACCAAAAGCACATTTCTCTGCTTCACATCTTCACCTGGAGCTGGCCCAGCAGCAACTTGCAGAGAACATGCTTCAAGTGCTGGACAAAAGTACCTCACCTCCATCCTGAGAGGAGCACAAAAGTATAGGAATGTTCTGTAGGGCAGCTCATGCTTGGTGAACTTCATTTCTTTGGAATGGCACTCATTCCTAAGAACCACATCTGGAAGAGGCTGTGTGATAATAAAATAGCAAATGGAATATACTGGAGTACCTGTGTTTAAAATACAAAGAGCAATGAAAATACAAGAAAGTTCTTGTAATAATTTTGATTGTTTTTGACCATGTTTATATTATTTTTGTTCACTAATTTATTTGGCAGCCAGAATGAAAATCATCTTTACAAAATATCCATAGAATATAGGGTTATGCTGGGTGTTTCATAGAGCCTTATGCTTAATAATATCAGTCCATCGCTAAGGATCACAAGTACAGATGGCAGAAATAATTACTAGGAGGATGTAGTATTTCTGAAAGGCTCATTTAGTTTGATTTTAATAAAATAACAATCCAGTGAGAATGAATTTCTGTGTTTTGAGGAGTATTTTGGCATATTCTGGCATATTTCTATTTTGAAAATTAAAAGGTAGTGTCTTCATCTGTATCTAATGTTAGTCTTCTGTCCCTAACACCTTTCAAGCCCAGATTTTCCTTGTTTCCAAATTACTTTTATTTTCTTTCTTTTTTGTTGCAATCATTCAGAGAGAATAAAATGAATGAAAATTTAAGTCCAAGAGGCTGCTTAGTCTCTGTGAGTATATGTAACTGGTATCATGTCCCAAATTCCAAAGGTTTATGAAAAATACAGATATGTTTAAAGTGGGGGGGAGCAGGAGAGGTAGTGTTGATGTTCTAGAGAGCTAGCAACCTGATAGCAGGGCAAAGCTTAGTTGGAAATCAGAAAGAAGAGGTAGATATTCCAGTAAGAAAATGGCCTGTGTTTATAAACCACTAAAGTCAACTCTCTAAAAGGTTTTCCCCTGAGTGGTAGTTGGTAGACAGTTTCCTCTCCCAGATGCCTTTGCAGTGGGTGTCTTAGGCTGTCAGACTTCTGATACCATCTGCCACTTACAGGTTTCTCCTCGTCTGCAACAAGTAACATTTATCTTCCCCTGTTTAACAACCCAGGAATATTTTTAAGATTTTGAAATTAAAACTCTTTTCAGGAACCACCACCCTAATCATCATGGGAGAAATTGCTGTAGACAAGGTGGGGAAGAAAGGAGAGAGAACAAGAAAAAATAAAATCATAGAATCTACAAACCCTTCCATAGCACTAGGCTGTGGCAATAACGGATTCTTCTTGGTATCTCTTTAAGCTTAAGTACTATCTTTTAAACCCCCTTGAATTGCTGTAATAATGGCTTCCTATTAATAAATTGGAATATTAATTAAAGATTGAGTTAGGAGTAGTAAGAGTTGAGTATGCCTTTTGGTATTTAAGTCAGCAAGACAGCAAATTACAGATTAGCAAAGGGCCCCTAAAAATTACTTAGTTTCCACCTTAGCTTCAGCATAGACAAGTCATTCTGAAAATTTTTAATTATTTAATTAAATATCATCTTAAAAAATATTCAAACAACTACATATCATTGTTTTCCTTAACAAAATATTCCAGAGTTAGAAAGTATCTAAAATCCCATACAGATTTGTTTGATGCAATTTAAAATGATTCATTTTTTTCTGTCCTGTTAGGCTATTTTTCATATTTCTTTTCTTCTTATACATAAATGTACATACATATATACACATACTTTTGGTTACAATTTAGATTGAAAATATTCAGTGATTTTTTTAACCTTGGCCACTAGATTAAAATGAACTTATGAACACGTAGTCATATATGATGTGAATATTAGAGTACCAAATCTGGTCTTTCTCAGCCTGTGACTTGATGTGGCCTATTCCTAAGCACTCTGAGTACCAAGGGTGACAAAGACAGGAATTCTTTAGGTAGCAGCTCATACTACAACTTAGTTCCTTTAGTTCAATTTTTACTACAATTTTGTGTCACAACTTTTCTTCCCTCTTGAATTTTTGGCTTGAAACTAAACCTGTGGAGGAAAATACCTTATTAGATGTGGAAAGTATAAAATGAGGGGGAAACACAAGGACAATCTCCTATGTACTGCTCACTGATTGCTTTGGGGATATTTTTTAAAACAAAATTAAATTTTCATGACCTAAAATGCCCGGCAGCCAGGGCTTTGCTGACTTGCACACTGTGCATATCTCCCTAGCCAAGTTGGGCAGCTTTGGCCGCTCAGCCTGGGCTCAGGGCCATTCTGGTTGGCCGCTATGCAGGCCAGAACATACCAGAGAGGTGGGGCTCTCCAGCAGCCTGGCTGTCTCACCACAACTCTGAGAGTGAAATCTCTAATAGGATTACCTGAGAAACGTTAGACCCTACAGAAACCTTGTTCTCAATAATTGCAGATGCCCCATTAAGAGAGTGGCAATCTTAACTCCAATATCCAGTAAGACTGAGGAGAAAATAGAAATGATCAGTTTTCCCTAATTCCTGAGGTTTTCCTTCTATTCCTACATTATAAAGGAATGACTCTGGGCTACACTCGAAAATGCCACCTAATTTTCTAACAACCCCCCTGATCTTCTATCTATTTTCATAAATGGGTTTTTGGCAGTAAAGTAGATGGTGAGCAGGCAACATGTGTATAACTGCACTAGCAGTAAGAGCCAGCTTAGGACCCACAGGACTGAGACTGACAGCAGTAGCTCCAAGTGTTGTAGTGGAGATTTGGAAACATTTACATCAATCACATGATTGAAAACTGCCAAATTGGGTCATCAAGGTCAAGCATATCCACTGGCATTTGAATTATTTGTCTAACTGACCCAAATTATCAGATTAACTAGAGAAGTGCCAATCTGTTTAGATTTCTGATCTGTAGATATAAAGCAATAAGGAAAAGAAGTATGGTAAATTGCCATTGCAGGAAATTGAGAAAATGCTACTGGATCCTTTCCCTTCAGTCTTCTCTAGCAATCTGAAAGAGATGTGCACCTCCCTTATGGATGGAATTGACTACAGAGAAAAGTGTCACCTTTATTATTTAACACTTTCTACCTCTGCAGCTTTTGTAATAGAGAGGTATCCTACCAGAGATCTGATTATTTTTGAAGAAAGTTTGGTTCCTGAACATTGTTTTTTTCTTGTGAAACAAGAATTTAAATTCATGCCATAGCTGTACTCTCCCTTGACCCAAAAGAAAATTAGAATAGAATATGGATTCTGAAATAGATTGTACCTCTATACTTATCAGTGCTCAATAACAGATATCCCTAACCCCTAGACAATTAGCTAGTGTTCATATGTAATTCCCTTGACTCACAGGGAAATAAAAAGGGTAAAGATGAGCAAGAAATCTAATTTGAATTCTTACACTTTTCCCTCTTGCCAAAACGGAGACTCGAAAATTTATGCTCCACAATTACAGTGTCTCTTCACATTCAGGGAAAGAAAGAATGAAGCAGTTATCTAAAAATCATTCAAGGTCAGAGCATATCACTGCTTCTGTCTGTCTGAATTTGTCTCCAGCTTTGTGCATTTTTTTCTCTCTCACATGTTCTGGGTTTCCTCTCTCAGAACTGACATTTAAAATTGTTCAGATACAGACCGGTCTTAGAGCAGTAGAGGCCTTCAGCTCTGAGCAGATTTCTCACTCCAGGATTGATAACCTATTCTCAGATCTGTACCTCTGTTCATTTCTAGCACTGTTGGCAAGATAGACACCAGTCAATAGGAAAATCCCTTTCTGATCACCCATGGTATAGTAGAACATAAATAAAAAAATAGAATATAATTTTATAACACATTGTAAGGACAGTTCTAATCTCAGGGATTTAAAAAAATAGTGAACAATAATGTCACATACAGTCATTCATCTATTTATGCCCTTGTTCTTAACTTTTCTTTTTTTTTCAACCCCCACATTGGATAATTTAGGTAGTTCCTACAATAAGTCTAAAAAATGTTTTATGGATGTGCATTAAGAAATTTTCTATTAAAAAACCTTGAATTTCAGCAAGGTTGTCACTTGCTTTTTTTAAAAGAGAAAAATCATTGACATCTGCTGAAGTGTTAATTTTTCCGAAAGCACAGAGGATAATAACACAGACTCTCTCTCTTGCTGAATGATAAGTTTTAAATTTTTTGAAAAAATGCCAAAGGGCTTACATGCAAAGTTTCTGTCATTGTATCTATGACTTTTCTGAAATGTGTTTTTTAACCTTTTATTCTAAATCATGAGTTTCAAAAAAAGTATATATAGATATATTTAAACACCACTATAACTCATGTAGTTGACAACATAAGATATTAATCATTTTTAAAAATGGAAATACTTTCTCAAAGAGAAAAGTTTGTGGATGTGAAAAGAGGTTTTCAAATTAGTGTCATTACCTAGTGATACACATGTGAAAGCAAAAGAAGTTAAAGTTAAAATATTTAAAGAATATTTTTATTTTCTGCCCCATCTTTTTACCACCAAAGAACATAAAATTCTATGTAGTATACTTTTAGCTCCTTAAATCTTTGCTGTTCAGTAATTTTTAACATCCATAGAAAAAACCAAACCTCAAGAAAACACAAATCTTGCACCTTTCCCTTTTAGGCTATCGCCATATTTCTCACATCAGCTTGGATTCTCCTGAAAGCAAAGTCCACAGTGGTCTCTAGCATAGGTCCATATTTGGGAAGCAATTCATCTAGAAGAGTGAGGGGGCAGAGGAACAGAAACATGGAAGGAATAAAAGCCCATCCAAGGGCTTGTTGGCCTCCACTACAGGTGACAGGTCTCAAACCTGGGATAAGAGAAAAAAATTATTCATAAGCTTTTCTTTCTCCTTGGTCAAAAGTAGCCCTCTATACACTAGCACCTATATTTTTAAAGTATCAAATGCACAAGTGCAAAGTGAGTTTCTATGGACTTCCCATACCACATATCAAGGAAACCGGGGGCAGAGATTAGAAGTACATGGAGCCAGCCACAGAAAGGCATCATCTGATTACCCCTGTGCACATTTGGTTGAGGTCTGAGAAGAACTGGTCACAGCGGGAGTACAGGAGAAAGGGTAAGGAAATGAATGATTTGCACTGAGGTGTTCCCAAAATCACATTAATGGTCCATTTTGCCTCATTTCTTTTGTCATTGTGCAGCAAAGCAACCTGACCAACTCATCTAGGCATGAGGGCCTTAATGGTTCATTTCCTTTAGGGATAGCTGAGCTTTTAAGGAAATGCATTTCTTATGATGAATTATTATGTGTTATTGGGATACACATTTCCTTCAGAGCAGTCTGCACAGTGTGTCAAGAACATAATGTAGGTTAAAAAAAATCTACATATAAATTTCTCTTGCCCTATTCCCTGTTATTCCTGGCAATAATAGAATATGTTCAGTTTTGGATAGAGATCAGAACTTTAATAAGGGTGATTTTTTGATAAGTTGAGAATCACTTTTATCTTTTTAGATTAGTCATGTTGTCTTTCAATTAATTTTAGTAATTCACATTTCCCTAGAAAATCACCCCATCTATCTTTCTTATTTGTTTATTTTATGGCCCTTAGCTGTATATTGTTTTCTCTTTTTCTATTTAATCTTAAACATTTATTAATATGTGAATTTTTGTCTGAGTAATCCCTTGGCCAGATTCCATATAACTTCCTTATGGTTATTGATTTCTAAATATTGTGCATTATAGTGATGATTTCAACTTTGAATCAATAAATACTGAGTAAAGTATTTTAATTTGTTTAAATTATTAGATTTTTAAGGTTAAATTATTGCTGTATATTTTAATATTAATTAAATCAGTTTGCCTAGGGAATATAACCCATAAAATGTCTCTTTTCAGAAATTTATTAGTATGTAATTAATGGGCACTTGTAAAGAAGTTGCATTTGTATAAAGCATGTATTTGAATATACGTAATATATTTAAATAAATTATGTTCTTTAACTCAGAGCATATGTATCATTATTTATATTTTACTTTTTAAAATATTATATGATATTTTGTACCTTATATAGCATGAATTTTTTTAAAATAGGTGATTCATGATACATTTATCCTATTTTCTGCTTTGTTAAAAAAATTTATTGATTGTATTAAGGTTTGGATCTGAAATGTCCCCAAAGGCTGATGTTGAAGGCTTGATGCCCAGTGCAGCAGTGTTCAGAGGTGGGACCCTAGAGAAGTGACGGATCATGAGGGCTCTGTCCTTATCAGTAGATTAATCCCTTAGGGGATTAATAATTCATTGGCATTACTGGGAGATGGTAGAAATTGTGAGACGTAGGACCTATTTGGAGGAAGTAGGTCAATGGGGGAATGCCCCAGGTAGGCATCTCTTATCCCTGGCCCCTTCCAACTTCTCTTTCTCTCCCCCACACTGCACCTCTCTCTTTCTGTTTCTTGGCCGCCACAAAGCAGGCAGGTGTGCACCTCCTTCCACCATGATGTTTTGCTTTACCTCAAGCTCAAAGCAATGTAGCCAGAAAATCATAGACTGAAACTTCTGAAACCATGAGCCAAAATTAATATCTCCTTCTTTAATTTGTCCATACCAACTATTTTGGTCATAGTGATGAAAAGCTGACTAACATCCACTTATTATAATACATACCTTGTTTCAATTTGAATATATTAGATATTATTTTATAACTGCTTTAGTACTTAAATCTTTTGTGTATGTTTGTTTTAAGCAAGTCATTTGGATTTTGTTTTACTGTTTAATCTCTCCAGTTTGCATTTATTATTATAATAAAAATATCTAGTTTTCTTCTGTTTACTTGTTAAATGATTCTGAACTTTCTTGATGTTTTCTATATTATCTACTTTCTGCCATATGGAGTCTTTGTTTGATAAAGTCAAGCAAATATGAAAATAGTTGTTTTTGTGTTTTCTGTTTAGACCAGATGCATCCTATTTTAAATTCTAGTCTTATTTGTTTTCTTTTTACATTTAAAACTTATTTAACTTCCATGTTGTGTGTGATGCATGTATTAGAAAGAGAATCTATTGTGTAATACACATGGGTAAACTTCAGAGTTAGAGTACTAAAGGAGTTAGATTATAAAATAAAGAATTGTGTCTCTCAGCTAGATCTTGAGTAGAAAAAGAGAACAGTATCACAGAAGAGTTGAATCCAGGGAATAACGGACATTCTCTTAACCATACAGGGAAGGTACATTCATTTTATATTGTTTCTGTAACCAATTACAATAAATTGAGTACCTTAATACCATAAATTCACAATTTAATATTTTTGTGGATCCTATGAATAAAATTAACAAAAAACATATTAACAAGAGAAAAACAGGGTTTGTTAATCCATACAGTATGCATACGTGTAGGAGAAAGTCCATGATGGGTAACTAAAAGGGATAATTAGAATTTGGAGCGATTACATTTTCAAAGAAGTGACAAAACAAAGGAAATATTTAGTCTTCCAAGGCAGCAAAATGTGGGAAAGCAAATAAGCAGAGAAAGGTTTGTTTCAGAAGGTCTAGTTTGGAGCCAACTTTCCACTTTCTTCATGACATATAACTTTCCCTAAAAAGGAGACTTACAACAATCCTCATGTCTCAGAAGCTTCTGCTTTTAATTTGATGAGAGAAGCTCCAAACGCTTTCTTTCAGTGTTGGTTGAACCTCAAATGCTTTCAGCTCAAAATAATGCACATGCCAAAATGTCTCATTTTGAGTGAAACATTTTGACTCCTCTGGAAGAGAATCAGCTTCCTTTCTCAAATAGGTTGTTGGAAGAACTATGTTCCTTACCATTGCAGGACCAAGGTCCTCTTTGCTTGCTGATTGTTGGCTGAGGATGCTCCCAGCCTCTAGTGGCCACAAACTCTCATGGACTTTATGGCCTCTTCCTCCATCTTCAAGTAACTAATGGTGAGAGGAGTCCTTCTCACACCCTCTGTTGGTCTCCAACTGGGAAAGACCTCCTTTCCAGGCTCACATAATTAGATTAGGTGTAAAGAGACAATCCAGAATAATTTCCCCACCTTGAGATTCATAACCTTAAGCATATCTGGATGGTATTTTACTGTGTAACACCACTAATTTTTACTCTCCAGTGATTATCTAGGGATTAAGGAATAGACATTTGGTGCAGCTGGCTTCTCCATTTTATCATAGTACTGTAGACCAGAACGTGTTAGAAATCAGACCAGACAGCTTTGAACTTTGTGGTCAAAACGTTGTTACATTGATCTAACAAGTAAATCCTACTTTGTGAAAATGAATCATGATAAGAAAAACCATGTGCAAATGAGATAAATAATAATTAGGGAAGGAACCACATGTAGACAGGAGAGTCAAAAACTGAGCAAGAGTTGAGGAGGAGTGTGGAAAGGATTTTTGATAGGGGCCCAGAATGATGTCCATGAATGGGGAAGAATACAACAGTTGTAAAAAGAAGTACAAGAGATATCTTCTGGGTATTACAGACTTATTCCTACTTCTTCTGACCCCTATTGGAGTATATGCTCAGTAATGCAACACGCGGCTCTACAGATAAGTCATTTCATCTATTTACAATGGCATTGCCATTTAAAAGCAATCCTATTTTATTTGGAAACAGTCTTTGAGCAAAAGCAGATACTCAGTCTTCTGATGTTCTGTGGGGGGGGGCTCAGAGCAATCTAATCAACTCAGACCTTGGATTCTGCTTCCTTCTCTTAACATTATTCTGGAGGATTGAGTGAATCCTCTAGAAGTAGACAGGGAGCCAACACTTTATTCCCTCATGTCTGAGTCAAGGTTAAAACATTGTATTAAGAGTTCCTTGTCATTTCCCTCCTCTTAGAAATGATGAGGTATATTTGTGTTTTTCTCTTTTTGCATTCCCAGCTACAGATCATAGCACCATTTTCTAGCATTTTATTGCAAAGTTTAAATAGAGCATTTTACCTGTAGTGCTACTAGAAAGCAGCTGAAGTAAGGATAGATAGGTGTTTTACTTTTATATTGCTGCAATGTGAGGGATAACTTTGAGAGTTATTTTTTGTCTTAAATAAAATTAAACAAATATGAAACATAAAAATACTGATCTTTTTCCAGAGAGGTCTTAATAAATTAATATATATCCTGATCTAGCTTCTGATCTGAAAGTCTCAATGGTAGGATGCTGATATAATAAAGAAGATATAGGTGTTGATGATGATAAGTTCTAGACCTCAGTTGTGTCTGCAAGAAAAGAGTCAAGGCAGAGGGTAAAGGGTAAGGTAATTGAAGGAGAGGAGGATGAGGAACTGAGAAGCCAGGGCAATAAAAGGTTGGCCTACATGAACATTGATTTTCCCTAAAATATAACAAGAATGAAGTTAGTGTATGTGCTACTAGACCTGAAGCTAAAATCTTCAAGGAATTTTGGAGAGGGACCCAGGTTTCAATAAAGGAAAAGAAGGGTTCCTCCTTAATGCAATCCTCCTTAATCAACAGTTGAACATTTATTTCTTGAGAAATTCTTCTTATGTCTCATGCAGAATATTTAAGAAAAAGTATCCTAATTAGCACAGTTTAGGGTCATGGTTATAAGAACTGACTCTTGGAGCCAGACAGCCTGGGTTCAGATGTCATCTGCTATTTATCAGCTAGGGACCCATGGCAAGATGTTTTATTTCATCTGTAAATTAGAGATGATGAAAGTAACTCCCTCACAAGGTTGCTGTGAGTCTTATTTGAGATAATATATGTAAAGCACATAGGCCTGTGCCTGGCACAGACTAAGTACTATGTAAGTGTTTGCCATTAATAATGTCACATTCTTCACTTGAATATCACAGGGCAAGTCAAGGAAATGGTCACCACATGCATTATAAGTTGGTTGGAAAGAAAGTTGGTAAAGAGCAAATTGTCAATGCCTTTACACAGCAATTCTATTTCTAGGTATTTACCCTTTATCTATACTTATCCCTTTTTAAAATGACATACATACAAAGACATTCATTCCATTTAATCTATAATAGTAAGAAGTTTAGGGAAATGTACATCCATAGAATGTGTCTATGAAGTTTTTAAAAAGAATGCATTAGATTCCTCAGTGTTGATGCAAAATTCTCCAGAATACATCATTAAATGAAAAAAAATCAATTGCAGGACAGTGTATGCCCTCAATAGCATTAGATTATACACATTTAGTTTCCTATGTGCGAGTTTGTAAGTGAAGGTAATATTTGGAATATTCCACAGGAAGTCATGAGTAACCTCTCAGGAGGGAAAACTAGATGACTAGGAGAGAAGTAAAGTATCTCCTTTGTAGTAGCTTTTATATATTGTACTGTACATATATTTAAGTTGGTTTTTTTTTTTTTAGTTGTCAATGGACCGTTATTTATTTATATGTGGTGCTGAGAATCAAACCCAATGCCTCATGCATGCTAGGCAGATGCTCTACCACTGAGCTATGACAACAGCACTACTTAAGTTTTTAAAACTAGTTCTGGATAATATAACTTCAATTTCATGTTAAGGGCAAGTCATGTCAATAAACATTTCTTGATTGTCTCACTGGACAAGGCCGTGGTAGGTGCTGTGAGAGGAGGGTGTATGAGGCAGGTGAGCTTTAATCTTCCTAGCTCCACATGCATATTGACAGCATGGTGCATTCACAGGTGTAATATAAGAGAAATGAGCAATTGTGAAATTGAACTAGTCAAGGGTTCCAACGATGCTAAGGGGCTAACAACTTTGTTTCCTCTTAGGGGTTTTCAGATCAGACACTAGTTCAGTAGATGAGTTTAGTTTATTGAAGACTTCTCTGTAAAAGGATCAGTACCTTTATGTTGTGTGTTTGTTGAGTTTTTTTTTTTTTTATAAAACAAAAAATAACTCTCAAAGTTATCCCTCACATTGCAGCAAGCACAAAAGTAAAACACCTATCTATCCTTACTTAAGCTGCTTTCTAGTAGCACTACAACTAAAATGCTCTATTTATTTAAGCCTAAATTTAGCATGAGGTGACTGGGCAGCTCAGGACATTGCAATAAAATGCTAGTAAATGGCGCTACGATCCATGACTGTTGATGAGAATGTGGGAAGTTAGTGTTTCAAACATGTCTTAAGGCCATGACTACACACACATGGAAAAGAAAATAAGAAAAAGCAGTAATTGAGAGGGGAACATTGAGAATTACCTGCAAATAGAAACTGACCTTTCTTTTTTCCTCTCTTATCCTTAATCCCCTTCTAACTGAATACCACTGCTACGTGTTGGAAGAGCAGGCACGGTTTCTATGCTACAGGCTATAGCTGGTGTGTGAACAGAGCAGTTTCCAATCCTGTACCAAAATATAAAATTAACTTAAAAATGACTTTCTGTTTCAGTTTGTTTGCTCATAAGCTACAAAGCACTGATAGATATTTGAGGAAAATGAAAGCAATAGGCTCAAAGTTGTTCAACTGAGAAAAATAGCTGCTCTGTGAAACAGACATTTCTGAGAAACCTCTAACCTCAACCCTCCATGCTCAGCCCCACTTTCCTTCTAAAGTCATGCGTTAATGAGAATGTGCTGTGTTGAGCAATGCTGTGCTACACATGGGCTGCCTACCAAGGAAAGGCTATTTTCATGCTAGGTGGATTCCAAATAAATACATTGAATTTGAGGCTAGTCCTGGAGTCTAACTCTTGCCCAGAGAGGGCTCTTGTGGTCTGGAAAGCCTAAGAGACCCAACAGAGTAATTTAGAGATGGAGGATTTAGGTTCACTCTAGGGCAGACAAGGACTAGTGTGGTAACTAATGTGAATCTGATAAAAATGGGAGTTCATAACCCATTTGAATCAAATGTATGAAATATGATATGTCAAGAGCATTGTAATGTTGTGAACAACCAATTAAAAAAAATCAACTTGGGCCACACTAGTACCATTGCTATGATTTGAATATGAAGAGTGTCCCCCAAAGGACCATGTGTTAAAGATTTGGTCTCCAGGGTGGTGTTACTACATGGTGGTGGAAGCTCCAAGAAGTGAGGCCTAGTGAGAAATCATTGAGAGTCTGCCCCATAGGGATTGTAGGAGGCAGTTTCTTCCTGACTATTTGCTTCCTGGCTCATAAAGTGGTAGTTCAACACTGATCTGAATATCTTTAAAAAGGTTATGCCTAATAGAACTGGTGAGGTAGGCAGTGGTTCAGCCCTGGGATAAATGTGTTCTTTCCATGCTGCTTTGAGTTCTTCTCCATCAGATTGGATCCTCCATACTCAGAACTCCAGAAAACATGATAGCATCAGAAGCACTGTTTAGAATACTTCACTGAATTGTAGCATACCTGAGAGTTCGGGGGGGGGGGGGCGGGGGCACCCCTAAACAGACTTCCAAATACTCATTTATGCCATCTAGATATTCACACACTGGAAACAGATGACTTCAAAATGAAAACAAGAATCAGAGACATTGCCTCAGGTCCATCTTAGCCAATGCTAACCTAAAGGAAACACTCACCTTCTCACTATGTAACTGTAATTCAAATAGTCAAGTACTGTGCTTTTCTGGACTGCTGAAGCATATACTTCCTTAGTATTCAAATAAATAAAAAACAGGGGGGATTCATGTTTTCTGATTCAGGTTCTAGAGTTGACATAGCAGAGCATGATAAGTCCTCCTCTCCCGCTAGTCCCCACTGCACTGCTTACAAAAGGTCATGACAGAAGGGACAATGCCAAAACATGCAAATGCAGTTTGCATTTTTAAAGACTGTCAGGTTGTGTGATTGATGGCACAGCCAATTCAGTATATTGAAACAGCAAATAAATAGGGCCCATGTGCCCTAAAGTAATATAGCTCCCAAGGGTGCTTTGCTTTCAAGGGCATCGTTTATGCTCTACAGAATCTCATCAATTAAAGAATAGAAATTAAGTAGCAGAAGGCAGCTTCTCAGTCATTGAATTCCTCCTGAGAGTATAAGCTCTGCTTTGTGCCGAGTTGTGTATATGACAGCTTCTCTGTCTTCAGGGAGCCCACAATCTAGTTGGGAAGGTAAATTGATACCAAAGGGCAACATAGCAAACAATACTAAACAATTTTAATGAAGTGCTACCATTTCTCTGGGGCAAGGAAGACTGGGATTACCTGAGAACATTGAAGAGCAAAGTCTTATGTGAACCCTGGATGGTAGGAACAAAGACAGGTGAAGAGACAGAAGCAGAGGGACCCACCCAAGGTGGAGCAAATGTGGTCTCCTCATGGACTGTGAAGAGGCCAATAATCTGAGGAAGCCATTTATTTCATGTTAATAATTTCAACAATGACACTTTCAAGTTATGAAAAATGGCAGGAAGAATATGTGGATCTAATGAATATGGAAGTACAAAAAAAGAAATGATTCATTTTCCTTTGGCTTTAATAATATATCTATGACAGTTGCTTCAGAAATTATACTATGGTTATAACTATTGAGCTGGGGGTAGGGCTTTGAAAGAAAAAAAACACTTTCTAATTACATGCATTATTTTATCATCTTCTTGTCCTGATTTAACAGTTTTTCTGGTGTTGACTATGGTTTGCTTGAATTCTTTCATTTAATTCCAACTACTGAATTATTAGCTTAAGAGTAAAATCCAATAATTGTTCCTGTTAAAAACTGATGAAGTGTCCAGGTGACTAAAATTACAATATCAGGAGCACATGTTATTCAGAAAAAAATAAAAGGAAAAGGAAGGCAGCTCTGTGCAATGAGCTTCATGTCATTTTTAAAATAACATTGATACAGGTAGATTTTCTCTCTTATATGAAGCATATAAACTTAATAGGAGGGAAGTAATGATCAGACTTATATATTCTAATAAGTGAGGTACTGAAAACTTTGTGAACTTATCTTGAACACAGATATTATCCTAGCATTTATTTGCTTCTGTCTTATAAGTATAGGATTGCCTTTTCTTGCAAAATGCATAATGTCCAAATTTATTCTTATATTTTTCATTGAAATGAATAATTTCCCTTGAAGAAAAATCTTATGATCATAAAAATGTGAGGCAAAATTTGCAATTAATGAATAAGGAATGTATATGACTTTGGAGCAGCCCTTGGGGAGCTGTGGCCATCTGGCTGTATAACTTGCAACTCACCTGAGATGTGTTCCTCTCACTGTATGCTGATTGCTGGTTTTGTACTTCTTGATGAAAATCACGTGAGAAATTAGCAGCCTTCTGCTCAAAATGCATGTTTCTGATAACTAACACCATATATCAGAAAAGCCAAGGTAAAATATATCCTTGTCCTTTGACAAGCTATTCTTCACAAAAAGCAAGCTGCTTCTCAATCAGCATCTGTGAATATGTACAACAGAGGATGCATCCGGAAATCATAGACATCCAATAGCCGGTTAGGATGACGCTCCTCAAGTGCCACCAGTGAGACAGACATGTGTTCTCCTTGTCCCTCCTGAAAAAGACGGAACCCAGCTGCACAAAATTCAAAAGGAAAATCCTAAACAGAGAAATAATTTTATTAGAAGTCTAAAAAGTATATGAAAGCAAACATAGCTACCTGACACAAAGACCTTGGACTACATTCAGGAGGACAATTGATGGGAACTTCCTATCTTTTCACAAAGAAGTGCCATTTAGACCATAGACTATATAGTAATAAAAATGAGAGAAAAGGTGTTAAGAGTGCCCGCTAGAGAAGCAGAAAGATGATGGGTCTGGGCCAGATAAACCTGAGGCTGAGAGTCCATTGCCCACCTTGGGTAAGACACTTAAACTGGCTGAACCTCAAAATACACATCTGTGAAATGGAATAATAACTTCACGGCTCCAAGTTGTTTTAACTATTTTGGATAATAGATTTCAGGCAAACCATGCTTAGAAAACCCTTTAAAAATCTAGCTACTAGTGTGATATTAGCAGCCAGTAATGACCATATCATTTCTACTTTTATCATTAACCCAATTTAAAGAAATTAGGAGGTAAGACACAATTTACTACCTTTTTAAGACCCACCATCTGCTACGGTTTAGATAGTAGGTGTCCCCCAAAAGCTCATACATGTGACAATGCAAGAAAGTTTAGAAGTGAAATGATTGGGCTATGAGAGACTTAACATAATCTGTATATTAATTGGCTGAGGGGGATTAACTGAGTAGTAACCTTAGGCAGGTAGGGTGTGGCTGGAGGAAGTATATCCTTGGGGATGAGCCATTGGGATATATATTTTGTACCTGGAGACTTGAGCTTAGTCTCTCTCCGCTTCTTGATTGTCTTGTTGCTCTGCTCCTCCACATCCTTCCACCATGATGTTCTCCCTCCTCTTTGGCACAGAGTAATGAGTCAGCCATCTATGAACTGAGTCCCCTGAAACCGTGAGCCCCAAAATAAACATTTCCTCCTCTAACTGTTCTTGTCAGGTCTTTTGGTCACAGCAGAAAAACAGCTGTGACCATTCTATCAGCTTTAGTACCAGGAATAGCCTGTCTTGCTGCAGTAATATATATTTTTTGCAGTTAGTATTAGACTCTTTCTTGGCCCAGAAAATATTTTTTTCTTTTTATGGAAGTAAATGCAGTATTACAAAGATGCTTTTAATCAGAAACAGGCCACCTAAGCAAGAAACATCTCCTCAATAGGAAATAAAATGCTATGGTTCCATCATTTTACCACAAGTTGGGCAACATGCCAGGAAATGCTTTTGCCCACTTTTTACTCCTTGTCTAATCAATTTTTATTCTTTTCATAGTCACATGTAATGGGGTTGGAAGTGGCTAAATTAAGCAAAAGATGTTTCAAATTGCATTACTGAGTGATAGCTGCATTATTCCATAAATGAATACTGTTAACCATATTCATATAATTTATGAATGGAAGTGTCATTTGAGGAAAACATCAGTGTATCAGATTTTGCATTTAAACATCTGCATTAACTGTCAGCTGTGAAAAATCCCATAAAGACAAATAACTATACAGTAGGCACACAGATGAGGGTATTCATGGTCCACTTTTGCAAGTAGATGTGATACTGTAATTATGAAGAAGTTTTCTGGAGTCAATTCCCTTACAGCTTAACTAAAATCTCCTATGCCCTTTTCTGAGCACAGCCTCATCTAGATGACACATGCTTAGTAGCAGTGTTTTCAGCCTTTAGAATTTCCTTTTGTCCCAATTCTACCTGTGCATCAAATTATTAGTATTATTATTTGCCAATAATGATAAAACAAAAATTTTTGAACAATTTATTAACATATGTAAGACACTGGGGGAAATACCAAGTCTGATATGAATACTGTAAATCTAAGTCTCTATTTATGCACTACTAGAATTTTCCAAATTAGAGGACATTTATTAAATATTATTACTGTGCTGTGTGATTGTAGTGGTGGTGCTGGTGTGTGTGTGTGTGTGTGTGTGTGTGTGTGTGTGTGTGTGTAAAAATGGGAGAAGAAAAGGAGGAGGAAGGGAGGGTGGAAGAAGTCTTCTACCATTAAAAGTGAGAAGTGTTGGTTTAATGAAGTTTTCAAATAAAGTACAATTGAATGAAATAATTAGATGACTATAAATGGGATATATTTTAAGAGCATATTTTGCTCTCATTCAAACAGAGTTTCTCTGTTTCTATTATGTGCTGAGCATGTTATTGAGTGTTAACATATTAAGTCTCCATAATAGACAATTCTTGCCCTTAAGGAAGAAGTCTCAGGGTGGAGTGGGTAAACTTAGGAACTACCAATAAACAAATGAGCAAATACAATATAGAATCATCAATGAGGTAAATATTTTAATAGCACTCTATCCAAGATGTCATTGACAAATGAAGAAAAACCCCTAACTTACTTGGTGAAGGGACTGACTATAGGAAAATGTAGCATTTCTAATGATTCTTAGAAAATAAATAAATTTCTGGGAGCAGTGGCACATGCCTATAATTCCAGAGTTTCAGGGGCTGAGGCAGGAGGATCACAAGCTCAAGACCGGTCTCAACAACTTAGTGAGACTATCACAAAATAAAAAATTAATTAATTCATTAATTTAAAATGCTGGAATGTAGCTCAGTGATCTAGTGCACATGGGTTCAGCTCCCTTTACTGCAAAAACAAGAAAGAGAAAGAGAGAGAGAGAGAGAGACAGAGAGAGAGACAGAGAGAGAGAGAGCAAGGAAGGAATGAAGGAAGGAAGAGAGGGAGGAAGGGAGGGAGGAAGGGAGGGAGAAGAAAAGGAAAAAAGCTATACCCAAGAGTAGATGAAAAGGAAAAGAACATTTTATTTGATAATAGAAAACATCATAGACTGAAGAAATTCTGTGAGGTGTAAGACCACCTGATTGCAAGTGGTTTATCTGGAATGTGGAAATAGGATAAGATATTAAATAAAATATAAAGGAAAAATATTTCTTGAAATAAACAGCAAAAAAACAAGAAACTATTCTATATGCACAAATAAATATAACTAAAGAAAGATAACTGGTGTAGTGATGTGGTTAGACTGTTAGCATACAAAGAACTTAAATGATGAGAGGGAACATAGAAAAGAAGTCTCAGACCTGAGTGTCAACAGAGGTTAATGAATAAAAACTAGCAGGTATGGATACCATGGAAATGGCAGAGATGATGGCAAGCAAAAACCATGTACCCCATAATTTGGGTCTAAGCAAACTATTATGATATTATTCAATCCCAGGGTAGCCTGATCTCTTCATTCATAAACAAAAGAAGTAATTCACACTTTCATTTGTATTCTCTCAATTTTAAATATTAGTGACTAATGAGTGTGTGTATGTGTGTGTGTGTGTGTGTGCGCACATGGGAGCGTGCATGTGCTTGCATACATGTGCCTATTCAGCCAAGAGCTAGGTTTGACCCATCATTTTCTATTTGATATCTTCTTATGTCATCCAATATTATAGAAACAAGAGATTCCCAGTAGGTATTTTGCTGACAGACTATCTTAGTTATGAATAGTAGAAATGTGTTGCTCACACATTAAGAGGCTAGGAAGCCCAGCTCAGTGCACCCACAGGTTGAGGTTTTGATATGGGCTGCTCTCTCTGCTTCCCAAATGGCACCTTGTCATTGGTCCTCACATGATAAAAGGGGAAGAAGCTCTATCTGCACACAGCTAAAGGGTAAAAGAGTTGAACTCTGTCCTTCAAGCATTTCGATAAGGGGACAAACTTTACTCCTGACAGTGGAGCTCTCACAACAAAATCACTTCCTAAAGGTACCACCTCAAATACTGTTGCATTAGAGATTGTTCCAACATAATTTTTGTAGTCACACAAGCATTAAAACCATAGCAGAGACTAAGAGTTTTAGTAATACGTAATGTGATTTTTTTTATTGGTTGTTCAAAACATTACAAAGCTCTTGACATATCATATTTCATACATTTGATTCAAGTGGGTTATGAACTCCCATTTTACCCCAAATACATAATGTGATTTGACATAGAATATAAAGAAGATTAAATTTAGAAAACTCTACACCTAACGTGTATGTGTAGTA